>NC_141541.1:34342500-34670000 GCF_021556685.1 Rattus norvegicus | reverse complement strand
CCTGGGAAGAAGGAATGGATGCTTATTTCAAGCAAAGGAGGTGTCTGGCTAGGAGAGGACTCGGGGCAAGGACAGGCTTCATAGCTGGTATTTAAGAAATAAATACATTGGCTGAATGAAACCCCTTCAAACATCTCCTTTACCATCAGTGCCCAGAATAGGGCGAACTGGTCATTGTGAGACATATGTGGATCCTAATAGATGCTGAGACACTAGCTCACTTTGGAGAGTCCACCTTTAAGCAATGCTCAGGATTTCAGAGAGAGTGGATGATTTTAATGGGACCCAAAGATTGATCCAGAAGAGCTCCTGGCTCTACAGCCCAGTCATACCCAGCCAGGAAGCAGGTTAGTAAACACCAGAAAGGCTGAGCCCTCAAAATGTAAACGGAACTCTTGAAAGCACCCTGTTATGCCCAGTAGTGTCCTGTGCTGTGTTTTTTCTCTGGGCTAGCAGCTCCAGGGCCTGGGGGAAGTAATGAAGTCATAGAATACCTGTGCGTGTTCTGTGGATAATGGAGTTGTTAATAAAATGGCACATTGCCATGATTGAGTTCAATCAAAATCTTATCTGATTGTTACATTTATCAGAACTTAAATTGAGCTGACCGCTCCCCCTGGAATTGGATCCTGGCCCAGTCCATCATGGCTGACTCACTGGTGCCTCTGCCCTGACTGTGTTATTAGCACCATCAGCAGGCACTCGTGAGCAAACCACTTGTGGTTCAGTTTTTGGCTTGTGTCACAGCGAAGCTCTTTGGAAGGGGTCTGTCTCTTTTTTCCCTCAGGTCAGTCTCTCCAGCAAAGTGCCATGCCTCAGGCTCTGAACTAGATGAGGGAGAAGAGGAAGGCTTCTCTTCCATGTCTATCAGCCCACAGGCAATACCTTTGTTAGGAGGAAGTTACCTGGCCTGCAATGAAGCTTATCCTTGGCTGGCTTCCCTTAGTGAGCTGAGGACTGGGAGGGACCCCTATGGTTAAATATTAATAGCTACAGTAGCAGGGGATCTCACAAGCTCTCCATCTTAAGCAGGACTTGCTTGGAGACTAGGCTGAATTACATGCTGTGGAGGCAGAATGTCTTTGCTGAAAAGGTTTCTCAGCTTGTCAATGAACAATGGAGAGTTTCCAAGACTCTCTAGAGTTTGGTCTCTTACAAGAACTAGAAGTCTCTGTCTCTAACCAGTGCTCTTTATGGAGCAGCCCCTGGTCCTCTGCTAGCCAACTCGTTTTGGCAGTGATGAATGCACTCCAATTACCCATGCATGCTTCAACAGAGTTGAGAGCATGCGTGCTCATGGAATGATGAAGAACTCCTCGGAGTGAAGAAGTGAAGACTGGAGGCATTTCCTTGTATGTACTTATGAAGAATTTATGAGAAGTCTTGATGGAGCCATTTCATTTAACTGGATCCCTCATCCGTGGAACATGCACAATTGAAGGGTTAAAGAAAACACCTCCACGATGGGTAATGACAGGAATGTATCCTGTCAGGTGTAGTCACACAAGTGGACATCTAGGGTGTGTTGTCTGGCAGCATCTCCTATATTTACAGTATAAATATATATATATTATATTGTTTACTGCAAATTTAATTTAATTTACTGCAATTCTTTAATTCAAATTAGCTACATCCTGTGATAGTGCTGCTTGTCTATGTAAACGGGTGCCTGGCAGTCACTATGGAACTGATGATGTATAGTAGATGTTCAGGCTGTAACAGCTGGTTGATCTAAAACACAGATCATTACTCTCCGACACAAGTCTTTCCACATGATAGTTCACAACTTCAGCTTAGTAGGCCTTGCCCAACATTCCTTTGCAGAAAGAATAAGGTGAAGCCCATCCCTGCAGCTTGTCAGACACTGAACTTCCTCGTGTATTCTTTCTTTCTAATCTTACTAAAATAAAATGGAATACAGTCAGTTCTTTCCATGTTCCAGCTGAAGAATCCAGCTCAGAAATACCAAAGCACTCCTGCGAGGTTTCCGTAGATTTGGAGCACAAGACTACATAGGAAATAATAAGGATCTACTTGACTCTAGGGAGGCTTGTGACTTTATTCCGATGTGTCTGCTAGGGCTGGTGAGAATTCCAGCGAAAGCACAGAGGAAGAGGCCGATGTGAAGTGTTCCATTCAGGTATGCTGACTTACAATGAGGCCAGGGTACTTGAGGGAACAGAACCTACAAACACACCAAGCTCTGATCAATTTTAAAGCAGTCCTCTCTCCAGAGATGTTTTAGCAGAGGGAGCACAACTTCCAAATGCCCCTCTCTTTCAGAGGGCTCTGATTTCTAAGGAGGGGCTTGAAGAAAGCATTTTCCATAGACACCCTGTCTATGGGAGGCCCTGACCATATTTTGGACTGTGTACTTGTAAATCGCTGTGTTTGCCCTAGCTCGCAGGGCTTCACTGATTAGAGCAGTGATGACTTGGCTAAATTGCACAGGATTGGAAACACAAGGTGTTTTCTCCCAGCAGCCAGGAAGATAGTCAGAAAGTTCCTCGGGCATGAGAAAGGTCTTACTCAGCAACTCTAAATAAGGCCCAAGGTGCCATCCATCCAGCATCTAGGTTTAGATAAGATTCACCCAACTTGTTTTATGTACAGAGCTAGCCTGGGCATTTCTCCAGCGGCCCACTCATCTCTGGAGCTCCCTCTTTGCTTTCAGTCATGTGTGTCATATTAGGTTCACTTGTCAGGCTGAGATCTCTCTCTCTCTCTCTCTCTCTCTCTCTCTCTCTCTCTCTCTCTCTCTCTCTCTTCCCCTCCCTCCCTCCCTCCATCCCTCCATCCATACCTCCCTCTCTCCCTCCCTACCTCCCTCTCTCTCCTCTCTCTCTCTCCTCTCTCTCTCTTTCCCTCCCTCCCCCTCTCCTCCCTCTCTCTCTCTCTCTCTCTCTCTCTCTCTCTCTCTCTCTCTCTCTCGCTTTACCTGTGCCTGTCTACATTTGCTCATGTCTGTCAGAAAGTATGCTGTGGGTCTCCTCTGCCTGGCTCTCCCCGTGTGTCCTGTCCCTTGTTCTTCTGTTGCCTTTGCTTGCCTAGTTTTGTAAGAACTCAGCAAAATCTCTCTTTGTCTATTTCCTCTCTTTCTCTCCTATTCATATCATTCCCAATTCAGGGCTCAAAGAGTGCCCATAAGCATCTGTTACACACAGAACACATGCCAGCATCCCCCAACACCTGCTGCCTCTTCAACTAATCTCCTTTCTGAAGCTTGCCTGGAGCAGACATCAGAGAGACACCATCCTCACCTTACAGATACATCTCTTTCATAAAACTACTTCTCAACAGGAATTCAGTGCAGCAGATCCACAAGACCATTAAGCATGGCAGTTTCTTTGACTGGGCTCTGTGGCCTTAGAGCACTTATTTCCAGGGGAGGGTCCCTTGTTATCCTATGAAGTCATCCTGAGGCACCTTGCCCACTGGAGAGTTTGGCCAACAAAGGCAATGGTGGGAGGGACACCCTTCTCTCACATTCAGTATGTTGATTATGTGCTGAGAATACAGCATGTTGTCCTCAGTGGCTTACATTTAAGATAGAAGGGAGAGTTGCAGACAAACTGATAAAGAATTTTTAACCTAGGACAGAACCCGAAGGGGAAAGAATACATATGATTTCTAGCTGTCCTGCTTGCCTGCTATTGTTCCTAGGTTTGCCTTTTCTTCTCAAGCCCAACAAGTCCAAGTCTTTCTGGAGCAATCAAACAGCTCCTCAGATTTCTGCCTTCCCTGCTGGCACCAGACATCCCTGCTTTTTACCTGCCCTGCCTTCCCCAGAAGTCAGTGACTGCCAGGATGAATCCCTCTTTTGTATACTCCTCACAGTTCTGGGATGGACATCCTGATGAGTCAGGGGTTGGGAGCAGGTATTGTGCACATTAAACAACACAAAAGACTCACTTGTTTTTAATAACGTAAAGGTTTTTTAAAATAAAGTTTTTTTTTGTAAGCTTCTCAGTTTTATACAAATGTCTCAGACCACGTTGTCAGAAGAATAAATAAATACACACAGCAAAATATGAAGGTCCCAGTTCACCACTACTCATCCATCAATTCACCCTCAATGAATATGTACGCGCATGCCTATAGCATTGGGGAGATTGCATTTCCTGTCCTTTGAAACTTGTTCAAATAATAATATGACTCGTAAGTCCTGTGTTAGCAAACATGCCTTTCACCCTGACACACATAGCCACACCTTATTCTTTTCAACAACTGTGTAATGTTGGGTAGAATTGAAGAACAAAGGTATACTTCAGGTTATCCCTTCTTGGTGACATCTCAATATGAGCCCTCATTCTCATGAGTATACACAAGGCTGTAACAAATGTACTTGAAGATAGTTCCTGGTACCCCTGCATGTTCTGTCAGAGTAGAGGGCCTAAAAATAGAATTGCTGACTGCAAGGAAATATGCATTTCACACGTTGGTTCTTCTTTCAGTCTTTTTACCATGTTTACCATTATCGGTACTTTACAGACATTATCAGTCCATAACAATAAAAATTTCCATTTTATTGAATATTCAATACTTTTGCAAGCTTGCCAATCTTCTGATGTGCTTATATATTTGTTGGTTTAGTTTTTCTTTCTATGATGAATGCCATTTGGGTTTTGCCCATTTTTATATTAAGGTATTGGTTGGCATGGAGGTGCATGGCCCATTCTTTGTCAGAAACGACTTTCATTGTCAAGAACTCCCAAGTCAAAGATGTCTATCTCCTATCTGACTAGATTCTGTGGCTAAGAAGTCTCCTGATGTGGCTATTTCAGTCCTATTCAGGAGAAAACTCTGAACCCTGGAACTTACTATGGAATCAATGTAGACATGGTCGACCAGCTGTACAGCTTTTCTACTTGTGTGGCCACCCCACCCTCCTCCCCCTGTGCCTCAAGTGTTGACATTCTAATTAGTATCCTGGGTCCTGCACTTCATCTCAGGGTTGGATTCTCAGAAAATCAGCCTACAGGAAACTGTTGTCTCTAGCTTCCTGATCGTAGGGGGCTATGTGTCATGATTATTAAATCAGACACTAAAAGTTCCTCATTATTCTCTGATCTTCCCTCTAGGTGGTTGAAAGTGAGTTTCAGACTCAACAGTCGTCACCTACTTCCTTGGGCTGGGGCCCTGTGTACGGTGCGGCTAGTTTTTCCCTCACCTTCTCTTCACACGAGCACTTCCAGATATCTCTGGTGTGATCCTCACGTTGAAAGCAAATCTTGTCTTGGTTTTTTCAAGGCGAGTGTACTTGTTGCCTTGGCATTCTTACTGGGTATTCTAGGATACCTGGGTTGTTTGACAGCTGTAAGGCCCAGTCAGTGAAAGGACACTAAGTCAGGAGAAGACAACCACGAGCATTTTCATTTATCCACTCTCCCACATACTGGCTGTAGGTGGACCATGAGAATTTGGGGTCTTGCTCCTTCCCAGATCTGCTTAAGAAAGAATAATAGTAGGTTCTTTGTTTCCCAGTCTCCTTTCACTGACATACATTACATCCTTACACAACACACACACACACACACACACACACACAAATACACACACACGCACACACACATGCACATGCACACACACCACTATACACAATCAAACACACATACCCCTTATACACACAAACACACATATACACACACACACACATACCTCTACACACACCTTAGATATACCACACACATACACATTACATACCACACACACATACTATACGTATGTACATACATATACAGTCCCCCTTTCCCAACCTTTTCTCTCTACCTCCCTCTCTCCCCTGTAAAACCAAGCTCAACCTTTGGTAAGAAAGCTGTTCTAGTGCAGAAACCACCCCACCCTCCATCATCCCAACCCTCACCCCAGCTTCTCAGCTTTTAGTTCTCTCTCCTCTGCTTTTCCCCAAGTCAATAGAATCTTGACTGGGAATCAAGACAATCAAATCTTAAGATTGAGACTGCTACAAACACAATTTCCCAATGGTTTTTTTCTCTCTCTCTCTCTCTTTCTGTGCTACATCCTAGGCTTTTGAAATTCAAAACCTGAGAACTGAATCCTTTGTTCTCTGCATTATGCTGTGTCATCTATCCTCTGAGGCAATGAACATAGAATACCCTTGCCGCTGCCAAAGAGGTGGTGGGGACAAGGGGTGGGTACAAAAAAAGACTGAGGGGAAAATCAGCCGTTACATCAAAATATTACTCACAGCACCAGCGGATGTTTCTTTCACTTGTCTTTTAACTTTGTTTATGGAGTCTTTTGTCATGCAGACATTTATAATTTTTGTACAGCAAACCTGTCAATCTTTTTCTTTATAAATTCTAGGTTTTGTATCTTACTCAGGAAAGCCTCCTAATATATAAATTAGAGATATAGTCTCTGATATTGTCATCACTTTAAAACTTTACACTTTCTCACGAATTGTTCAATCTATTTTGAATTAATTTCTTATATAATATCAAGAAAAGCACCCTACTTCCCTCCTGCACTCTTTTCTCCCTCCCTCTCTTTCCCTCTCTCTCTCCCTCCCTCTTTTCCTCTCTCCCTCCCTTTCTCCCTTTCTTCCTCTGTCCTTCCCTACCTCTCTCCCTACCTCTCCCTCCCTTCATTCCCACATTTGGATAGAGTTACCACTTTTTTCTGGCAAAATTTACTTACTAGTCAATTAGCTTTACCCACTGGCTTAAAATTCCATTTTCATTATAAAATTAATTCCTATAGACACGTGAAGCCCATTGCACAGTACTTCTGACCAGGGGAAGAGAATGTGCTTAGGTGTCCATACACATATGTACTGGCTTTCTAGAGATTTCCCTTCCTGTATATGTTTTTTTAAGACAAATCCATTTATCCATTCTATGGATAACATGTTCTCAGATAACGTGATCTCCAAGTTCAGACATGCTATTTCCTTTTCAATCTACCAAATTGAAATAAACCCAAATCTGGTTTTTTTAAAATGCCTATTCTGGGCTCCCAGGAGATTTTAAAGAATAATTTGGTCACACAAGATGTTACATATCTTGGGAATCCTTGTGTTTTTTCAATATAGTGACAGGTGCATTGTGAAGTGTATTCAATGGTTATTCTGTTCTGCTTCTGTCTATAGAGTCAATATTGTCAAGTTCATATTTCTTTTAAAAATCTTCTGTTTAATCTAGATCTTTAGGAGTACTTGTTTAAACTTAAAGCTAGCATTCTGTCAACATTTAAAATTGAGTGTATGTTTTCTTACATCAAATATTGTATGATAGTTCCTTTATCATGTTAGCTTGGTTTTATTTAGTTCATTTGTCAACTCAAATAAGATTTACTATTATTGGTCAAGTTTGCTGGTTTGGGTGCTATTCGTTTTAGATTTTCCTCCCCCACCTTATGGTTGTTTATTACTAACCCTTTCATGTTCCCCTTATAGTCAGTGTAGGCTGTTTGCTGTGCACCCGGCTAATGAGAAAGACCAAGCTTTCTCTGTGAAAACATTCGCTGGTAAGTATTCCAGGTAAAATGGGATAGATGGAGGTGCTTCATCCTTTCATATTCTTCTTTCTTCAGGAAATATGAATGCAATACCTAGTCAGGTGGCCAGTGGAGTATCTTGAGAGATAAGTAATGACAGAATGTTACTGGTCCTGATTTTGCTCAACCACCAACTGATGCCACTATCTGCCTATCCTGTATTGTCTTCTCAGGGCTAAACAACCACTGGTTCTTTTGTTTAAGAAAATATATTTTGTTATTATTTGTCAAATGTTTGTAGTACTTGTCTATGCCTACTGAATTTATTTCTAATACTTCCTGTTGTCTAATAATACCATTGTAATTGTAACAGTCTTTGGCTACATTCCATTGGATTAACTGCATAATATTCTTACTCTTTTACATATATTATACATTTCATTTGAATTCATTTGAGTTGGAAGTTTTTTCTTCTATCCAGGTGGTGGTAATTTCTCTTATCATTTGTTATTCATTCTCTCTCTCTCTCTCTCTCTCTCTCTCTCTCTCTCTCTCTCTCTCTCTCTCTCTCTCTTAGATAGGACTCTATGCTAGGCTGACCTTGACCTCATTTTCTATATAACTGATGATGACCTGGAACTTCTGACATTCCTGAGTGTTGAGATTACAGAAGTGTATCATTGTTTCTACTTTATGAGAGGCTGAGCATTGTCCTTTGCAACACTTGAGTTCCTGCCCCAGCCTTTTGCATTAATTTAACAGAGAATTACACATTAATTGGGAATGAGTCCACATTTTATTATTGTTAAGGACTATTGAGACTTTAATCTGAAGATGGTTAATTGTAACAATTTCCTTGCTTTGAAAAGTTGAATATTTGTTTTTCAACCCGTATTTCTGTCAATCTCTATATCAAAATACTGTATCTACTTTATAATTTTTGCAGTGTTTTTGTTAATAAACCTTTATGTATTTTTCTTGGTTGTGTTATTATATTTTTATTGGATTTTTTATTTACATTCAAATGTTATCCCCATTCCCAGTTTCTGGTCCATAAACCCCCATCCCATCCCCCCTACCCCTTCTTCTACGAGGGGGTCTCCCCACATATCCACCCACCCCTTCCCAACTCCCTGCCCTGACATTCCTCTACAATGGGGCGTTGATCCTTGGTAGGACCAAGGACTTCTCCCATTGGTTCCCAACAAGGCCATGCTCTGCTACATATGCAGCTGGAGCCCTGGGTCTGTCCATTTGTACTCTTTGGATAGTGGTTGGTTGGTATTGTTCTTCTTATGTGGTTGCAAACCTCTCCAGCTCCTTCAATCCTTTCTCTAACTCCTCCAATGGGGACCCCATTCTCAGTTCAATGGTTGGCTGCCAGCGTCTGCCTCTCAGGAGACAGCTATATCAGGCTCCTGTCAGCATACACTTCTTGGCATCACTGTCTGGGTTTGGTGGCTATATGTATATGGGTGGGATCATTCTAATATTGAAGAAAATCAACTTTCAACCAAAAGTTATCAAAAAAATAAGGAAGGACACTTTATATTCATCAAAGGAAAAATCTACCAATATGAACTCTCAATTTGGAACATGTATGCTCCAAATGCAAGGGCATGAACATTGATAAAAGAAACCTTACTAAAGCTCAAAGCACACATTGCACCTCACAATAATAGTGGGAGACTTTAACACCCCACTCTCATCAATGGACAGATCATGGAAACAGAAACTAAACAGAGACACAGAGAAACTAACAGAAGTCATGAACCAAATGGATTTAACAGGTATCTAAAGAACATTTCATCCTAAAACAAAAGAATATACCTTCTTCTCAGCACCTCATGGTACCTTCTCCAAAATTGACCATATAATTGGCCACAAAACAGGCCTCAATGGTTACAAGAAGATTGAAATAATCCCATGTATCTTATCTGATCACCATGGAGTAAGGCTGGTCTTTGATAACAAAACAACAGGAAGCCCACATACACAAGGAAGCTGAACAATGCTCTACTCAATGATAACTTGGTCAAGGAAGAAATAAAGAAAGAAAGTAAAGACTTCTTAGAATTTAATAAAAATGGAGGTACAACATACCGACACTTACGGGACACAATGAAAGCAGTGCTAAGAGGAAAACATGTAGCTCTGAGTGCCTCCAATACGCAACTGGAGAGAGCATACACTAGCAGCTTGACAGCACACCTGAAAGCTCTAGAACGAAAAGAAGCAAATTACCCAAGAAGAGCACATAATAAGGAAATAATCAAAATCCGGGCTGAAATTAACCAAGTAGGATAAAAAAGGACTATATAAAGAATCAACAAAACCAGGAGCTGGTTCTTTGAGAAAATCAAAAAGATAGATAAACCCTTAGCTAGACTAACCGGAGAGCACAGAGAGAGTATCCAAATTAACAAAATCAGAAATGAAAAGGGAGACATAACAACAGAAACTGAGGAAATTCAAAAAATCATCAGAGCCTACTACAAAAACCTATACTCAACAAAACTGGAAAATCTGGATGAAATGAACAATTTTCTAGACAGCTAACAGGTACCAAAGTTAATTCAGGATCAGAAAAACAATCTAAACAGTCCCAGTCCCATAACTCCTAATGAAATAGAAGCAGTTATTAAAAGTCTCCCAACCAAACAAATCCTAGAACCAGATAGATTTACTATAGAATTCTATCAGACCTTCATAGAAGACCTAATAGCAATACTGTCCAAACTATTCCACAAAATAGAAACAGAAGAAAATTATCAAATTTCTTCTATGAATCCACAATTACACTTCTACTAAACCACACAAAGACCCAACAAAGAAAGAGAACACCAGACCAATTTCCCTTATGAATATCCACACAAAAATACTCAATAAAATTTGTGCAAACCGAATCCAAGCATACATCAAAACTATCCCTCCATCATGATCAAGTAGGCTTTATCCCAGGTATGCAGGGATGGTTCAATATATGGAAATCCATCAATATAATCCATTATATAACTCAAGGAAAAAAAAACCATGATCATCTCATTAGATGATGAGAAAGCCTTTGACAAAATTCAACAATGCTTCATGTTAAAAGTCTTGGAAATATCAGGAATGCAAGGCCCATACCTAAACATAGTAAAAGCAGTATACATCAAACAAGTAGCCAACATCAAATTAAATGGAAAGAAATTTGAAGCAATCCCACTAAAATCAGGGACTAGACAAGGCTGCCCACTCTCTCCAGACCTATTCAATATAGTACTTTAAATCCTAGCCAGAGCAATCAGGCAGCAAAAGGGGGTCAAAGGGATACAAATTGGAAAGGAAGAAGTTAAAATATCCCTATTTGCTTATGATATGGTAGTATACTTAATTGACCCCAAAAGTTCCACCAGAGAATTCCTAAACCTGACGACTTCAGGTAAGCAGCTGGATATAAAATTAACTCAGACAAATCAATAGCCTTCCTCTACTCAAAGGATAAATGGACTGAGAAAGAAATTAGGGAAAGGGCACTCTTCACAATAGTCACAAATAATATAAAATACCTTGTTGTGACTCTAACCAAGCAAGTGAAAGACCTGACAAGAATGTCAAGTCTCTGAAGAAAGAAATCTCAGAAGATTGAAAGATCTCCCATGCTCATGGATTGGAAGGATTAATACTGTAAAAATGGCCATCTTGCCAAAAATAGTCTATAGATTCAATGCAATCCTCATAAGAATCCCAACTCAATTCTTCATAGAGTTAGAAATTCATTTGGAATAACAAAAATACCAGGATAGAGAAAACTATCCTCAACAATTAAAGAACTTCAGGGGCAATAGTAATCCTTGACCTCAAGCTGTATTACAGAGTAATAGTGATTAAAAATGTATGATATTGGTGCAGAGACAGGCAAATAGGTCAATGGAACAGAATTGAAGACCCAGAAATGAACCCACACACCTATGGTCACTTGGTCTTTGACAAAGGAGCAAAAAACATCCAGCGGAAAAAAGTTAGCATTTTCAACAAATAATACTGGTTCCACTGGAGGTCAGCATGTAGAACAACACAAAGCAATCCATTCTTATCACCCTGTACAAAGCTCAAGTTCAAGTGGATCAAGGACCTCCACATAAACCCAGATACAATCAAACTAATAGAAGAAAAGATCAAGAATTGACAAATGAGACTTCATAAAATTGCCAAGCTTCTGTAAGGCAAAGGATACTGCCATTAGGACAAAATGGCAACCAACAAATTGGGAAAAGATTTTTACCAATCCTACAACTGTTAGAGGGCTAATATCCAAAATTTACAAAGAAGTCAAGAAGGTAGACTCCAGAGAATCAAATAATCCTATTAAAAATGGAGTACAAAGCTAAACAAAGAATTCTCAACTGAGGAACATCGAATGGCTGATAAGCACCTAGAGAAATGTTCAACATCCTTAGTCATCAGGGAAATGCAAATCAAAATAACCCCGAGATTCCACCTCACACCAGTCAGAATGCCTAAGATAACAGATACTGGTGTGGATGTGGAAAAAAAGGAACACTCTTCCATTGTTGGTGAGATTGCAACCTGGTACAGCCACTCTGGAAATCAGTCTGGAGGTTCCTCAGAAAATTGAACATTGTACTACCTGAGGACACAGCTATACCACTCTTGGGCATATACCCAAAAGATGCCCCAACATATAACAAAGACACATGCTCCTCTATGTTCATAGCGGCCTTATTTATAATAGCCAGAATCTGGAAAGAACCCAGATGCCCTTCAACAGAGGAATGGACACATTTACACAATGCAGTACTACTCAGCTATCAAAACCCATGAGTTCATGATATTCATAGGCAAATGGATAGAACTAGAAAATATCCTGAGTGAGGTAACCCAATCACAAAAAAACAAAAACAAAAACAAAAACAAAACCGCACATGAAATGTATTCACTGATAAGTGGATATTAGACCAAAACCTCAGATTACCCGAGATACAATCCACAGACCACATGAAACTCAAGGAGAAGGACCACCAAGGTGCAGATGCTTCAATCCTTAGAAAGGGGAACAAAAATATTCATAGGAGAAAATATGGAGACAAAGTTATTTTATGTTTAAAGTTACATCATTGTTGTCTTACTCTTAACCACTTCCTTTTTACTCTGAAGTGTTTCTTTTCCATATGGACACAACATCCTTGCTTGAGTTTTACTTCTGGATTCACCTTCCACTATTGTCCCCCCATCAAAATGCCTGGTCTCCCCATAGCAGAGACACCTGATCTGCTTAAAAGCAAATTTATTTGCCTGTACAATTCCATCCATCAATATTATTTATGTTTAACTCTGCCTGGTACTGGTGACTTTCTTCTCAATTTTATCGTGTAAAGCTTAGCACGTAGAAGATGCTTCCCTAACTTCTTGGCAGATGCCATCATAACTATGTTCAGTAAAACTGCACTGTTGCTTTTCAGTGTCTGACAGAAGCCATCGATACAATGGTATGGCACTTTGATTTGAGGTACCCAGATATCTGCCTCCTCCCCACCGTTGCTCAAGTTGGGAATTTTCAGTCTTTTGGCTAAAACTCTTATTTCATTCTCTGCACACACACACCTTGACCAGTTTCTCTACCCCTGAGATAGGGGGTAACATGAGAAGTCACTACAAAGGGAAGAAAAAGAAGTATGAAAGAAGGAAGGAGATATGGTGGAAGAAAGGAAAGAAGAAAAGAAGGAGGAAAATAAAAGGGATAAAGAAAGAAAGGAAGGGAGGGAGGGAAGGAGGGAGGGAGGGAGGGAGGAAGGAAAGGAGGGAGGGAGAGAGCGGGTTGGTGGAGTTGGAAGGGAGTGAGATTTGTCTTAACCCCAGGGATTTTTACACAGCCATCATGATTATAAATGTTAGTCAGTGTCCCACTTGAAGCATGAGTAATGTGAGGAGAAAGAATTACTAATAGTTGTATCAATAGCATTCAATATATCGGTCTCAGTGTAGGAACTGGATGAGTGCTGGAGAACTAATCCAAGAAGAGGAGAGGCAAGGTCTTAGGGATGCTTCACGGCTAAGTCCACATTGACACAGAACTTAGCCCAAAACATAAACCAGTGAACGCAGCTAGAGCTCAGTAAATACATGGGGATTTGCATCCCTGTATTAAGAGACATCCATAAGTCTTTTACATAACAGAGAGACTTAAGATAGTTCTCTTTTTAAAGGAAACAAAAGCATCAGTTCTTTTGTAGATGATAAGTACTCTTCTAAGGAAAGGCATCACTTGGGATTAGAGATGGCAGCATGAGTCCCCTCATTGCTGGCTCATGCCAGGACTCCTTCACTTTTCTACTTCTTCTTGCCCCATTTGCATGATGGAGCGCATGTGACTAAGACATACTGCAATAATAAACATGTATGGGAAAGTGTTGGTTGTGTTTTCAATACTTCCACAAGTAACTCTGAATCAAGTTGCTATGTGAAATGCACATTTGGAAGAGACCGGAGAGTGCTCTCTCTCTCTCTCTCTCTCTCTCTCTCTCTCTCTCTCTCTCTCTCTCTCTGTGTGTGTGTGTGTGTGTGTGTGTGTGTGTGTGTGTGATCTTTGAGAAGCACACCTCCTTGCCCCATGTAAGTGCTTTTCTTGTGCAGTGACATTTCTACAAACATTTCATTAGTAATAACAGCAAGCACAGACATACTCCTTAAAGACACTTGCCCCATGGCATCCTTTGGAACTGACTGCATGACAGAACTTCTGGATTGCTGTGGACCGCCTGAGTGTGCATGGTCCATTAGCAGCATTCTGAAACTGTGCATTAGGGACCGTGGAAGAGCCTCTTGTTCCTCCAACAAACCTTCTGAACAGATAGGCCGTGAGGACAACACACCTCGTGCAATCCATCACTGAGTAGTCCATTTTAACGTATTCTGGAATCTTGTCCATACATACCAGTTCTAGAAAGCTTTTGTGGACTAGCCTCAATAGGGCTCTAGTGAAGGCTGCTTCATCAGCTGGGAAATCAACAGCCAGCTCTCAAACACAAAGCAGAACAGTGAACAAGAAAAGAAATCCAACTTAGAGCCAGTAAAAGTCGAAGTTGTAATAAAAATATCAGTGTTTCACTTTCTTTCAAAAAAGTGAAAAGAACTCTTCCCCAATTATCATATTTCTCTACAGGATGGGGAAAAAAAAACAGTGTTCCCTTAGTATGTGACCTAATGTACACCCAGAGTCAGCTGAGAGCTGACAGCTTTATCCAGGCACGGTGTATAATCCTGTGGGGCTGTTTCTCCTCCCCTCATCTGCTAATGGGGCATCTAAGGCTCAGACAGCTTAAGCATCCTGTAAATAAAGCCTGTGTGTAAGTGGGGGACCTAGAGCAGGGAGGCCAGCTCTGCTTCACCTTCACGGCTACACTAGCTACTTTGCCTCTAGGCTTCTAATCTATCCTGATAAGGGTTTTCTCTCCTGAAGATGTTATTTTTATTAATGTTTTTTATCATTATCACTGCATTAAGGGTGTGTGATTTTGTTCTCACCCTATGGTAGGTAGCGAGGGCCAAACTGCTGTGGGATTAAAGCCAGGGTGTTAGGTCACCCGAGTCCACACCCACTGCTGCCTCATCCTTCGAGACTGAAGACTGCCATCTTCACTGAAAGTAAAGAAATCTGTGTACTATTTTTAGCCCTGTCACTTTTTAAAGATAACTCCAGATCCAACATTCTATCATTTTCCGGGCCTAAGTCTCCCTGCCTAAAACAAAAGTGACAAGAGCAAGTGTTGCTGAACAAATATTTTTTGAGAAGATTATGAAATAAAGCATGCAAATGTGCTTCCAAAATGGAGCTCCCAGCAGAAGATGTGCATGGCCTTCTGTGTCAGCTCGGTCTGTAAGTGATGGTCCCAGGATATAGGGCTGTCCCTGGATCAGAGTGTTCTCTTGTTGGACTGCCTATATTTGACCCTGCTAGCATCTTTACCTGAAGCCATTGCAGACTGGTGGGAAGAACCAGGAAGGAGAAGATGGACAGCAAATCTCTGAGAGACAGAGTGGAGAGGACATGGGTGGGTGGTTCCAAGCTCTCAGAAATGTGCCAGACAACTGCCTCTCTCTTTCCCCACTGGGCATAAATCAAAAGCACCAGCTCTCTAGGCTGCCAACTCAACACCTTTTATAGGCACTTAATTCACTCTAAAATTAAAAATATATACATTCCCTTAGTAGGAATTACCATTATTCTTCAGTATGACAGAATGATTTGATTTTAAACCCTTATGTGTCTCTTCTATATCTTATTGTGGGTTAGTATCAGTCAAATGTCTATGATGAAGAGGCACTGACTCCATTGATACCCCCCATAAGGGACTTCATCCTTATGTCCCACGGAGGCCAATACTTAGGCAAGGCATATATTAGAAGAGCCTCATTCAATTCCCACCAACCGCAAGACCACCTGTCTGCTGGAAAGCCAGTCATCAGAATGTAGTAGGAAGGTCATTAGTCATGTTAGCAATCCTTGTCATGTTTCTGCTCCTGTCTCCCAACTTCCTTTTCTAGACTCCATGCATTATACCCATTCGGCAGTCTCAGGGCCCCTCTGATCTCACTACTGTCTCTTCCTCTGACTAAAGCTGTGGTTCTAAAGGAGCAGAAACCATAGTACCCTGGGCCATTCACTGTAGACAGTAGTGGAAAGTGTCCTACATTTCCAGGTTGTAGTTACATTTTTTAAAACTTAATTTTTTAGTAGGAAAAATACAAATTTAGATGAATAAACCAGAATGAGTTTCTTTGTAATAGACATACTTCCAACCAGGGTGACCAGACATTCTGAAATGTAAGAAAAAACATTGGACAAGAAGTGAGATGAATTGTTGTAACTGTCCAAATCAAGAAGACCAGGAAAGAGTTCTCTGGACAGTGCTTAATCTCTGTGCAAGCCAGTGTGTGTGTGTGTGTGTGTGTGTGTGTGTGTGCGTTTTCAAAGTGCAGCACCAGTTTGGGTGCACACATGTAATTCTAGCTACTCAAAAAGCTGAGGCAGGGGGATTATAGAGTCAAAGTGAGGGACCTCATCACAAAATTTTAAGATAAATCTGGAGCTATTGTTCAGTGATAGAATACTAGACTCTTTACAATGCACGCACACACACACACACACACACACACACACACACACACACACACACACACACATCCCTTCCAAAATACAAGTTGTTAGTTCTTTTTTCCCCTTCTCAGAATCAAGAGCAATTATGCTTTTCCAATCAGTGCTGCTCTTCTGACATTCAGGATTATCTACTTATCTACTCCAGATCCAGCCTACTCACACATTCAGATGCTTGACCACCAAGACCCAGACACAGGGCTGAGTGATGCTTACTCTCACCCAGCAAAGCATTCATTTCCATTTCCTTGCTATCGCCAATTGCTGGTCCTCTTTCAGAATAAGGGACCACATTCTATAATGCAATGTTTGGTTAGACCAAAGTCCTGCCTTACTGAGCTACTCTAATCCTCTCTCTCTGAGTCTAGTTTCATTTGATATATACCCAAATGTGGGAACAAGATGAAACTCCTACGTGTTGTGAAGTCCTGACCAATTATTCCATGTGCAATCATGGATCTTAGTAAACTGAAATGACAGTATTCACCTACCAAGAACAGGTAAGGGGTATGCACAGAATTTGCACATAAAAGACACTCATTAAAAAGTGACTATGTTGGAGTTTTAGTTCAATGACGGAGCATTGTCTGGAATGTGCAAAGTCCAGTGTTCCTTCCATAACGTTTTTTAATAAATGATGGTTGGCGATGATGTAGAAGATAAATCACCCCACCTGTCCAGCCTTTAGAGAAGCTAAAGGCTCATCATGGTTCATCATGCTTCCACCTGTGCTCTTATTTCAATTCCAAGTTGATAACAACATGGGCTACTTGGTTTGTGATTTGACTTTAAAGAAAGTATTTCATACAACGGCATATCTGCCCAAGGCCTTCCTTCTTTTACAAGTTCCACATAAATCCTAGACACTTGGAATAGCATAGAAAGCCATTTGGGAAGGGGTGGGGGAAGGAGCAGGAAATTCATACTCGCTCTCTGCATGGGTCCTTTCGTGTAAACCTTTTCAACTATGAGGAACAGGAGCCAGCTTGAGTTGTCTTGAGCAATGGAAAGTAGGAACCCTACGCAAGGGGATATCTGATGCTGAGTTTCCCTTGTCTACTTTCAATGGCATCTTTACCCTTCTCTTCAACTGTCCTTTTGCTGGTTTTATTTTTCAGGAAAAAGGTTCCCCAAGGGCCAGAAAGGTATCCTCCACATCAGGGAAAGTATCCTCAGGCTAAAATCTCTACCTGCCCCCATAATCCTAGAAAACACTCAGGAAGAAATGACTTTGGTGCCTACTTATATGGTAAGAGTGTGGCAGCTCCTGTGAGACCATAAGGAGCTCCTATGTTCAGCTCATTGTACTGAGCATCCCAAATCTGTCATCTCTTAGCCTTCTGCAGGGCTGAGAGACCATGTGGCAAAAGCACCCTAACAGGACACCTGGATGTGAAGTTCTTCTGATCGTTTCCTTATCGCACACTGATTTGTGTCTTCATACAAGTTGATTTTAAAGACAAGGAGCCAATGTAAGTGCTAGCACATTCGCAGCTTTCATTTTGAAGAATGAACCTACCACCACTTGGAGGCACTAAGGCAGAGGTTGGGTCTCCCTTGAAGAATGATCTGGAAGGAGGCAGGATATCAACCCCTGAGTAGCCAAGGATTGGATTCACACAGGGTTGGATCAATCCAGGCTCTTCTGACTTGAAATCTTATATCTTTCTATTACACCATTGAAGCACATTGCTTCCTTTGAGTAGTTGATGACAATACACAGGATTCATGACCAGATAACCATGCCTAAAATTTATTGGGAAACTCTCTCTTTGGTACTGGAGTGAAAGCCCAGTTGGTAAAGTAATTTCCTTCAAACAAAGGGACCTGAGTTTGATTCATAGAAGCCAAACAGACAGACAAACTGGGCATGGTGTCACTTACCAGCCATCCCAGCGCTGTGGAAGCAGAGTCACTGACTAACTAAGTACCTACTTGGAAATTTCCTGACAAACGATTGACCTATCTCAAAAACAAAATGGATGGCAAACAAACAAACAAACAAACAAACAAACAAAAAACCAAACCATGGTGTCTCCTGGCATCCCCACCATCACAGGTGTACCTGCATGTGTGTGTGCGCATGCACGCACACACACACACACACACACACACACACACACACACACACAGAGAGAGAGAGAGAGAGAGAGAGAGAGAGAGAGAGAGAGAGAGAGTCTCCTTTTGTAGGACTGAAATCTCCAGGCTATGAGTTATGGTTTTATTTTAATACTAGTGTAAAAGTATTATCAGAGTATCAGGTGATCTGCTGCTATGCAATTCTCAAAACGGAAATAATATCTCTCAGGCACTATCTGTCCCTAGACCCATTCTGTTTACTTTAGTGATTGCATGTGGCGGCCTGACAAGATGGCCGTGCCCTGTCACTTTCCACAGATAGTCCTTGGAAAAAGCCAGAGACTTCCTGCTTTCTGTCATAGCCTTCCCTGGTTTCCCTGAAGTGCAGTCACCAGTCAGAGCTGCACCAGGCTCCTCCAGGTGTGCAGAGGGCAGGATGGCCCCTGCTCCCTGCAGCAGGGCTCAGGCATGCGTCTGAGAATGTAAGATCACCCACTGCACAGAGCCTCGGTAGAGGCAGGCCACAGCAGGTGGACAGCAGAGCCGAGCAGCAGCTTTTGTTAAGTCCTCAACATTATTTCTGCGCGGCTCTTTAGATTTAAGCTCCTGCCGCTCTTTCCATTATGGCTGAGAGAAATAAAAACACCGCCTGCACACTCCTTCCTGCCTCCCTCGCTCAGACCGCATACCTTCCTCTCCTCCTCCTCTGTATGGCTTCCCAATCTGGTCCTTGGAGCTGGCCCACCACTTGTGGGCCATTGTTCACCTTTCTCCTGGGCTAGAGACCGAGCTCAGGGTTCAGCTGCAATTTGGACAGCAGGGCAGCCGGGTCTCACAGTGACCTTCCTGGACTTATTGTCTGCCGTGGCCTAAGGTGACAGGTGTGCGTGGGGGCAGTTTGCAGAGAATCAATCCCTATTTGTAGAAGTTCATCCCACACTGGGCGGAATCTTAAGCTACCTGACGATGAAAGGTTTAAGGAGCACAGTGCCGGCTGCCCTCTCCTTGGAAGTTAAAGACCTCATCTGTTTCCCCTTCCTGGTTTCCGACGCCCCTTCCTTCTGTATCTGCGAAGAGCGAAAAATCTTCCCCATGTTCAAGTTCTCTAAACCTCAAAGGAGTACAGGTGGAACTGATCATCTTTCTGCCTAAAATTTAAGGTGCCTTTTCCTGGCGCTGATTTTCGGCTTCAGGCTACACACCCTCCTCTGTAGAGGCACTGACTCATGGCCTGGAGCACAAATGATACATGGTAAGAATGTGGTGACTCCCAAGGATCATTGTGCACCCCGCAGTCCTGATGAGATAGATGTTCTCGACTCCCTGATTGTGAAGTAAGGAGCAGAGACTTCCAAGACTCCCTTCCAATCACAACATCCCTCAATCAGAGGTTCATCAGTCAGAGTCTCGATTCACCGAAATCCCTAACAGAGACACAGGCCACCCCAAGATGACAGGGTCAGGTGGCTGGCTATTTGAGGCCATACATCCCAATAGATCTGAGACACAAACGGAGGGTGGGGAGAGGGGTTGGGGGCGCAGAAAACAGATTCCATCCACGTGACTCCTCTCAGTAAAACCTGAAGCTGGTCAGATGCGATCCTCCCTGAAGTAAAGCAGGATCCCATCTGCCAATGGTAACACCAAACTGAGCTACCTCATAGGTCTGTCTGCCGGCGACTGGGGCCGCCCTTCACAACAAAGAAAAGGAGAAAGTACCTTCTCTCAGAGAGGTTAACCGTGTGCTTTCACCAAATGTGAAAGCTGTTGGAAAAAAATTTACTGGATGTGATAAATTTGAGTTCAGAGAGAGGGAGCACATTTTGGATACTGGGCTTTGACAGCAAGGGATTCCATCCCAGCTGGATCCAGAATCCCTTAGGAATATGTTTCGACTCACTGAAAGGGCGGCCCTGTTCTGAAGCTACTATCCCAGAGAGACGCCATTCCCAGGTCCTGATTGCTCCTTCCACTGTAGGTGCCCCACCACATCAGTCTCAATTTGGTTAAAATAGCAAAATAAATGAAAATGACTTGGTGGCTGTGATATGTGCTATGGCTGGACGGAGGGGTAATTACTCTTGTTGTAGATGACAGATGTGGAGTTGGGATATCACCAAAGGAGTCCCATAGCCCCTGGAGGGGTGGGGCTGATCTGGGTTGTGAACCTCGAGAGACACAACCCTAGGCTCTGTGCTCTGACAATCGCCACTTTCCCAAACAGCAGTAAATCCCACCTGCATTCAAAATATCTGTCCAGATAGCCATAGATAAGAGTCACTCTCACTCCCTCATCAAAGAATCCTTTGGCAGCAGACGGAAGGCATCCCGGAAATCCACAACAGGTTAAAATGCAGAGAACAAAGCCTATGGAGTGTGCATCCCCGAATCTACAATAGGATCCTTACACCCACATCTTAGGGAACATCATCGAAAGGGGACAGAAGGAATAAGAGTCAGAGGTTGGGGATGTCTGCTCTGACACAGTGTTTTCTGTATATGACATGGGGCTGCACCTATAAAATCTTAGCAACATGGCCACCTAAATGACACCAGAGTAGTGACAACACCAGGTTTCATACTGCCTCCAATCTTACAGGGCCCCTCCCTAGATGAGCAACCTCAGATATTGAGGAGTGGCTAAGAGAGGAAAATTTGATCTTCCCTAGGGATGAACTCCCTAATAGGATATCCAGTCTCAAGTGGCCAGCACTAAACATATGTACAGGTGAGCGACACCAAAGGTACACAGCAGGTGTGTGTCTGTGCATGTGTGTATGCGTGTGTGTGTCCATGATATATATGAGAGGGAGTGGGATGGGCACAGGACACTCAAGAATTTAAAAGTGGGAGAAGGTGGGATAGAAGTGATGTCAATACAGTACTCACATATGAAATTCTTTTATAAATTAAGAATAACGAAGCTACTTGGAAGATAACTAGTGTGTGTTCAGCTTGCCCGCCCTTCACCACTGAAGGTTACACTGATGTCTGCTCTGAGGAAAGTATTGCCTAGGCTCAGGCACAGGCCTAGGTCTGATTTTATTTCAATTTAAAAAAAGAAATTCATTACGTCACAGCAGAGTGCGAGGGAAGATCTCAGACATGTCCTTTGTGCCGCTAACTCTAAGTTCTAATTTATGACATCGTCCGCCTAGAGGATTCTTCCCTGTGCTATTGATCCACTCTTTCTATGTCCCCCTCAAGGCGTATCATGACTCCCCAGCTCTCCCAAGAACTTTAGAAAGCAATCATAGAAAAGTCACTCACCAGGTGCTGGGTGACAGAATCGCGAGAGGCAACCACAGGCAAGTCTATTAAAACTTAAAGCAATATGTGGTGTTTTGTACATTTTCTATCCTAATATGCCTGTTATTTTGCATGTGTTAATTAGAACTTCACTGCCTTTAAAATAGGAAAAGCTTTTAAATATAAGAAATCTCTGTTATCCATTTGACTCCCTCACAGAACTTCCAGTGTAGAATTTCAGTTTTGTGATTGATTTAAGACACAAAGAACTAAATTCAAACCCAGGCTCTATTTCTTAAGAAGAGTGTAGGCTGTAGGGAAGTGTTTTCTGGGCCTCAACATCCTCATCCATAAAATGGGCGGAGGAATAATGATGAATCACTGCTCTGTAGGCTGCAAAGCTTTAATGAGAAAATGCAAGAAAAGCTGCATGTTTTACCTGGCACCTCACAGAGGCTCAGTGAATAATGATGGTTACTTTCTTACTGTTGTTGAATGTGTGGGAGAATAGTAAAAATCACTTAAGTATGTGGCTTTGTGCAGTTCGACCGAGGAAACCCACACATGTTGATGTCTCTTCCTTTCCACTCACTGAACACTCTCGGTGACTCTGAGTCTTTGTCATCATCCTGGAAAGAAGTAGGAAGAGGAAAAAGGAATCCTCTTGCTGACCATTCTGCACTGCTGTCACCTGCTGTCCCAGCTGCCCTGGTGCATTTAATTACACATGTCACCATGCAGAGCCTTGTACAAAAGAACCCAAGATAAGATTCTTGTCCTGAAAAACTCATAACACAAGGGCATTTGGATGGACATGTGAATTAGAATTTAATAGCAGAAGAAGAGAGACAAAACACCTTTAAATATAGTAGCAAGAGGCACTGGCTGTGATCTCCAACTCTCTGATTTTACAGGCCAAAGGCCAAGGCTTGGAGAGCTAAAGGGATCTTCTTCTGGCCTGGATCTGTGTGGAGCAAGAAAGATGCTTTGGGACCCAGAGCTCAGGGTCTTAGACTGCCCACTGCCAGAGGAAGCTCACATAGAAACCTAATAAGCAAGAAGAACGAGCCTCTAGGATGGGCCAAAGTCTTGGTACCATTTTAATTTCACCTTTGTGCCCATAAATATGGACAGGCAGTAAGTGCTCTAGTCTACAGCAGATCTAGAATATATGTTAACAATTCTATTGGAATCACCAGAAAGTATAATTGGCAGTGACAGTCTGGAGGAAAAATCTAAAATATGTGCTGAAATGAATTGGTGAGCATCAGCAAGGGGCTCGGGTTTTCTTTTGTTCAGAATATAGAACCTGTTTCCATATGGTGTAGCCAAAATTGAGCTTCCTAATCCTTAGAATTAGGACTCTGAAAAAGCTATCTATCTATCTATCTTCTATCTATCTATCTATCTATCTATCTATCTATCTATCTATCTATCTATCTGTTTGATTTCCTTTCTTAAGCATCAACAAGGAGATAAATGTTTCCAACAGTCTGAGGACGTTTAATAACAACACACAAAGCAGCAGTCTGACAGTCCTTCAGTGTATCTAACTTAAATCTGTCTCGCTGAAGGTTAAAATACAGAAACTGACAGTAGGCTTTTGAGGGACGGTAGATTGAGCCCGTGTAGCAGGAATCTTGCTCATGCTCAGACAGTTTTCTATAATCTAACAGTGGGCTGTCTTTCCAAATTCTAGATACTTTATCCCTTGGCTTGGGATCGTCTAACACAGGTGACTTTAAAGAAATAAGGCGAATGAAAAATGGGAGGGATCCAGGCTCTCTGAAGGAAGAATGACAGGAGAGGAAAACAGAAAGTTATTTATTATTTTCAAAGTGACTACCCAGAAAGGTTGAAGAGAAGGAGAGGAAAGATCTGTCACTGAATGATACTTCCCGCACAGGGAAAATAAGAACCAACAAATAGAATTTGACTCATTCTTGCAAGTTTCACAGAGCATGAAAACGCCCCTTTAAAATTTCCTGCGAGCCATGTTGGCTATGGGATTTTTTTTCCACTGCAAAGTGTGTCTAAGTTCAGGGGGCCCGGGGAACACCAGAGGAAGAGGATTTTTGGATGCTCCGGGCTCTGCTGACTGTCAGTTTAAAAAATGAAAGTAATATACAAGGGGCAAAAGTGGCATTTATCATTCCATCTCTCCAGGCTCCTGTCTCTTTAATCAGCTTGATTTGCCCAGCAAATGATTCCTGAGTGTGTGTGTGTGTGTGTGTGTGTGTGTGTGTGTGTGTGTGTGCCCGCGCGCGCGTGTTGTAGCTCTGTCAATCCTTGGATTAGAACCAATGATTGCAGCTTGTAGGAGGGCTGTCCAGGGCCAGATTGTACAATGTGCCTCAGTGCCAGAGTATGAGTGGAGATAATTACGGAGAAGTCAGACTCTCTCTCGCCCTCGGCTTCCTTGTTGTGTCCTTCAGCAAAACAGTGGATTTAAATCTCCTCGGACTAGCTTGAGAGCAACACAATCTATCAGGAGGAAAAAGGAAAGAAAGAGGGAGAAAAAAACCGATCCTGACAAAAAAGAAGAAAAAGAAGAAAAATATGAAAACCATCCAGGCAAAAATGCACAATTCTATCTCATGGGCAATCTTCACGGGGCTGGCTGCTCTGTGCCTCTTCCAAGGTAAGACTGGCTTTTCATTTGCCTACAGCAGCCTCGGGAATGGTACCCTGTGCTGCAAGCGTTTGCAGGCTCCCCGGGTCTGCTCTGCTGCGCGGTTTGCAGGTGGAAGCGCGAACGACCGTTTTAACCAGCATGGCTGGGACTTCATTCTCCCGACCAGGCTGAGAGAATATTGATTTGATTCTGGCTGCTACCGGAATGGGGGACTGTATGTGCATAAGTAAAAACGTGTCTCTGCTGCTCCCCTTGGGTCCGTGGCTGTGCAGTGGCTCCCTAGCTTCATGCACATCTTTCACACTTACACAGCCCAGCACACATGTACGCAGGGGATCGGCGCAGATGGGGAGGGCAGCGGGGTTGCGAATGTGCTGCTTATGCGACTGGGGAAGAAATTACGGGAGGAAACTTTAAATATTGGCCAGTGAACTTGCAAAGCTTCCAAAAGGAGCAAAGCGGGTGGAAAGGCAGGATGGAAACAATCGGGTACCTCCTGGAAGGTGCTGGCCAGCGGTCTGGCTTCGGAGAATAAATCCTTTCGCAGAAGCCTGAACAACTGTTAGTTTTGAATCTGTTTGGGGGTGTGTTTGTGGCGGGGCTGGGTAGGGGTGGGCGTTTCGAGCAGATAAAGGGCTGTGCGAGCGGCAGCCGGCTGCGGTGGGCTCTGGAATTCAGGAAAGCCTTTCTAAGTTGAAAGGACAGAGGCACTAAGAGGCGAATGCTAATTTTCGGTCTACTTATTGGCGGCGGCGAAGCCAGGCTGCAGTTGCTGAGGCTGGCTTGCTCTCTGACCAGGTTTTCTTCAGTGTTTGCTCTGCTCATTTCAGGTGCATTGAAAAATCTGCTTCCACCTCGAGTCCATTTGCTGCACTGTGTGGTCCCTACCCCTTGTGTCAGTCCTCCCATTGCGACTCCATCCTAGACATGAAGTTAGCGGCTAACCAGGCTTGCCTCCCCCTCCATCGTTGGGGGAGGGGGACGAGTGTTCTAGGTTTCCCCATCACTCTTAAAGATGTTGGAACTCAGAGACTGAGACAGGCCAGGAAACTTTGACAGGCTCGGTCCTGCAAGGCTCTCCAAGAGGCTTGGAGACTGACGCAGGGAGGGGGGAGGCAAGGCTCTCCATCCTATGCAGTTGCATCCCCAGAGAAAAGTTCTCTCTGGCAGAGTGAAAAGGGATGGGAGTCCCAGGGCTGCCTCCTCCTCTGCTTCCAGTGCCTTACAGAGTTCTCATGATCCTGCCAAGAATCCTAAGCTCTAGTCCCTCTGACCCCTTTCTGAGTGATAGACCCTGTCCTCTGCAGATCTACATGAGGTGGACGGAGGGACCAGGCTGGAAAAAAAGAATCAAATGCAAATGGTGTGCATCTTAACTGTGGCTTACGAAGGAAAGGAAGGAAGAAAGGAAGAATTAGCCCGTGATATGAAGGTCTAGAGTGGAAGATCCTGCAGGAATATCCATGAGACTGTCACACTTAACCTTTGAGCCCTCCGTCCTGAGCCCTGGGCACTGGAATGCAGAAGTAAAAGGAGTCTAGAGGCATCCTCGCTTGACTCCTCTTACGTAATATGGGGCAGGATCAGTGTCTGAGTGTGTGTGTGTGCGTGTGTGTGTGTGTATGCGTACACTCTGCTTATTCCGGGCACCTAGGATTTCACAAACTGAGTCTGCAGTCCTAACACTGGCCATAGGGAAATTGAGTTCAAGACCAGGCCTCCTCAGGGAAACACTTCCTTGCCTTCTGACAGCAGAAATGACAACTAGCTAGGCAAGGTATTGGGTGAGGTGTCAGAGAATAGGAGAGGAAGACCCATGCCTTTGGTAACTGTCACCTGTCTTGAGAGCCTCTGTCCTGCTTATAACACCAACCTGGAGACAACTGACACATCCCACCATCAGCGGCCCCATTGGCTACATGCCAGGAGCCCCAGGGCCAAACAGAATTTACATATAAATTAGCATAACTTTTCATTAGAAATAAATGCAGAGAAGCATAATATTTGCTCAGACTTCAAATAGCCCCAAATAGAGAAGTAGAAAGCAACCTATTTCCCCAGGTGAAGAATGAATTTTTTTTTTTTAGTCTTGTTCACATCTTGTAGGAGGAGGGTGGGGAGAGGCGTATCTCAGATCTGGTCCCCTTCTACCAAATTCCAAATTTCCCAAGGAGAATGATAGCTTTATTTGCGCTGGCTGCATCCAGGGACTTCTAAATAGCTTTCCAAGGCTGCTCAATTTTAAGACAGTGTGACCCCTAGAGACCCCATACCACATGCCAGTGGGACACGGCAAAGGTGATGTCTGTTTTCCTTTCGGGGAAGGAAGCAGAGGCTGCCAGCTATCTCTTATCAAACTTACAGAATTACTGAGGCAGCCCAGGTCTTGCCTGTAATAATCCTCCCCTATTGCATTGACCCAGTAGGACTGGTTAGAATGCAGCGCACATCCCAAGGCAATTTTTTCTTCTCCTCTGTTTTTGTTTTAAGATGACTCTTCCCACGGCTGCTACTTCTGGGTTTCTTGCCTCTTGGAAAGGTGTATGGCACTAGTGGTAGGTTAAGGGCACCCTTCCTGGTCTATCCCCACCCCCACCCCCCACAACCCAGCAGCAACAGTGATCCGGTTTAGGGAGATAGGGGTTTTAGGGGAGTCAAAATGATTTCTGTGACAGGACTGGGAGTCAGGGGAGGAATTGATTAGCTCCCTGGGGTGTGCCCTGAGAAGCACAAGGGTTGGTTAACTAGAAGCAGCTCTTTCTGGAGACTAGACCGAGGAAGCAGGATTGGGCCCTTTCTTTTCCAGCACGCTGCCCACCTTCCACCAGCAGAGGTTCTGAAAGCAAATGGCTGGGCGCACTGCAGATTTTCTCTCTCTAGCAACCAAACATTTCTCTTTTCTGGGATCATGGCTCCACTCAACACCTTTCCATGAGTGAGGTTCCTTTCCTTTCCAACTCTCCTAATTCTCCTCTCAGATCCCACATCAAGGTACCTGCTCGTTGGAAATTCAGAATTGACGGAGGGGGGGAAGAGGCTCACTTCACACTGTCCTTAGCTTGCAGCTGGGGCTGTGGGCACCATGCCGGTAGGCAGATCCTCTAACTTCCTTGTGTGCACTCACAGTAAGCATGTGGCTTGCGTCAGCATCCGAGCTGGGCAGTTCTGAGATGGGAAGGAGGTGGATGAGACCAAATAGCCCTCACTGGCAACATGTAATAATCGATTGGAGGTGATGAGACCGAGGGCCTGCTGTGGGAACTGCACACACTTGGAAACATGACCAGAAGTTTATGGGTGAGAGGGGAGCCCCAGAAAATGGATCATGACTGCCATGTTTGGAGCTGCCTTCTTGGGGCTCATGGTCTAAGGTATGGAATGCTACCTAGACAGTTCCCTTCTACTCTTCCTGCTAGAGACTGCACTACCCAAAGTCTGAGCCTCTGAACATTTCCTCAAGGATGTCAGGCAGCCACACCCTACCAGCCAGGAGCAACCGGCCTTGTAGATGAATGAAAGACATTCTTGGAACTGCAGCTTTAGTCACAGAGTTTTCAGGTGCAACCTGGTTCTACTACTGTTTTTTTTTTTGTTTTTTTTTTTTTGTTTTTTTTGTTTTTTTTTTTTGCTTTTTGCTTTTAAAGCAAAGCAGAAATGTAAGAATCCCTTTTATTAGCCATCATGCTAATGGCTAGTGCCCCGGTTTCCCTTCTTTTGTAGGAAGTTTTTCCTTCAGCACAGGTTTCAATGACATGGTCCATGAAAGTAACTAAAACTGTACTAAGCCTGGGCATGGTCATCCATGCTTTTAAACTTAGCACTCGGGAGGCAAATGCAAGTGGCTCTCTATGAGTTCCAGGCCAGCCTTCCTATAGAGAGCTCCAGGACAGCCAGGGCTGTTACACAGAGAAACCCTATCTTAGGAAAAACAGCAGCAGCAGCAACAACAACAACAATAACAATAACAACAAAACTTTCTAGGTTCCTGGGAAGGGAGGGAAATGCCAATTCAGCTTTCCTTCTAGCAACTCCCCGGGATCTCTTTGCCACATATGTACAGTGCTGCAGATAGGGGGACAATGACCAATATTGCCTCTGGCCGAGTGTCATAGATGGGTGAGACAAACCAAGTTATCTCTTGGACTGAAATGAGCCTACAATATGCCAAAAAGCTGCAGAATGTGTGAGTCTGTGAGTCGGTCACATTCAGGAAGCACTGCTAGAAAGATCTGCAATATTCTTGATGACCCTTCCTGGTAAATCACCCTCTGGACAAGACTGGCAAGCCTGGGATGTGATTGTCTGCCAAGCATTTTGCTGCTGCCGAGAGTCCTTGGCCTCTTGCTCAGTGACATCAGAGGCCTTGCAGACTTCAAATCCCCTGCCTCCAGGTGTCCAGCCATCCTAGTGACCTAAGTCCAGCTCAGTTGGGAACCTGAGCATATCTGGTCTCAATATTTTTGTGTGTTATCCAGAGGGTAAATAAATATTTCCCTCCAAGAGCCTGTCTCCCCACCTGCCTGACAGGCTGGGGAGCGACTCCCCTGGGTGTTGTAAGGACTCATTAATGCTTGTAACGCTCCAAACATGTGGTGCTAAGTGGAACTCCATGCTGAGACCGGTGGTACTTATGCAGTTTCCTTCCTTTCTGCTCCATTGGCCTGTTACATGTTTACTTTATGTCTATAGTCATTTGAAATTCAATAAAAACAAATTAAACATAAAAATTGAAACATGCGAACATAAGGTAGCTGGTGGCTGCAGGTTGGGTAGACACTGTCTCATGTGTCTCCGCAGACTCTCCTCTATCCTGTGGGGCTTCTCCACGGCGCTGGAGGATGTATTGGTGTGTGTGGGGGGGAGACATGGTCTCTAGAATACATGGTCTCCCCATACATTTGTGAACACAGGGCAGGAATCGTGGAGAAGGATAGGAGCCAGAGCTCTGGGTAGCTGGGAGGTGCTACTCTATTCTAAATCAGAGCCCCTGTTTGGACTGATTTTGGTCAGTTGTGTGTGGAAACTTTGTATTTCCTCTCCCTGTAGTTTCTTTACTTATGCTGTCTTCAGGATTAAGTCTGCTCTGACTCTCCTGCTGTATGTGAGTTCAATCACACTACCCCCAACCTCTCTGGCTACTCTCCCTCTCTCTCTCTTCCAGCTCTCCTTTCTCTGTTCTACATGCTTTCCATTTCCCTTCTTCCTTTCGTCCCCCCTCCCCATTCCCTTCTTTGGGAGTGGTAATTGATCAGTTGACAGATCTAGGTCAAGCTGGCCGGGGTTGCTCTGCTTCCTACAGGCTTGCCTAGAAGGAGGGGGGAGGCTATCTTCCCAGCACACTAGAGCCCAAATCCTGAGGCAGAGCAGTGGAGAAGGAGGGCAGATGAACAAGTTCATCCATCCCCAGGGGAAGTGTCTGGGATGCTGTTGACTATGTCCTTTCAGCTGTTGAGTTCCTCCGACACTCTGGTTTCCATACCCAGCTTACTTGCCTGCTTCCCGTTTTGATCTTCCCCATCTGTATTTACACTTTGCCTTGGACCTGTTTTTTTCCCAGCCCTTTCCTCAACTCACCTTCTCTCCTTCTGAAATCACAGCAGGCGATCACAGAATATCCCTTATGTAAGTCATATTAAAGGTATGGCCTTTTGTTTATTTGCAAGAAGGAAAACAGAAGCCCTGCCAGAAGAGCTCTGTAAGACATTTGCAAACTGCAAAACAAACCAACAAAGACTCGAATTTTCATCACCGAGAAGAGAGGATTTCAAGGGAGACTGTCAAGCTCAGATTCAAATATTGGAAAACAGATTCTTCACTCCTGCCACTGAGAACATCTTAGGTTACTAAGCTCGATTTTTTTTCTGTCGCCTTTTATTTTTAGCTTCTCTGAGAACATTGGCCTTTGCAATAATAAAGACTGATCAAAAGACCAGCCTGTTTCGGCTTCACTTGTGTATTCTGGGAAGTGGTACCACACTCTCAGCCCATTGGTCCAATCATCAAGAAGTGTTTGTTGAGCACCTACTGTGCTTCATGATGAACTGAAAGAGCTAGGGCTCTTCCAGTGAACAAATCAAGTGAGCCCAAGACCAGAAACCTCTCACAGTTCTGTCTTGTCTTGAAGCGGTACCCTCGAAGTAAGTGACTGAGTGCAGTGTCAGGCCTTCTGTGCAAATGATGGTAGGAGCAAGGCACAAAAGTACCCATCCTTTAGTCTTTACCTGAGGAAGCACTGAGAAAGGCTATGCACTCCACACCATGGATCTGCGTCCTTGCCGATCAGAGACAGATCTTACCTTTGTTAGTGATGCTCTGGTCAAGAAGGTGTTTCTGGAAATCTTGTTTGTCGTCCAGTATATGCAGCTGGAAGCAGATGAAAGTCAACTTGTCATGTGACTCCTGGTTTTTGTTGTTGAGTAATTGATGACTGTTGACACCACTGCCACCTAGTGCAGCCAGACTCCCTCCTTTATGCCCTGGTTTCTGCACAGCACGAAAGAGTTCAAGATGGTAAAGAGAGAATACTCGTGATAAGGCCAGGGGTTACTTGCCTCCAACAGCTAGACTATTCCTTTGGCTTCTTACGGGATGCACATTTCTTTCTCTTTAAGAACTTACTTGTTACATTGTCAACCTCCCCTAATTTAGGTTTCCAAAGTAATCCAAATGCTTCATTAACTGAAGACGTTTATTTGTTCTCTTCTGTTACTCTATACTCTTTGGAAAGTCGCCTTGCATGGTTGTTCTATATACCCATTGTTTCTTAATATGTCTGCTTGGATTTCCAGCTCTGTATGTCCAGAGAAATGGTGAGCTTCTCCTATGCTCAGTCCCTGCCTCACCATGCAGCCGGAGCACAGTAGGGGGAGTGTTCTTGCCTATGTTCCCACCTTCCATGGAACTGGTGACTATTGGAGTGGGACAAACCTTTCTCCTGGCCCATAATTCTTTTAAGCCCAGTATCCTAGAGCAATTCTTCTCCTGTCTTAGAAGCCACAAAGACCTTCAGCAGATAGGAACTAAGACAGGTCCTCAGTCTCTATCTGTGTTCAATATCTGCCAACTCTAGGCTAGTCATTCTAGTTACCCAGAATGCTTTATACCAATGCCAACATTCAGACCTTGCCCCAAACCAGGTGGTTCAGAATCTCCCTACGATCTCACTCAACACTGACAATTTAACATCATCCCTAAGCAGTTTTAATTCAGAGCATTGCTAAAAAAAAGACACCTAAAAAGCCATCTCAAAATAGCTCTCAAACCAGCTCTGCACCCCTGGGTTAGACACTACCCCAGAGGGACTCCGTTCTTTGCAATTTAAAATAAAGAAGCTGGACCAGAGGATCTTAAAGTTTCATTCCAAACTCTACATCTCACAGTCCTCCAAATAGTCTTTTTGAGTGTAGTTATTGATAGGTAGTGGTACTGAAAGAAAATGCTCACAACTAGTTTCTGCCTGGGAATACAAACTGTCACAGATGGGTGAACACAGGCAGAGCTTGCAGGTGATGTGCATGGGCATGCAAACTCTACAATGCGGAGTCACGTGTCAGATAGTATCTGCCAATACAAGGGTGTATTTATGTACCTGTAAAGCATACTCAGCATGCAATGATAAGATAAACCAGTTAAAGCTTTGCAGGCAGAAGGAAGAAGGAATTACCATAACTCCTAATTGATCCATCTCTAAGGCTTCTTGCAAGAAAACTTCAGGAAGCCTTTGAGCGAAGGTCAAGAATGGATGTCTTTAAGATGGACTTGGAGGGGGTCAAGCACCAGTTAGTCATGGATAAAGCTCTTTCAAAGACAAGGATGGAGCTTCCTGAGAAATCACTCAGTGATTCTCAGGTGCTGTCTCCTTCCCGGGTCAAGGGAAACTCATCCTCAGCAAATCACAGCAGTCTTGGGGCTTCATTTGTTACAATACTGTGATGTTGGCTCTGCTTTCTATGCCTGGTCAATTTCTGCAGGCCGTGCAGGAGCAAAAGCTTGTTTGTTTTCTGATGGACTCAGCAGTTCTGAGAGGCACATGGGTTACAGAACTACTGCGCAGATTGGAGCCAAGCTTCGTCACTGGGTAACCCACACAACCATCTGGTGCCCCAAAGAATTCACCCTGCTGTGTCAGACAACCCTAGAATCACAACTAGTTCAAGCCTAGAGGGACTTCCAGTATGATTTATTCAACCCTTCCCTTTGATCTCTGACACCTCCTCAATGCAGCTGCTGGGGGTTCCCAGCATCTGTTCCCAATAATGCAAAATGAAAAAGTTCCTTCCGACCATCTACTGGTTTAAATGTTGGATTTCAGGTAAGATGGGAAGAAAGGTATGCAATAGAGGGAAGCTCTATTTTCTGGAGACTTCAGGCATTTTCTGTAGAACATCATTATAACTTTCTTGTCCTTGGTTTGGCTTGGGACCAACTTTAGCTTGGCCATGTCTTACCTTAAGAACTGCGGCATTTGAGTCAACCTCTGTTTTCTGTTTCCTTGTGGTACTGGGGAAGGAACCAAGACCAATGCACACCAAGAAAGTCCTCTACCAGTGAGCTACATTCCCAGCTCCAGAGTCATCAACCTCTTTGTGACTCAATAACTTTCTCAGTAAAATGAAATAATTATACGATTTTTGTTGTAAGGTTGCTAAAAGGATTAAATAAATACATTAATACTAAAAAGATGCCTAGTATGGTGGTCATCTTAATCTACCGTCCACAGAACTGATCTGATTTTTCTATTGTATGAATGTTTCTTAGATATTTGAAAGCCTGATTGCATCCCGATTGTCTTTCCATGAGGTTCAATATGTCACGATTTCTATGTCATATAATCTTCCATAGAACAGGCCCTGACTGCTCCTCTGTGATTCTTCTGTACATGTCTTTCTTTTTCTCAGTGGTGCTGATGGCTCAACCCAGGTCTTATGCTTGCCAAGAAGCATGCTTCTACCAAACCACATTGCCAGTATGATTACCCCATAAGCTTCTTAAAATATTCTTTTCTCACAATGTCTGAGGCTGAAATGATGTCTCACTCCAAGTCCAAGCAGGATGGACCCTCTGTATGTTGACAAGGAATGGAAGACATAAGCTTCAGTTTATCTCTCTTATCCCTGATATTTTACAGTTCACATTTAGAGCCTCTGAGTTTCCTTTGGTTCTCCTAGGCGCATGTGGATACTGCTCTCTGCTTGTGCCCAGGCCCCACCTGCCTTTGACTATTTCAAAATATTGTCAGTAATTCAAGACAAACTGGGCGCCAAGGTATCTCTTTGAATAGCCTTGTTCTTTATCTATAGTCCTATTACACGCGTATTCAATCTTATTTTTAACATCCATAGCATGTTAGTGTAGTTATTCAATTACATGTGCCTTTTCCTTCAGGCTGTGAGCTCCAGGAGGGCACAGGATGCCTTATTTTCCTAGCACCCTTAGTACAGGGGCTGGGACAAAAGTGACATTTTATATTATGGACAGAAGACAAAAATGAGAAAAGGAAGAAAAGAGGAGTTGACATCCTCTGGTATTCTAACTGCAATATAGTATTCTCAATTTAGCCTACAGTGAAGTGTTATTTCTATCTTCCTTATGCTACGTCTGTGTTTGTATTTTCGCTGTGTATGCATAGGCCTGACTCCAAACTGTATCCTTGATAAGGTCATCTTACTAAGTTTGTCCATTGCTTTTCCTGACAATACTTTTTGGACACTAAGTGTGTTATCCCATAGAGCTTCTCCCAGTGGCTGTCACACTGTGTTGTGCCCACACTTCTCTCTAATCAGTCTGAACATTAGCTTTAATTATCAATTTTGTCTCTTATTAATAATAAGTCATGAGTTATGGGTAACTATGTAACTATCTTTGCAGAATTCATTGTTTCAGGCTGGATTTACTGAAGAACAGAAACCAGTTCTTCTAGTGGGAAATAGATAGGTCAGTGAGGGAGGTGTGGCACAGAATCAATGCTCTCTCCACCTGAGTAAGTGCCCACAGCAGAAGGGGCAGCAGGAACCAAGAGAGCTAGAGAAAAAACAAAAACAAAGGGGTTGCACAGATGTATTCAGATGGAGAAGAGGAAATGGTAGGGGGTTTTCTTCCTGCCTCATTATACCTTACCTCTCTCCCCCTCTCTGCTAGGCACTCAATGAAGGTATCTGATCCACTTCCTATAAAGCTAAGGTGTAACTTGGTCCAAACACAGACAAGGACTGATGGCTGTCTTAGATTGGTTTCTACAGCTATTATAAAACACCATCACCACAAGCAAACTCAGAAGTAAAATGTTTGTTTGGTCTATGGGTTATAGACCATCATTAGTGGAAGCCAAGGCAGAGACCCAAGACAAGAGTCTAGAGGCAGTGATTAAAGCAGAGACATGGGGAAATGCTGCTTACAGGCTTGCTCCTCATGGCTTGCACAGCCTGATTTCCGACCACATTGGACAGAAATGTTCACCATTAGGATCACCTGTCCAGCAACAGTTGGTTCCACATCAATCATCAATCAAGAGAATGTACCATAGACTTCCTTATAGGCCAATCTGATGGAGGCAATTCATCAATCGATATTCCCTCTTCCCAGATGTGTCTAAGCTTGGGTCAAGAAGACAAAATCAACCAGCGCAATGGCTTTTCCCTTAACGCACGAGCACCAATAGATGGGCAAATCATTTTCCTAGCACTGGAGAGAAATAAGAATTCACAGTTTATTTTTACATTTTCCTTCCTTTTTGATGAAGACATTTTGACTGAAGGATTTAAATGCCTTGACATCATTGTTCATTGCTTTTGTACTCTTGAAACCTTGACCAGAATCAAACACTTTAATCATCAAACCTTAGAGTTTTGTTTTGTTTGTTTCCCAGACTTAGAGTTCTGAGACACCTTGGCATTTCACTTTCTTGTCTGCTTCCCAAGGCAATGATCTCATTTGAATAATGGTTCCCAATTCCTACCCAGCAGTCTTAGAGCTCTTCAGTGACCAGTCCCTCCTTCCCTGAGCCACAGACCCCGTTCTAGCTTCCTATCACAATCACTTTTGAAGACTGTTACAAGCAGATGTTCAGGTCTGACTTCTGCCCTCCACGCACTGGCCAGTGAAGGCATGGCCAGTCATCTCTGTGTAGAAGGAAAAACAGATGCCTTATTATAGATGTTCAGTGAAAATAATTGATGTTAACCTTCTTTCACAGCTGATAAACTCTGTAAGGAGAGACTTCATTACTCTAGCAGGCACTTTGATACCTTCTCCGTGGCTATTCTATTCTTTCTCTACAAATGATGCTCTTACATTTTTACAGGGCAGCAGTGTGCTTATTTAAAATATCTCCCTGATTCTCTTGTAGCTTGCTTTGAGGATAAATAGCTATCCCTTTACCTAGCATTATCTTCTAAGCACTTGCAATGCAACCAGACCAATAGAATACAAGCACAAATGACTGGAGGAGGCATCAGGGGTTGCCTCTAGGTGACCCAAGCATTCTAACACTTGTTATGTCCTTTCTCTACATTGCTTAGATGCCCAGCAGCCAGACCACAACAGGAAGAATAGTCACATCCATCAAGGATAGCAAGGAAAGAATCTTTGGGTCTAACCATAGGGCTCACTGCCTTATTAAATGAAATCCACATGTACTTATTGCATTGGAGATTGCTTTTAAAGGCAGCAAATAATGATTCTTTTACTTACAACTGAATACATCTTTAATGAAAGCCACCACCTCTGCCTTTTAGAGCTTCCAGAACACTAGTGGGACACTACACTGATACACTTTCTGAAAGATGACATCCCCCTCCATGGCTTCTGTTTTTCCTAGCATGTACTACTTTCTCTAATCATTCCAATCAGCATCTTCTGTACAAGTCCCTACTGATAACGATCAGCTTTGAAGAGGTTATCAGCACAGAAAATGTTTCCTGGTGTAATCTAATCTGTAGGGTACTAATACCCAGGTTAACTTGATCCTCCTGTAACTTCCTTTTAGTCTTTTTTCCTTATATCATTGTCTTTTGGATTCACACAAAGGCTGTCCCTAATCCTCTTCTAATGAGCACTGTCCCAACGAGCAAGATTCCCAACTATGCAAGACCTCCTCTGTGCTTCTTGATAGCGAGCATCTCTATTAGGTGAAATTCTACTGTACTTTGTGTATCCCGTTTAACTCTGTTGAGAGGGTTTTCAATCCTGATGAATTTTGTATTATCTGGAAATGCAACATACATGCTGACCCCACATCTTCTAGATTTATTACTTAAATAGTCATACACTGCAGCTGATGGTATGGCTACATTCTTCCTTAGACTTATCCTACATCTGTTATTGCAATGTTTATTTAGAGTACCTGTGTGTTAGGCAAACAACAGGCAGGCATAATTCTTATACTCAATGACTATGCTGCAGCGTGGTTGGATCTGGGACAAAGGCCAGCAAGGTTTACCACAGTAACGTTCAGGAGATTTGAGAGGGTGTGATGTTGAAGCTGAGAGAAAAAAAAATAAGGAGATTGAGCTGGGTGAGAAAACAGAAGTTTACACATGTAGGAAGCTGCAAATTTCAGTCTAGAGGCAAGTCAACATGGTAAGAATGCAGGATCCAACATCATCTCTTCTAGGTGTGGGTTGCAGGATGAGGTGGTGGAAAGATGGCCACCAGTAGAAAAATAGGCAGGGGTCAGAACATAAATGGTTCTTTCTTAATGTTTCTGTTTGGTTTTGTGTGTGTTTGTGTGTGTGTGTGTGTGTGTGTGTGTGTGTGTGTGTATTGGAGACAAGCTCTCATATAGCCTAGGCTAGCCACTAAGTCATCCTCCTGCCCCCACCTTGAATGGCTCTTATAAAAGACTTGCTGCTAGGGAAAAAATTCATTCTGAAGATTGTATACTAGCCAGGAACACAATCAGATTTTTAAGGGCAGTAGTAGGAGTTATTGAGAACATTAAAATGACACCCTAATTACTGTGCGATTAGCGGATTGGAAGGGAACAGGCTCAGAGAGAAGGCTACTTCCTAAGGGATGTTGCCAATTAGGCAGGAGGCCATGGGTGTAAGAATGGAGAGCCCCAGAAAAAAAAACGTGGTGAAAATTAGCAAACTAGCACCGCAGCAGACAGGGCTCCTGGGTGACTCAGCCAGAGAGAGGACTGCTGCTTCCTGGCTTAATTTAAGGCTCAGACCTGGGCTTAAGAAGGTGACTCTGGTGGAGCTTGGCCTCATAGTGTGTTTCCAAGGAGCTTTGCTGATGTTCAGAGACTTTGGAAAGGTTCTTGGGTTTGACCACAGACAATCTTCAACACAGCTACAGTGAATTGCCCAAAGAGAGAGTTGAGAATGGACAGAAATGAGGACATCACAGACCTGCAGTGTGGAAGAGTTCTGATAATGATGATTGGCAAGGAAAAATCAAACATGCACACAGAGAGGAAAAATCAGAAAGGCAGGAGAGTATGAAGTACAAAGATATGTAAGATTACATACTATTAGTCATGCCAGCTCATAATAAATGATCAAAACCCATCTCATTTAGTCCTAAGGATGTCCTCTATTGTGGACTGGAGTGATGGTTCTGTGGTGAAGAGCACATATTATTCTCTCAGAGGACCTAAGTTCAGTTCTAAGAATGCCTTTCAGGTGGCTCACAACCCCAGGTAACTCCAGGCCAGGGGATCTGATGCCTTCTTCTTGCCTTCATGGATACTGACATATACCACCACAGAGATACATGTACATACATAATTTTAAAAATAATATAAATTATATTCTATCCCCTTAGGGAAAACAATTCTTTGGGTGGAGCCATCAAGTGTGAGTTAGAAGTAAAGTTGAAATATGTAATAATGGTTTTAAGTGGATTCATGTTAAAGAGGGAAGTTGAAAATGAGGAAGAAGAGGAAGAGGAAATAGAAAGAAGGGTGATAAGAGAGGTGACAGTTTGAGAGGGTGATGCTGAGAAAGATTTGTCTCGATGCAGGGGACAAAGGCCAGTAAAGGGGACACAAAGGAGTCAGGAGTCGTCTGGCCAAAACAAGTCCCTTGGGAATATAGGTATGTGGGAAAGGGGCAGGTCCTGAGCACAGGCAAAGAATGAGTCTCGAAAGACCAATTCTACTCCCATTTAAACTAAAGAAGGAGAAACGTATTTGAAAATATCCGTTATGATTGGATTCAGCTCTTGTTCAATAAAAGCAGCTTAAATAAGATATAAGGTTATCCTTCTGACTATAAAAATATTCTGCCTGTCTATTTCAAAGCTGCTGTGATATTCCTGAACATCAGGGCTGCAGGCCTTCCTGTCACTTGGATCTTTTGTGTGTGAATTTGACTCCTGGGCCAAAAAATGGCAGCGTGTGTGAGGCAGGCATTGGGGTGAGGAAAAATATAAAGAAAATGAAGCAGAAGGCATGATGACTTCCTGTTCCCTGGAAGCCCACCCATGACACTCCTGCACATACATATCTCCACACACACAAACCTACCTTGGTCCAGAATGTAGCCCCATTATCTTCTCTAGTTATAAAGGGGTACAGGAAGCACATTGTTCACTTAGGATCACCACACACACAGACACATTAAATCAAGACCAGCACGGAGGAAAGGGATGCTAATAACTGGTCCCTTCTTGTGCTGTATGAAGGTCTGTGCTCTCATTAATAAAGACAGAAATGGCTCTTAGGCACATGAGATGCACATAGGCTTAAAGCACTGCTGCCTTTGTGGTGGCATGTGGATCCATCCATCACTGCTAAGGACACACATGAAAATCACTGAGTGGCACTACTTCTCACTCCTCAGGATATCCATTATCAAGAATAAATAAATGAATGGGTACAAAGAGGAGCCAGGAGTGGCCTAGTGTCACTTTATATACATTGGGTCATAGAAAAGCCAATTGCTGGCAAAGACATGGGGAAGGACAAGGTAGATGGACAGGACGCCATCTACCTGCTTCTGGGAATGAAAAAACCAGTAGTATCACTGTGGAAACTTGAGGGCCATTCCTCAGAGAGTTAAGCCCAGAATTTCTTTTATGATCCCCCAGTCCCACTCTTAGATACATACCCAAAAGAACTGAAAACAGAGACTCGACCTGTTTGTCCATGAGTATTAGGCATAAAGAAAAATCTGCAATAGCCAAACCATAGAAACAACCCAGTTGTCCATCAACAGTTGACCAGATGTACGAACTTACTGACACAGAATGGAATGTTAGTTGGCCTTTAAAGAGAAGGCATTCTGACACATGCTGCTACGTAGATGTATTTTCTACCCAGTGAGGAATCCTACACACAGAAGGAAACTTCTGTGTGAATCTACCTCCATGAAGTATCAAGAATAAGGAAGTCCATGGGAATTATGAGTAACCAGGGGAAGTTGAGGGGTAGGAAGTTCCTGTTGGGCACAAGATGCTCTTTGAGATATTGGAAAGTTCCAAAAGTGAATGAGAGCAATGACTATGTAAGACTGGAAACATACCTGGTGAAAACGTTGAGTTATACATGGAAGAACTGTGAAATGGTAAATGCTGTTATGTATCGTTTACTACCATGATGGAGCCTGGGAAGAAAATGAGACAACCAACCACGCGGGACCCTGTGTGGATACAGGTGAGTTTTCAACTGTGGCTGGAACGAGCCACCACTTAGTGGGTCTAATTTCTTCTGAACACAATACAGGGTAGGCAGTGTGTTTGCCTGCATATATACGAGCCCACACGAATGCCTAGATAGGTACTGAGAGGTCACTAAGTAAGAAAAAAAGGTCCAACTTGTGTGACAGAGAGCTGACAAGTGAACTTGAAAGACCTCATGAACTGTCAATCACCCTCTATCATGCCATTCTCTTTGGATTTTTAAACTCGAATATGATCTACACCACCTTCATCTCCACCTCCTTTTCTAATTCTGGTCCTGTCACTTAGGACATCACCAGACATGTGCAGAACTCAGTGCCTACTCCTTCCTTTCATTAAGTCTCTCATGAATTGCAAAACTCTTTTCCTTTACCGTTTAGATAGCACACCTACGTAAGATATATTTAATGATTTAGTAGGCAAACAAATGTTTCTCTTCCTTCTATCACTAATTCTTACTTTAGGAATTGAGGTGATTTCCTCTAGACCTTTACTTTCCTCATCTGTAAAATGGGGGTATTTATGTCTTCTTGGAATATAGTTTCTCTTGATCTAAATAACATGTATGAAACCTTTCACCACTTGGTGCATGTCAAAAGACGCAAAGGCACAAAGGAGACAGGTACTGGTGAGTCCTTTACCTCTAAAGTTTTCCTTGGCTCTCTCCTATTGAGGACAGAGTATCCTCCCCTAAGTTTCCCAGCCTCTGTCTCTTACTCTTTCCAAGATCCATGTCTTCAGTATACCCTCCCCTCTCTGGGCCCCGAACTGATGTGAACTGTGTACGATTCAGGGCCCTGTACATTGCTGTTTCCAACGAGGAATGTTCCACCGGAAGGATTGGCAGGAAAAAAATTAAAAAACAAAACAAGAAAATAATTGTAAATGATGGAGAGGACCAAAAGAGATGGCTCTGAAGTTAAGAGTGCTTGCTCCCTTCCCAGCACCCACGCTGGGGGTCTCACAACCTCTTTTAATTCTAGGGACTCTGACATCCTTTTCTAGGGTCTGTGGGTACCTGAATACACATGCATATGCCCATACAGAGACATACCAAGTATAATCATACATAAGTAACATGTTTAAGTGGATAAAAAGAACAAAGTGTCCCCAAACATCTCTAGCTCGTCATCTGTACGTGGAGTCTTCACGAGGATCCCGATTTCTCGTGTGCTTTAAGGGGGGTCGGTGAGAGCGCCCTCAGAATGCAGACCCTTGAATGTGGTTTCTGAAACAGAAAGCATAGCCTGAGATCTCAGAGTCTATGTTGGAGGAAGCCCTGCAGGTGACTCTGACTGGAACGTTGGGAATGCCGACTGACAGGAACTGTGAAACTCAGCTTCGGGAAGGACTTTTTGGAAAGACAGCACACTGGTCTGGGCGCTGAGAGTTAAGAGGAAGGAGAAGCCGTAGAGACTGCTTCTGCTCATTGTGACCATAGCAAAGTAGCTGAGACTACAAAACAAAAATCATCAAACGGAAGTTCTTTATTTATTTCATAGCCCAGTGGATAAAAAAACGAGGATTGGGTGGCCCTGATGATTCAGCCTCTGTCCAGTGGACTCATGCTGGACAATCATGTAGGAGGCTTGACCACGAGATGAGGCAATCCATTCAGATAGACAGAGAATACTCACTCTTGTGAGAGTCTTAGGAAGACTGAAACAACACAGTGTGAGTGAGGTTGGACAAATGGCCGAAAAACCTCCTACTAGGTGACTTCTTTATGCACCCCATAAAAGGGAACCACGCTGCCACCATGTGACCCTTTAGGCAACACACCAGTTTACAAATCATAGCAGGAGGGAGTTCAATTTCCTTCACATGTGTCTACCATAGGAAAAAGCTGCTAATATTAGGATAAAGGAAGTCACTAGCATTGCTAGAGTTAGAAAAGACAAACCGAAGATTTTGATAAACTTAAATTCCAGTTAAGAATTTAACTGTCCAGTTAACACATGCACACCTTTAGTCCCAGCACTTGAGAGGCAGAGGCAGAGGCAGATGGATCTCTGAGTTCAAGGTTAGCCTGGTCTAGATAATGAGTTCTAGGATAGCCAGGGCTACAGAGAGAAATTCTTGTCTCAAAAAAATTGTATTTGTTAAGTTTTAATTTTTTTAATTTAAATTAGACATGTGGGGAGGAGGCTAGCACCTTGTCTTTCATATAAAAAAACATTATCCCCTTTGGAATCAGTGTCTAACAGTAGAAATGAGTTTTAGCAATTAATTTACTCATTTTAAATGAGGATTTTTAAGAGTTGGAAGAAGGGCTGGAGAGACCGCTCAGCGGTTAAGAGCACCGGACTGCTCTTCCAGAGGTCATGAGTTCAGTTCCCAGCAACCACATGGTGGCTCACAACCATCTGTAAAGAGATCTGATGCCCTCTTCTGGTGTATCTGAAGACAGCTACAGTGTACTTATATATAATAAATAAATAAATCTTTAAAAAAAAAAAGGAGTTGGAAGAAAAGGGATGTTTACTATAATTTCCTGTTCATTGTGTTATATGTAATATCTATATTTGGAGAGAGAGAGAGAGAGAGGGAGAGAGAGAGCTAGAGAAAGGACTACACTATTAACCTGAAAGATTTTTTTCCCCTTTCGTTCGATTGACAGAGAGCTAATAAGGCCTTAGACTGACGCCATCACTCCTCAACCGAAGGATGAAGCAACCTTCCTCAGTGATGGAGCTCACTTCCTCGGCCTGGCACCTGGGCAGGTTTCGCAGAGCCTACAATTTACTTAGCCCTGGTGACAGGCTGGTGGGGGAGTTTCTGCAGCTAAAGGCAGCATCCTGGCAGGAAAACGTGAATGATAAGCTTCCTTAAAGGAATTTGCTGAGGCTGAGAGTATTGGCTCAGCTTCAGGGAAGTGGAAAGTGTGAGGCAGGAGAAACTTCCGGCTTTGATTCGCCCGTGGTGTGGTGCCAAGTCTCCTGAGAGCCTCCGTACTTCTCATTGTCCTGCCAGACTTTCAGCCTTGACGTGCCCACCTGCCCCGGTTTCCAGAGTCCCAGGGATAAAATGTAAAATTATTCCCTTTCTCCCCCCACTTCCTGATCCGCTTGTGCGTATGTAAATGACTGGAAAAGCAGTTTGGGGCTTATTTCTAAAGCTTAAGAGCTTCGTGAGAAGCCTATTATTGAAAAATCAGAAACTGAAAAGCAACTTCTTAGACAATGAATTAGCAGCTCAGTGGCGGAGTGTAATGCTGAGTGCGCCCGTAACTGGCTGCATTACAAGTAGGATCTCCCCTGGGTTTCAGTAATCAAACACGTGGCAACAGGTTGTCTGTTTCAACAGAGAGTGAGTAATCAAAGGAGATTTGCAGTTAATCCAAATATAACAGAGAAGCATCCCAGGGAAGCCCAGGAAACGGGGAAGCCAGCGGGAGGGAGAGGGGTACACCAGAGAGCCCTGATTTGGAGTTCCACCCCTGTGAGAACTCAGGAGCAAAAGGTTGTTCTGTCTGCACACCTGAACAATCAGCCACCCAAAGAAAGGGAAACGGTGGCTCGACTTTCTGTGGCAGCAAAACGTAAAATTAACCTCGGCATTTGGCCCCTCAGCAAACGATGGAAAAGTTTAGAGGGAGTTAACTAGCTTTCAGAGATTTGCTTCAGGCTTCGGAGGCCTTTACTGGATTGAAGTTGGGGTGGGAAGTCTTGCTTTGACTAGGAGGGCTTAGAATGGTGAGGTTTCAGAAGGAGTGTGCTCTTCTGTGCTTCAAAGAGGTGGGTGAGTTCATATGTGTGTCTCTGGGGTTCTTAAAGTGTGATTCCCAGCAGCCAACATCAGGGCCAACATCAGTGGCTTGGGGGTTGGGGCGAGCTACTGTAGTCCTCTTGTCTATGCAATGCAGGTATTAGAACACTCCAATGCTGTGCATAGAGGTGTTAACACCTCCGGATGGCTGGAGTGCAGTTGGAGTTTGCAGAACCTTGGCTGATCAGATTACCTGGAAGCCAGAGAACAGGTAGACTGAGCTCAGGGTCCTTATATGTGACTGTTAGGGAAGTACAACTGCCTGTAGGGCCAGACTGAGATCCAGAGTACCCTCAGGTGTTGATCCACCCTGTGGTGTCTTCCTAAGCACATGGGAGCAGTGGGGTGAGGATGGGGGCACGGAATATTTATTACCCATGTGCTAGTACCGTGTGCCAAGAGCTGGTAAATGTTTTATGTGTGATATTTTATTTAATTCTTCTCACAACCTTGGAAGGTACATATTGTAGAAATTATTTCATTGCTGTGAAAATTTTGTCCAGTAAAAGGTCAAACCACTGAGGCCTGTACATTCTAAGGCCTATACTGTTTGGACACCCTAGGTACCTCCTTGACAGATGCACTGTCTGCTCCTGGGATGCCTTGGCACAGCCTCCCTGCCATGTGTGCTCCCCATCCCCAGGATGTCTTGGGTGCTGCAAAGCGACTAGCAACCTGGCAGGGGCCCAGCCGTGCACTGCCAGCCCTCCCCCACACCACCCGACTCCTCGCTTCATGTTAATTTCCCACCTGAGTACTGAGTACTTTATAAATAGCAAATCTAAAATGAATTTTCTACCAGCGATCATTAGCTCCCTTGACATCCATTAAACATTCTCGCAAGCAGAGTAGGGTGACAAAGGGGATTGATTTTTACAGTATGCTTAATAGGGGAAAAGAAAGAAAGGTGTTGACAAGTCCCCCTTTTTTTTTTCTCCTGTCCTGATATCACGAGGAATTTGAAATCAGTCAAATGACTTTTATCTAGAAGAAGAAGAGGAGGAGGAAGAGGAAGAGGAGGAATAGGAAGAAGATGATGATGATTAGGACTAGGGGTGGTGGTTAGGGTAGTGACACAGAGGAGTGTCCCCAACACCCTGCTCAGCTCATTTCTATATCCCTGACAGGTAAACATAAAATTAGTTACCCAGTGCCAGCCACCGAGATGAATATGTCAGATTTAATGCTTCAAAAGTTATAGGGTCCTAGCTAGGGGAGGGAGTGGAGGGGACCCTGGGGGAGGAAAGAGCGGTGTATTGGAGTGAAAGGAAAAATAACCAATCTCTAGAAACCACTGGAAACACAAATGTGTTGATGCAGCTGAAGTCCAAGGAGGCTAGCATATTAGGCGCCATGGCTGAAAATTTAACTTTGATTTCAATTTTCATATTTGTCAGCAATAATTAGATTCAAGAACTGTTCTGCCACTGTTCCAAAATTCTAATAAGTAAAGGCCTTTGTAGTGTTGTTAATGGAGTCTCTCTTTTATTTTTTTTTCCTAGTAGTTTAGGAAAATCCCATTAAATAGGAAAGTCATACCATATTACAATGCTTTGTCATGTACAGACTCTGCTGCTGTAGCTGGGATAGCCCAAGGACCAGAGCCCTCTGTGTAATCACTGGGCCCCTGGATAGAGAGGCATCTGGGACTTCCACAGCCCCAGCTGTCTGTCATTTCTGGCCTGCATGGGTCATCTTAGATTATAGTAGGGGTAAGGAAAAGGGAGCCAAATATTCAATGAGGCATGGCATCCTGGGGTTAGGGTGAATTTCAGTCTATATGGCCTTCTGAGTAATTCACAAAGAGCAGAGGACACTGGTAGGTATCTGAATCCTTGTTCCTGTCCCTCATCAGATGGTCTTTATCAATGCTAAGCTGGTAAACCTGATTCCGGGCCTTTAACAAATTCTCCATCATTTCCTGTCTATGATTCCAACTAGAGGAAAGTACAGACAGACTGCCATGTGGGAGACCATGTGTAGAAGGTATGATGAAGTCCTAACCCTTGACTGTGAGCTCTCCCACCGCTTGGGAAGCCTAGAGTTCTCAGACATCAGGAGCTCATCACTGGAAAAAAAGGAGCAAGGGATACTACTTTTGAGCAACATTTCCTTGGTGTGTCTATGCCTTTCTAATAACACAAGGAACTTTCTGAAGGTCAATGAGGGGTTCACCTTCAATAATAAAGGGGCAAGTAGAGACACATGTGTGTTTAACTAAATGGTTATTGTACCCACACTTAACAAGAGAGTCTACCAGGATGGGAAGGGCCTGGAGCATCCACACCTCCTCCTTCCTCTCCTTTAACACCATTCCCCCGAAGTCAAACTCTGGGACGTGCTAGGCCTCTTTGCCTGGGATGGATTTCCATCTGTGTGGAACACTCTTCTTGGCAGGCTATGGCTGTAGAGACATTGGTTGTCTGTGAATCTTCTGGAACCTGGGCAGCTCAAAGATGCTGTATGCCATCCATAATTCCCTTTGTGAAATTCTGAGACCGCCCAAAACCATCAGTTCACAGGTATCTGTAGCCTAAAGGAAAAGGAAAGAAACCCCAGCAGGGGGCTTTAAAATCTCCTCACCTCCCACACACCTGGTCTCCCACATGGCAAGTTATTTTTTTGCTCCTCAAGTTGGAATTGTAGATGGCAACTTGTCGAGAACATGGTAGGCTCCGGGAAGCATGAGTTTTAGCTCAGCCTGGATCGAGGCTAGTTGGACGAAACCACCATGGCTGTAGGAAGATGAGGGTCTCATTAGTGCAGGACCATTTCTCCCTGTCCTCCAGCTCTATCACAAGAATCCTGCTTTCCTTGTCCTCTGCAACGAAGAGCTTCTCCGCCCACCCCCAGGTCTCAGAATTATAGAGAGTGGGGGCCCTGGTTCCTCTTCAGAAGTTCTGGCTTTCCTGGGCCACGCCTTCCCCTCTTCCTGCTCTCCCACCAATCACTAGCCGTCTAGCTGCCACCTCACTATTCCCGAGTGGCACGTGCCAGATCTCATCCCCATGCAGCACTCCAGGATGAAAGGAGGAAGGGGATATTAAATCCACCAGCAATGTGCTTGGCAATTGGGAGAGCCTTTGTTGTGTCATTTCCTACCTCCTTCAGCCTATTAAGCAAACAAAAGTGCTTGTGGAATGAGAAATGTAAATGGCCAACGCAAGCCGATTAATCCTAGATGTACAATTCCATTAATAAGGCCGCTTTTTAATAGGCGGCTCTGGCAGCAGCAGCAGGCAGGCCAGGAATTGATGTATTCTCTGTAATTGTATTGCAACTAATAGGATATGAAGAAAATTGTACCAGAGAAGCAGGTCTTTCAACACGATTTTCCAATCAGCTGAAATAATGACTTGCAGAGGAAAGCCTCGAAAAGAACGATAGACACACACACACACACACACACACACACACACACACACACACACACACACACACACGCCATGATCCTCCAGCCCCCATCATTCTAGTCCTCTTGGGGAGCTTAATTCTCTGTTCCTTTCTGTTCTGTTTTACCCTCCTTCTTCCTCTCTTCTCTAGCACAGGCAATAGCCTAGTCCTCAAAGGAATCTGTCACCTGTCGAGGTGTTAGACATAGCTCTGGCCCTCCTGGACCCCAGACTTTACCCTCTTGCCAGCACCCTCACCCTCAGTCTGGCATTTTCTTTCTAAACTCTTGGAAGTCCAAGATGTAGCAGATGCATCACTGAGAGAAATCCTGTATTGACTGTTTATCTGAGTAGGTGAATTTAGGCTTTTAGCCTTTTCCTCTCTGGAGTTTCTCATGAGAAAGTAGCCTTTTGCTTTGAAATGGGGGTGGAGGTAGAGGTATTTGAGCGCATTTTGCAAACAGTGGGCTGAGGGAAGAGCTGGCATCCCATCATTTGGGTGCCAGTCAAGGCTATCTAGGGAGGAAAACTCCCCGGATACAATGTATGTTAGTTACCCAGAGGTCTATCAGTCAGAGGATCTACAAGCCCAGGCATCTTGGTGACTGAAAGATCTACATCTATCATTCAACAAATGCTGGTAACAATGAGGCTCTAAGCTCTGAATCTACAGCAGGGAATATAACCATCATCAAAATCACTCCGTGCCTCATGGCACTTATAGTCCCGGAGTCAATAAGACCCTGTTGGCTATTGCACTATTCGTGGACCTTCAGAGGATACTCCAGGATTAGAACCAAGGACATCTCGGCTGTAGTCGGCTTTGCTATAGTGCCTGTCACGGGGGCTTCCTCTATACATCCCTTTCTGCCTGTCTCTGCCAGCCAGGGGCCTTATACTCCCACCAATCACTTCGTCCTTGGTCCTTGGGCTCGCTCTCTCTCTCTCTCTCTCTCTCTCTCTCTCTCCTCTTTCTCCTCAGCTCATGTGTACACTGACTCTATGCCTTCCGTGGTCACAAGCTGGAGAGTAAATATAAAAAAGAAAGGGAAAGCATGTTTCGGTCGAAATCCCCAAGGAAACTGATGTGATTGCCTTACAGAAATGGTTCCAATAAGGGCAGAGTGGAATATTGCTTTTATAGCTTTTGGGACATAAAACATTTAGAAAATGTGATTGACTGGCAGGGCCTAATTTATCATTTATCTCATTCCCTCTGCTTGTGCACCGTCTAGCTCCCCGCAACACGCAGGCAGACACATGCAAACTTTTCCCCATTTTTGCTTTCTTCCTCTCTCCCCAGAGACTTGGATTTATCATCCTCATTCCGTAAAACAGGAGAACTCCTGTGGCTATTTATAATTAATGCTCAGAAACCTGCCAATCCATTTAATGACACTAGTGGGTCATGGCCCCTTATAGCTCTCCATTAATCATCATTAGAACAGCTCTGAGTTTTTACATTCTTTTTAAATGTTAATTCACCTCTGTAATGCTCCTTTTAGTTAAAACTGTAAAGGGGGAAGTGGCTAGTGTCTCCACGCTGCCCACAGGGGAATGGCTGGTAGAGTTGATAAAGTCTGGTTCATTTCCTCTGTCCTTTTGTATTCTGTTTCCTATCCCCAGCTCCAGATGTCTACCCAGTTTGCTTTGGGGTAGCTTATATTTTTCTTTTGTAGAAAGCTCAGTAGCTTAAAGTTCTAGGCAAATGAACTCTACACTGATAGCATTGGGACCTTGGGGCTCAAGCCACAAGCTGAGGGAAGTTAGTGGGTTACTAGCTAGAATCCCAAGTTGTGGGAGGGCTTTTTAGCTCTTCAACAAATGGCCAAGAATTGAGGATTGAGAAACATCAATTGATTAATACAACTTTGCACATCTCTGGAACTCCACCTCTTTCTTATGTTCTGGGGCTCCATATTTTAGGACCCTTGACTTATTAAACCCTGTGATTTTTTTCATTTCCTTTTTCTTTTTTCCTTATCTATGAATCTTTTCAAAAATCATGGCAATGAGCCAAGTTCAGCTAATCTTCTTGACTATCTAAACTCTGTAATTTTCCTCGTCCTGCCAAGCAATTTACCATAGGGCACAGGGCTCTAACAAAACCCAACAGAAATGAGTGTCACAAACAGGAAGTGTATTTAAACTCATTTTTGGCAACCTTGTGGTATCCCTTGCTTCTGTCCAGTGTGCTCTAGGCACATGGAATCATGGACTTGGTTATTTTATTGTTCGTGGTGTTGTTGATGTTGTTGTTGTTGTATTGGTTTTTGTTTTATTTTTAAGGCTGCCTAAAGGTTAACCTCTGATGATCCATTAGAACCTCTTAGGTACCAAGCCCTTTATCTATTACGCCTTTTAATTTTTAATAAATAATCTCTGATAATAAATTAATATTATGTATTATGAATAGACAAATGATATGTGGGCAGTTCGAGGTCTGTGTAATTCATGTTTTTCAGTGCAGAAGGACAACCTACATTTCCTGAACTTAAGTTTAGTATTTCATTTTCTGTAGTTTTATTTTGTTTTGAGCTCTTCTTCAGGTTTCTTTGAGAGGAAATAAGACGATATACTTCAGATGAAAAGAAGCCCTGTGTTACTCAAAACACTATTCTTACTGTAACAAGTGAGCAAATCAGCTTTAAAAGAAGAAAGGTTTCTTTTGGTTCATGCTTTTGAGAGTTTTAGTATATGGTCACTTTGCCCCATTGCTGGAGCAGGCAGAAGATCATGGCATCCAGGAAGTCAAGGAAAGAAAGAAATGGGCTAGAGGCTCAAAGTCCTCTTCACTGGCACACCTTTGATGCTTCAACTTCCTTCCACTTGTTCCACCTCCTCAAGGTCCATCTCCTCCCAACACAACTACAGGTGGACATCTATTCCTCTAACATATGGGTACCAAGGGTCACTTATCCCCAGCCACTGTGACCTAAGATGTGATGCTGTGTTATTATAAATTATAACAAAACACTGATAGTTTGGGACAACACCTACTTCTAGATACGTTTCTTGTGTTCAAGCTCACTTCGGGACCGTGATGTACGGATGGGAGTCCTTGGTGCAGGGAGGAGGGTCTTTCAGTTCTCCTACCTCTTCCCATTTCTTACAGGGAAGTCATACATCTTCCCCCTTCCCTGAAAAACATCCTTGGTGCTCTAAGTAGACACCAGGTCCCAAGCTGGGCTCTGGCCATCTGTTCTGCCCTTTGCTTGAGAATGCAATAAAATCTGCTTGACAATTATGTCAGTACAAAGGGCAGAGAGGACTGTATGTCAAAAAGCTGTGTAAAATCCATTCTTCCAAAGGTTGCATCAAGAATATTCTGGCCGAAAAGAGCTCTAACAGAGAGTGCATATTGTATGCTCTGCCTCTTTCTTGTCTGGATCCCTTTTCTTTATTAGGAGATTCATGTTAGTTCTTGCTTGGTACCCAGTTAATAACAATAAGACCCTATCACTATGCATGACTGTCTACATTTGAAAGGGCTTAACAGATCTATTATCTCTTTAAGTCTTCATGACTGTGGTTGGATTTGAGAACCAAAGGGCTTTGAAAAACATTTAACCCAACAGTCGCAGCTGATGATTATTGATGTATTTTGTTTAGTTTAAGTAATGTATCCTTATTAAATATAATTTGGGAGCCATACAAAAGTAGTTTTAAAAAGATTTAAAGTCACTCATGCACAATTACATTTAATGTATTTCTTTCCACTTTTCTCTTATTCTCTGCCACGGTTTTTATTATATCCTTATAATCATATCATTTATATCTCATTTTTTCTTTTTAAGAATAGATCAGAAGCAATTTTCCATGTCGTTACATAATATTAGTGAACATCATTTTAATTGGTTTCACTATATTACATCAAGTAGATATACAATACTCTCACCCCATGTTTGGACATTTATGTTGTTCTAATTTTTTGCTGCCATAAATAATATTTCTGTGAACATCTGCATTATTATAGTTTCCTTGCAGTTTTATGATTGTTTCCTTAAACCAGAGGACTGGAAATTCTAGTACAACCAATTCACTTATTTTACTTGTTAGAAACTGAGGCATAGGGAAACAAAGGGACTTCAGGCCTTATGGTCAGTTAGGAAAGCACCATTCATATGAAAAGTTGGTTCTGCTGGGCCTTGTTTCCTCTGCTTCCACAGCAATCCTCTGACTGTCTAAATAAAGAGCTTTAAAATGCCTTGAGCTTCCACATAAAAGTAATTTTATTTTTTAGTACGTGAAGATTGAGGAGAAAAATTACAATAAAACTACTGTAAATTCTGTAGCTCTTTTAAATAATGTGTGTGACAGAACCAACACGGCACAGGTGTACTCAGACAGGAGGAGACTGACTGCTATCAAGGCAAGATGAGTAAGGGACCCTAAACTCTGTAATCTGCTACCCCCAACCCAGGCTTGTATGCCAAAGGTTCCTGTCTTCTAGAAAGAAGGTGTTTTAGGTTTTTTTCCTATGGAGACAGAAGCATCATCCTTTGAACTTCATATGCCCTCCAGAGTTTGCTAGTTATTGTGACAGAGGGGAGATGGGGTGGCTTCTGGAAATGTTCATGTACAATGAAGACCTAACAACCCAAATGGGATTGCCTCTGATAACAACAGTCATTTCTGTTTGCCTACTGTGTTGAGGGGGTTAGGTGTAATCCTGGTCGCTCTAAATGTATTATTCATCCTCACTTTAACAGCATTGGAAGACAAGAAGACAGAAGAGGATAGAAGTTTAGTTCACATAGGAACTAAAGAAGTGGGTGGAAATTTGAGACCCAGAAACATGGTGCCACGCCCTTCTGTGAATTTCCAAATCAGCGCTGACTTGATTCATGTTCTTGGACACTCAAGAAGGAGTATGATGGTGTCCATTACTCTACTGGTCAGTTTTTGTTCTCACCCTTAGCATCCAGTAAATGGGAAAGGGACAGTGTATCATTCTTAGGGCCTTCCTTTTGAGAACCTGACTTCCACTGAGATTTCTCCTCCTCCCACATATAAATTGGCAGGCAGTGATAGATTATAGCCTCTTTTGAGAACAGGCCCTTCACTTCAACTTGAGCAGGAAGCCTATAGATAGTGGGAATAGCATCGGATGGGGACATAAGAGATTGCTAATATTCAACCATTTTGAAGTACATATACATGTTATTGTATGAAGTTTTCCTAATAGATGCCATTTATGGATTGTGACAGCCCACCGATGGTTTCACAACTGTGATAATTCAGTAGGGGGACTGTTTCCATCTTGCCCACCCTCCAAGCAGCATAAAGAAGGACCACAAGGTCCTCAGAACACTCAGAGTATCATGAGGTAGAAAAGCTGCCAGTTCTTCTCATTAGCTTTCTAAAAAGATTACTAGTCAATTTCTGGTCCCGCCAGCTTCTGTGAAGAAGGCCTCAGTATGGAGGCTTCCTTATGTTGCTGCTGAGATGTGAAATCCCAGTCTAGCTCCAGCAAAGACATAGACTTTTCTCCAGGAATGCATCTCCGTTGGAAATTCCTAGGTAGCAGAAACACTGACTTTACAACTACAGAGCCGTTGAATTATACCCAAGTTCTCACACTTCCGGTGTGACCTGGAATGATTAGTGAACTCTCTCTCAGCTTGACCTTTGTCAAAAACATGGTAACTCCCAATAGTTACATTCTGAATACATGTAGACACGTTGGGGTATCCTGGGTGAGGAACGTATTTCCTTCTCCTGCACTCTGTGGTTTGGAGTGGACACCGGATGTTTCCCCTTGTACAGAGCAACCTTATGTACTAAAATACCACGCGGCACCTGAGTTCGAACAGTTGGAGCTTTGCCCATGTGGACAGTGGAACACAGCATCTGAATGGAGAAATGCTTTAGAGAATCTAGGACGTGTGCTCTTTGCTATTTAGTCCCTCTCCCTTGAGCATTGGATGAAACCAGTTTTCTTTTTTTCCCTCTTGTCCTAACTTTGGCCTTTTTGAGTTTCTGAGATCTGATACTGAACCTCCCTAATTGACCTCCTTCCCTGTACAGAAATAGAGAAGAAAGGAGGGGGTGGTGTCCAGAAAGAGAATGAGAGGGAAGGAGGGGGAGAGAGAAATAGGGAGGGAGGGAGGGAGGGAAGGAAGGAGGGAGGGAGGGAGGGAGGGAGGGAGGGAGGGAGGGAGGGAGGGAGGCAGTCTGTGATGATGGCTCAATGGTAAAAGCACATGCCCCACAAGCAAGAGCCCTATAACCCAAATAAATACTCATCTGTAACTCCAGCCTCAGAAAGAAGAAAAGACACAGCCCCACACACCCTGTCAGTGCAAGTTGTCTAGCCACATCCATGAGCTCTGAGTTTGATTAAGAGACCCTGCCTTAATGAATAAGGTGAAAAAGCTCTGGAGTAAGATTTCTGATATCATCTTCAGGACTTCACTTGCATACACACACACACACACACACACACACACACACACACACACACACACACACTCACACCTGTGAATGCAGACACAAACCGTACATGCATACACAGGAAAAGACAAAAAAAGGGAGAGGAGGAAGAAAAGAAAGAACAAAAAGAGGTAAGCAGGCATAAAGGCAGAGCACAGAGGCAGGGAACTAGGGGAAATGGCAGGGAGAAAGACTGAAAAGCTTAGAATTCTAAATGTCAAATGTATTTAGTGAGCAGACCAGCCATCATTAGAGCAATTCTGTCAGTCTTATAGACAAAGCATTGATGTGTCACATGAGGAGGAGCTCCAAGTTTGTCCAGCTTTAACCCATTGATATTGAACTTCTAATCCCATCCAGATATCTGCTGCACTTGAGAATGTGAGATTGTTCATGTGATTCACCACAACACTTCCTCTTCCGTTCCTTGGATAAAACATGAGCTTTAATGACCACACCCCCACCCCCACACCCCCACACACACTGAGCTAAGGAGCTATTGATAGCTGCTAGCTACCAAGAAACATAGTTATCCTTAGTTATGGTCCCTGGGTGGTACCATATCTACACATATGAATAGCACTAATAGGAATCAAAGGGTTTTTTCTTTTCTTCTTTTTTTTAAGATATGAACTGGAAAGGGAACTTGAAGGAACCTGGGAGAAGTTTGGGGGAAAAGAAGTAGTAACTATGATCAAAATATACCTTATACATGGGGAGAATTCTTAATAATAAAAAATAATAATATAGTATTTATATAATAATAAAATACATGGTATTTTCAATTTGCATATTAACTAGATTATAAAACACAATATATTTTACTATATATAATTTAAAACCACAAAGATTGGAAACAGGGCCTTCTGTTAGCTATAGGACTCTATAAGTTATCTAATCACATTCAGTGGGGCCTCTTAGCACTGTTATGAGGATGGCTAGAGTAAGGTATTATAGTGTGATACACAGTAGGTTTTCAATAAATAGAAACATTGCATTTTGTTCTTGATGTCATGATTTATTACTGGTAGCTCCTTATTTCTTCATCTTTCATCAGATGTCTTTAATGTCTATCAGTATGCCTCTCTTCCCCCAGGTTGTTTGATGTTTGCATGAGCTATTCTCATTGGGACAACTGGAAAGGGTCAGTGGAAATAATTCCAGTCAGAAATATTCTGTAAAGTCTTGTTCATCCCACAAAGTAATCCTCACCATCGATTGCATTAGTACATTGAATATGAGATTTTTTGTCCCCCCTGAGGTAGAGCTAAGCAGTGATAACACACCTCCAGGTATTCAAGAAGCTGTTGGTTACCATCAAAATGGTGCACACACCCGAGAGGGTCATGTGAGCTGGGAGTTGTTCTTAGCTACTTTGTGGATGTAGTGCCAACTTTAGAAGGATGGCTGTCAGGAACTAGGCAAAAGGTCTTATTTCTATGGATGGGTTAGAGCATGGTGCTTCCTAGAGTATTTTGTATGCATGGAGCACTGAACAACACCAGGGATATGTATGTGATGCCATCACAGCAGGAAAATGGTCGGTCTACATTTAGCAATCAGCATCTCTCTCACACAATGCTGAATTCTATATGTAGAACACCTACGGTATTCAGTAGCCTGTTTAGGAGACAGTGGTCAATGGAGATCATTCTTCTCCCTAGCAGAAATGTAACTAGACCTCTTAAAAATAAAAGTAAATGTTTCTGGTGGTGCAGTGGCAAATCGAATGGTGTAGGGGGAGCACCTAAGGATGTTGAAGAACTGAGAAACTAAGTCAGGCAGAAGAGGGAGGGGAAAGGGGTGCAAATAAAATAGCTACAGAAACATAACCCTAACTAACAAGGGTAGAGCCAAGCTAGATGCAAGTACCTGCCCAGATTGAATGGGCAATTCATCAGAAACAAGGAGGAACAGGAAGAAGTTGGCCATGCAATGCTGATGTGTATCAGACAAGCAATTGTTGAAACTAAGTATATAACCCAAGGTGAAAAATATAAGCAGGGTGGGGGTATCCTTTGGCTGTGTTAGCACTATTGAGCCTGACAAGACTCCCTATTAAAGTCTTATGGCACTTTCTATAGGACCCCAAGGTGCTCACTGGAAATGATCAAAAGGCTATATCATAGGACCCGTGGGAACTGTCACACAAAATAGGGTTGTTCATCAGAGGAGAAAAATTTAAAGGGTGGTTTAATGTAAGTTCACAATTAAAGGTTTCTCCATGTAGATGACAAGCAACTGCTCTTCATTAGGCTTTGGGGACTCAAGAAGGTAAAAACTCATGTAATTCTAAGTAAAGCTTGCACTGCAGGAACAGATGGGAAAGGCAGTGTCATGTGACTGTTTCTTCTCAATTCTGAGATCGATAAGCCACCTAGATTGGGATTCTCTGTGGAGGAACATTGCTCTCTTTCTTTTACCAGAAGAGCTCTTTCTTTGCCCTATGCCAAAATGAGATTGTCTCTGAGTGACAATGACTCATTGAGGACAGATAAGTTGGGCATTGCCTACAGGACAGACAAGTCCCATTGCTACTTATGGTTTTGCCCCTTACGGAAGCACATATCCTATACCCACCCCAGCAAACTTCCTCAAGCTCTTCGTTCTCTCTCTTTCTGTGACAATGTACTCTCCCTCTGTGGACCTCAAGGCAGGATGAGAACACTTATCCATGCTCTCTGGTTCTGTACCTGTAGAGCTAGACAAGGATGAGAGAGAGAGAGAGAGAGAGAGAGAGAGAGAGAGAGAGAGAGAGTCTGTTGTCACTATGTCCAAGGTACTAGTGCATTGTCAACAAGTATTTCTTATTGCCAAGGCCTCCTGCAATGCATTCCTACAAGCTGTGCATATAACTTTCCTTAAGAATTCTCATTCTGTCTTCTCTCTTTTCTTCAAAAATCTTTATGACCTACTCAAAATTTCCCTTCTCCCGTTGGAGGTAAACAGCTCCTATTTTATTGAGGAAATCAAAGCAGTTGGGAGTTAGCTCAGCTCCCAGCTCCCACATCTCCCAACACCTGTTTCTCATTTGTGGACACCCCCCTAATGCACTCTGGTTGTAATAGAAAAAGATATTATTTCTTGTTTTAGAGTTTAGTGCCTCAACTTGTGTTCTGGAGCCTGTGCAAAGGAGTTCAATCATTCAATGAGCTTCTTTTTTTCTTCAACAGCATTGCCTTTCCCTTCTCCACTGGATCATTTTCATCAGTAAGCAGACCCCCTTGTCTCTCCATCTTTAAAACAACTGTAACATCAACAACCTCTCATGACTTCAGATCCCCTTCAGCTGCAGACACATGTGTCTGTTTCCCTTCCCAATGAAGAAGCTCCAAAAATGATCTGTACTTATTATCTTGACTTTTCAACTCACTGCTCAACTCTCCAGTTTGGCATTGGTCCACAACACTTTACCACAACAGAGCTCATCAAAGTCACTGACTGCAGTTTTATTGTCCAACAATGCTGTCAATTTCTAGCCTGCCTCTCAGGAGCACTTGACATGGTTGACCCATTATTCCCTCTGTGAAAATTCCCTTCTTGGCCTTCCTCCCTGACATCACATTCCGCTGACTTTCTTCAACTTCTCCACCACCTCTTTTTGCCTTCCTCCCCTCAGTCTGCCTCCATGAGCAGCTGGACATGGGCTTGACCTTCCTGGTACCCATTCACTGACCTGGAAGCTCTTATCCTACTCCCATTTCTAGTAGCCTTGGCATACCTGTAGCAACAAGATTCATGCCTCCAGACAGGCTCTTGCCTGTGAACACCAGATCCAAAAATCATCTCAAATAAAACACCATTTCCTCTCCTTCTTTTACCCATATTTTCTAAGTTGCTGTTTGTCAGAAAGTGGGATGAAATCATAACTGCTGACATTTTCCAATCACTATCTGTCCCACAAAGAGGCTCAGCTGCCATTCCTATACAACTCAAACCTGATGACCTTGCCTCTCCTTGAGAGACATGCATTGTTGGCACGATGTGTTTCTGGCTAATTATCATTTAAGATGTCTTCAAAACATGATTCTTAGAATCACGCAGTGACTCACCTTTGAAACAAAAGATATCACATTAAGCAAAAGGCATAGAAGCAAACCAGTGGGATGTAAATTTAATAAAGGCAATAGAAGTTAGTTCATCACTCTCTGGGGAAGCATGACCACAATCCATGTTCTCTTCTTGTGGTCCAGTTGCCTTCTGTATGAGACTTAAGCTAGAGAGGATACTCATAGCTGACAATTTTCTTGATATAGAAGAAGAAATGTTTGACATTATTCATTCAAAGGCAGGGGAAACTGCCAGAAACTTTGGGATAAAAATTTTTTTTCAGATGAACAGAACCTGGTATCCACCCATTGAAAATGCACCAAGTCCCTCCACTTTTTGTTCCTAATTAAATGAATTTTCTGTCTGAGAATGCATTACACTAATATTTCACTAAGAATGTGTCCAAAATGGAACTTGCTGTTCTACCAGCTTGGACCCACCAATGTTAGTCTTGCCTGCATCCTTTTAAGGAGCTCCTTCTAAACATTTTGTTGTAGCTCAGAACTAACTGTTACCCATGTTTCTTCCCCTTGTTCATCCTTGACACAAAATCATTTCTTGCATAATCTACTACAAAATATACTTTTGTCTATATACCTTTGCCTCCTCTTGAAAACTTTCTTCACCTAGGGTAGCATGGGATTTTGCCTGGACTATTACGGAAGTCTCCTATTGGGTTTAGTAGATATCACACTTCCCGATTACTCTTTATCTCATGCTTCCTGCAGTCTAGAATAGGATTGTAAATGTTGTCCAGCTACAAAACAAATTTTGCCACCCAGTTCCTACAATGAAACCTTCATGCAGCTCCATGGTCCCAAAAGCTTACAAGCCTTTTCTTTGATCTTCTCTTACCGCTTATAGACTGTCACATATTTCTCCACGATTTTGCTCCAAGAAACTGTCCCTTCTGTTTCCTCAAATTTGCTACATTTGTTCTTATTCTGAAGCCATTCCATTTGTTAACTCTTGTGCCTGGGACTCCTTGCCAGCCCCTGCCTTCCTGTGCTGGCTGCTTTCCACTATTCAGAGTATAGATCTGTCTCATTCACCTGTTTTGAATCACATGGCTTCTCGTACAGTGGGACACAAGCCCGTGGGGTTAAGTCCAGAACAAAATTTAAGTCAATTATACGAGTCACGAAGCCCAGGTATTTCTGGAAGGGTTACCCCTGCTGCATTACACAGCTTTACTGCAACCCTGCCCTGGTCCTAGACATACCATATGATATGTGCACTTTGCACTGTATACAAGCCAGGATACCAAGCAATGCCAAATGAGACTGACGTGAACACCTCCACTCAGATTTGAGACTACTGGCTGATGTGAGTTGTAGTGTTTCTGCTGCACACAGCAAGTGTTGTGCTTTTGTGGAAACGCCGTGATTTAATTACAGAAAAATTGATTTTTAATAGATTTCTACCATCATTCCTCAGCACAAAAGCATGGATTATATTTGTTAGAATGTTTAGTTTTAATAAAATTATTGTTTGAGCCATTGACTTAAGCCTCTCTCTCTCTCTTCCCCTCTCTCTCTCTCTCTCTCTCTCTCTCTCTCTCTCTCTCACGCACACACACACACACACACACACACACACACACACACACACATGCACACACACACACATCATTAAATGAAGTTTGGCTTAGCTATTCGGAGACTGAAATGGGCCTAAATATATTTTTATACTTTGGCACCTTGTGTTTATGAAAAGGAGCATTCTCGGGACACTGACCATTAGAAAATCAAAACATTAAGCTATTCCAAAACATGTTGAAGATGCTCTCTGTTCTGCAGTATAAAATAACCAGCCAAGATTTAATTCTTTGTGTAAAAATAAACGAGCAAATCCACCTCATTACTATGCAAATCAGCTTTCATCTTCATTAAATGGTAAAATTATATGTGTACCAAGGAATTGTTTTAAAATAAATTTTCTTCATTGTTTATTAGCAGTAAATGTTTGATTTGTAGTCCTCTTGTGAGTGCCTCTGTGGTGGAATCTTGTAAAAATTTCTCAAGTGAACAGGAATCGCTAGAGGAAGAAGTTTAAGAAGACCTTTTTTTTTCTCGTGTCTTTCACCAGGCCCTCTTATTACTTTCTGAAAGTGTATTGTCTTGTGTATTTGTTTGGCTGTATTGTTTACTGCTTCAGTCCGAGCGGGTAGAGAATTGTTTCCATCACCTTACGACTGTAGAACAAGGTGATGCCTGTAAATACAGATAGGGACAGCACTTCATACTGTCAGAGTTTATGAATGAATGAATGAATGAATGAATGAATGAATGAACACAGTCCCCCTCCCCCACCGTGTACATTCAGTTTTGTTTCTGGGAAGTGACGTCAGTGAAAGCAAGAGTGAGCTTTCCAAGCCATGAACCATATTTCTCTTCCACGTAGAAAAAGCAGTTCCTTAAGCTTCGCCCAGCTTCTGGTTCTTTACTTTCATAGTGGCCATACAGAGATCTCTCTCTCCTTAAGCCAGCATGAGAATTAAGTGAAATAATTTATGCAAATAAATATCTTCCCAACTGCTAAGCCTTACTCCGTGCCTCTTGGAGAATAAGATCAAAGCTCTTTCCTGACTCCCAGCATGCACCAGGAAAGTGCACAGCTGTATTTTTATTTGCATAACTAATTCTGCAAGGTGTGGCTCCAAAGACATCTTCCTCCCACCCCACCCCTCTGCACACATACACACCTCCAAGTAAAGACACCTTCCCAGACACACATGTGTTGTTACTTGGTTCAGGTAGTCTGTTTTCAAGTTGATTAAAGCACTTTTGAATGTTGAGATGCTCACTTTTAACTGTTAATGAGGTAGAATAGCGTTTTTATGTTTTAAGTATTGACATCTCCAATCTCTACTCCTGCTGGAACTGGTTTTCTGTCTTTCTTATCACAGACAGGGCTGAGTACTCCCCCTAATATTTAATTGGGTGGTCTCAGGGTCCCTGAGACTGGATTGGATGTGCGTGTGTGTGTGTGTGTGTGTGTGTGTGTGTGCGCGCGTGTGTGTGTGTGTGTGCGTGTGTGTGTGTGTGTGTGTGTGCGTGTGTGTGTGTGTGTGTGTGTGTGTGTAAGGCTTTCAGGAGAGGACCTCAGTAACTCAGTGAGTCTAGCAGTCAGTGGTTTCATCCCAAACAGGTTCATAATGTGACCAAAGTATTTGTGGGAGGCCTAAGAGTGCTAAAAAGGCAGTCTTGGGTTTTTGTGCTGTAGTTTACTCATTCGTGGGATGCTAAAGTTCAATATGGTGCCTAGGAAGACAGTGCCATGGTGAACTCGTGAAGTATTTCAGAGCAGTGCCTAGTCTGTGGCACAGTAACTGAGGACAGAAGGGAGACAGGCAAAGTGTATGTGGGAAATCAAAAAGATTGTCAGGGCCGCCAGGAAGAGGGAGTGCAGGAGAGGGAACAGCAGTGGGGTGGGAACATGGCAAGTTTTGAGAACTCCCTCTGCTCCTGGCTCAGCTCCGCCACACTCCTGGTCTTAACTCTCATCCTATGCGGTTATCCCCCAGGAGCATGGTGTAGATTTCTCGAGACACTTATTAACACGGGGTTTGAAGTTCTTGGTTACATGGGACTGAGCTGCCTCCTGGGTGGGGAGAGGAGATGACTTCTGATGAAGTCTGGACCCGCCCCTCTCTCCCAGCAAACATGCCAGCAGCATCTGGGTTAATGAACTGTGCCTTTTAATAAATGGGTCTTATCTTGCCAGAGCGCTGCTAAATTGTCAGGATTTTAAATTAACTTAATAGTTTCATGGATGGTACTTACTCACTCGTTACTCCAAAAGGAGAGTGGCCCCCAGCCTGGGTTTCTTATTGAATTATGCAACAGTTAGTTATTTCATTTGGGTTTAAGGGGAAATGTTTAGGATTAATGTGCAATGCCTCACTGCCCCCCTTAATGGGCATTTCCAGGCCTACCCTAAACTAAAAGCCAGTCATCAATCATTAGGTCACTGTGTGTTCCATGGACTTAGAGAGAAATGGCTCACCCCAGAAATGGCTAGCAGGCTCCTAGAAATACTCTGTTCTACAACTGGAGGGAGACAAAAATTTCTATGTTCCTGCTCTTCATTTTTTTTGCTACATATTTACCGAAATAAGCAAGATGATGCTTATATGCATGAGAAAGTGATAACTGCTTTGCATGAAATAATTGTGACATTCTGGAATTTTGAAGGAAGATAATTAACTTTGTGGAGAGGAATATTATGGTGGGGTGAAGCTTCTAGAAGATAGAAGGTTGAGGCAGGGCCTTAAAAAGAACTTAACATTTATATGCATTAAAACATTACGCTCAGGGTTGGGGATTTAGCTCAGTGGTAGAGCGCTTGCCTAGCAAGCGCAAGGCCCTGGGTTCGGTCCCCAGCTCCGGAAAAAAAAAAGAAAGAAAGAAAGAAAAGAAAAGAAAAAACAAAACAAAACAAAACAAAACAAAAGTTACGCTCCGGCTGAAGAGACAGCTCAGCAGTTAAGAGCACTGACTGCTCTTCCAGAGGTCCTGAGTTCAATTCCCAGCACCCACACAGTGGCTCACAACCATCTGTAATGGGATCTGATGCCCTCTTCTGGTGTGTCTGAAGACAGCTACAGTGTACTCATATAAATAAAAATAAATAATTGTTTTTTTAAAGATGGTAAGCTCATCTCTGTTGGGAACATCAGGGAAGGTGGGACAGAAGATTTGTAAGAGCCAGAGTCAGGGAGGACTGGGATAGAAAGTGACTTCTGGACATGATGGGATGACTCGGGAATGCCCAGCAGCCATGGTTGTCTGTGCAAGATCAAGCCAGTGAACATCCCAGCATGAGGGTGGTGTGATCATGAGTTCCCATTTCTAGATGATGAGCCATTGGTAATTGATGGGGTCAAGGTGAGGGGGGTCAATTTTCTTTAAGGATGTGTTACTCTCTGTTTGGATGGCCAGACTCTGCTCTCTGAAAGTTTGACCATGCTGCTATGAACGGCCCCAGATCTAGGCACATATCAGCAAGACAAGTTGGATTCAATGGTGTGTGTGTGTGTGTGTGTGTGTGTGTGTGTGTGTGTGTGTGTGAGAGAGAGAGAGAGAGAGAGAGAGAGAGAGAGAGGCAGAAAGACAAAAAGAGAGAAGGAACCAGAGAATAGACGAGAGACAGAGACAGAGACAAACAGAGAGTATGAATTTGAGAGTAAACTGGGTGTAGATTCTGGAGGAATTAGAAAGAGGAAGGGAGGAGTGAATATGATAAAAATACATTGTGCTCATATATAAAATTCTCAAGGAAATAATATGATGTACATGCATATCTATATAGAGATGGAAATAGATAGATGATAGATAGATAGTATGGCTAGATAGAACATCCTTGGTAAGATTTGAATTTTGCCCCTCTCTATTTTCCTGTAGGCAGATAAAACTACTACCTCTTGATCATTTATTATTAAGCTGTTATAAATTCTTAGCTATAGTTGATGAGATATAAACAAACTGACATTGTTTCCATTTTACAGATGAGGAACCTAGGTGTCCATCCATAGGAAATGTGTTTGCTTCAGGCTTTGGGCATGGAAGGATTTAACTGGAGCATAAGTTTGTCAGTAATATTACTTTGTTCAGTCTCTAGTAAATCCCTCTGCCTCTCAGACACCACACACCATTCTAAGAACCCAGGTCTTTATCTGTTAAGGGCGGGGAGGCGATTCCGTTATATAGACAGTTTACTCCGAAGTGAGCTAAGCGTCATCCCCTAGCAGGTTCCTCTGTCTTACTCGGAAATCAGGTTTGGAAAAGGAGGAGCTCACTGTGTGACAAGTGCCACTGATGTGCCAAACGGGGCTAGCCATGTATGCTAGCAGACGGGAGTTACTGAGATATTATTCTGTATCATCCAAAACTGTCAGGGGATGGGATGGGAGGGGGAGGGCATCATCTCTACCAACTGGAGACAAGCAAGCTATGACAGAAATCACTGTTGTCAGCATGCTGCTAACAGCCAGGTGTGTGGCTGAATACTAACTTGCAACACAACCGAGTGCTGGGTGCAAAAGCCACTTGAAAAGAAAGGAAAGGTTTGTGTATTGGAGGCTGAGAGTGGCTACTGACCTGTCCTCACAGAGTTCTTACACATGCCTCTCTGACTGGCCACATCGGCGGTGTGGTGCATGAGGTGGATGCCAGGCTAGTTAGACAGCCTTAGCGGTTCCTTTCTTTCACAAATTGGTGCAGAACTCCCACGGAACCCTACTGGGACCGCCCTGCTGAGAACCCTGAGGTGTTTCTGTCCCTGGGCAAGGACTCCACTAAGACTGAGAAGAAACAGAAAACAAAACCTGGCCCTTTCAGCTTGGCTGCTGGTCCCTGGGAGACGCACAGGGGGCTTGCACAGTAGAGTGACCTTGAGAAGGTCAGTAAGACCTCTGAAGTTGTGCCGCAGCGCTGGGCAAGGGGGATCAGCAGGAGCCATAAAGGAAACATTGTATATAAAAGCCCCGCTTTCCTTTCTTCTGGAGCAGACACCGAGCTGACTTCATTTTGCATTCATAAAGCTCGTCTTTGGAGGTGCCTTTAAGAAGTGCAGAAGGAAGCTTGAGGAAACGTGTTGGGGGTGGGGGGGGGTGTCAAACACACGTTTCCTTGGGGTTTCTTTCATCTGTGTCAAAAACAAAAATCTCTTCCTTTTTCGTTACCTCGTCCTATAAAAAAGGCTAAGCTTTTGTTAACAGCAGCTTCCCAGGGCTTGGGACCTCCGCAGTTAATAGAGCGGGGCTGGGACGACAGGGACAGTGAAGTAACTGAGTGTAAGAAAGGGTGGGAAGGATGCGGCAGCATCTCAGAGACTAACAGGGAGATCTGGACTCCGGCTCCCAGGTGTTCACTGAGCCATGCAAGGACGTCACAAACAGGCTCTTCAGCAGTTCAGGATTTGAAGCAAACTGCAAATGTTGCCAGAACATCCAAACTAATCAAGGAAGGTCAAGAGAAGGTGTTTCAGTTGGCCCTCACCTCTGCGCCTCTTTTCTCTGAGACTATGACCTCTCCTATCAACCTGCATTTTTGTAATTACTTTGTCTGCAGCAGGAAGACAAATCCTTCAACTCTGTGACAAACAGATCTATAGTTTCTTTGTATCTGTGTATGGTCTTTACTTTGAGACTACAATTTTAAAACAAAACAAAAGGAAATAAGGAGACCAGCTTCTACTCTGCTTAATTATAGTCAGTGGTTCCCATACAGCTCAGACACTACAGAGCGCTTTAGTCTTCTTGGGTCCTGGGTTTTAAGACCCTTTATCCTCATTGGCTGCCAGCATCTGCCTCCGCCCCTGCACCTTTAGGAGCCTTCCATTGTTACTCTCTCCTAACCATCCCCAACCTTGGAAATCCCTGTTCTTTAAAACTGTCCAACATACCATGCTGGAGCCCCACTGCTCTTCTCTTTCCCTGGGGAGAAGTCAGGGTTCTTCTCCACTCTTGTCTATGAGTCATTTTCCCCTAGGTGCTCCCCTGGCCGTCCATGTGCACCACGGATAGCATTCATCTGAATGTTCTCCTAATGATTTGCCTGTGGGTACAGCGTTTTTACTTCCCTGAGGTTTGCCGAAGCACGGCATGCACCCTGTCCTTTGCAGCACGGTGACTGCTTCCTCAGGGCCAGTGAGAACATGGCTAAGTTAAAACAGCAAGTGACCCCACTCAGCATTCAAAGAGAGGGAGGAAAATTAGAAACCAGAGTTTCTGAATTCTGGTGACTTTCTTTCATCAGGCACGACCAAAGGAATGGCGGTGAGAGGGGAGGAAGGACACCTGGATGGCGGTAGTGGGCTGTGTATGTGTATGTCTGTGGAGAGTGTGTGTGTGTGTGTGTGTGCGCGCGTGTGCGCGCACCCATGCATGCGTGCTCGTGTGTATGTGAAAGAGACCATGTACATGCATGCACACATGTGCTTCTCATGTATTTCTGTGTGTCTCTATGTCGGTATATATCTCTCTCTCTCTGGGTATACCCATGTCTATGTGTACGTGCTTGTATGTCTGTATGTGTATGACTCTCTGTGTTTGTATGTCTGTGTCTGAGTGTGTATGTGTGTATGTGTGTGTATTTGTGTGAATGTGTCTGTGTCTGTATATGTGTGTTAGAGAAACCAATTAATGGTGTCCAAGAGATTGCAGCCCCTGCTGCAGGGAAAGTGAGTTCCCAGGCTGCCTCAAGTCTCAGTAACAGGTGGGGATACCTTCACACATGGTACTTGATTTGCAGTACACAGAGCAGTTTGGGCATATCAGAGCACATGGCTGTCACCTTTTTATTCTCCTGTCCCAATTATGTGCTTGGAACAGAGCCCCACGGACAGTTTCATACAGCAAAGGAAGCACAAGTTTAAGCAGCATTTACCTTACTTAGGTGAAGTTTCTGGCCGGGCTAGATATGGAAATGCAGCTTGCCCCATCTGCTCTCCAGCTGTGCTGTCTAGGCATGACCCTTTGTGTCCTCTTCCTTGGAGGAGAAGCTGAGGCCCCAACCCTGGAAGGGCCCTTCAGCTTCACTACACTTCCACTAGAGACCTCTGCTTAGCCCAAGACTCAGACTCACAATGATCCTGCCTTTTCCTCCCTTGTGCAGCCAAGGACTACATAGCTGGAGAAACAAAGACAACATTGTTTCTTTCTGAGACCATTAGCCTGTAAGTTCTGGGGCAATGATGAACCTTCTCTCTGACATCCAAGCCTGAGATGGCAGCCTTTACTGCCTTTTGGAGAACGTCAATTTCATGGAATTGTGGCAAGCAAAGAAGGAAGAGAGAGAGGAGGAAAGAAGACAAGAGAAGAAAGAATGGGAGCAAGGAAGAGAGGTGGGAAGAGAGGCAAGAGAGGGAGGAGGGAGGGAGCATGAGGAAGGGCAGCTTTCTGTCAGTTGTCTGTGCCTTTTCAATCTGAGGCATACGTCTGTAATCCTCATATTCACCTCTTTGATCTGTCACTTTGATTTCCAAAGTAACAATCTGGAATATTAATGCCGACGCCCCCCCTCCCCTCCCTACTCTATCATATTAGACATTTAGGTACTTAGTGGAAGGAAAAGAGTGTAATTCTCCAAGTAATTGATAGTAATGAATTTGTTTGCTGAGTGATGTGGCTTATTGACGGCACTTGTGTGTGATCTGCTTGCTATAATAAGCACAGTATTTGTGCTCAACCTATTGAGTTAATAAAATCTACAAAGTGGTTTTGACAAAAGAGTGTGCACTCTAATGCAGTTCTCGGCAAAAGCGACTCCCTTTTTTGCGCGTGCACACACACACACACACACACACACACACACACACACACACATGATCATCACTAATTATAAAAACAGGAAAGTGTCTGCCTCCTGCTGATGTGTAAGGGAGAACACCTATGGCAGAGATGCCTTCCCAGGATATCAGTGCTTGCAGACCTTTGTGGAGCCTCAGCCCCTCCCAGCCACAGAGGTCTAAGGCAAAAACAACATTAAACATTTAAGATCTAATTAGACTTCAGGCTGAACTTGGGTGCAGATGAGACTAACTTTCTACAGAAGGTTCAGTGAGGTCCAGTCAGCCCCTTGCCCCCTTCCAAGCCCTCACTCCACCCTGAGCCTGCTGTATATATAATGACTGGTTTTCCAAAGGAAGTCGTGAGCTGAAAGAATAATAAATGGCACCTTGCAACCTCCTCCGAGAAGCCACTGCTTGGAGAAAAAAATATTGTTATCCATGTGAACGAGTAATTAAAATGAACTAATCATTTTCCCAAAATATTTATGTATTGAGAGCAATTCCAACTGATTGCCTTTAAATAGCATTTTATTCTGTTTTAGTCATAAACAGTTAGACGCCTGCTCCCATTAGCTTGCTGGAGCGCCAGCCCACCCAGGGTGGTAATGATTCTGGAGTAGATCCCGTGCTAAGTTCAAGAGGAGCAGAGAGTCTTGTCCACCAACACTCCTAACCTAGAGAAAGTCCCTTTAGAGCTCTGTCCTTGGTTGAGAGCTGGCTGTCCAGAACTCTGAGGCTCTCTATAGTCATAGATAAGAGTCTTTTCTCCCAGCCAGAAACCAGTATCAGCTTGGTGCTGGCTCCTTCCCGCTGAAGTCAGACAGAATCAATAGTTTGGTTACATTCAGGGCAGGGCACCTTCATGGACGAGCCCAGGGAATTATGAAGCATGATAGTGTTTAAAGCAGCACTGTCTCTATGAAGATGCATGCAAGACAGCATCTTTTACAACTCAGGCAACTGTCATTTGTTTAGTTTTTTGTTTGTTTTAGGTGGTCCAGCTCTGAGGGGACAGGCAGGAAAAAAAATTGTGAGGATGAAAGGCAGGGGAAATGAGCACGGCAGTTACTGAGATGATTCAGTTTTAGGAAGGGTCTAGAAACAAGAGGCTCCCAGTCACCAGAAGGTGTAGGGAAGCAGAACGAACTCTCAAGGGACAGTTGGGGACCTGCTTCCTTTGCCCACATGACCCTAAGGAACTACATGTTGGACCAAGCCTCAAACTCTCAGAATTTCAATGCTCTCTGTCTAAGTTAGGGGTTCTCTCCTAGACTTTAGAGAAAGAGTTCAGAGGCAGAGAAAGTGGCACTTTGCAGGGAGGGGACAAGGCAAGAAACAGGTGTACTCTGAGACACAGGTTTCAGGAGGTTTCCCTCCCAGATCCTGGGAGACTAGCAAAGGCTAATCTTTGTTCAGGATGCTTGAACATTCCTCTCAGTGTGCTGGCCCTGGTCTGCCCATTGTTGGGTTTGTCCCTTGCTGAATCTCCACCAATAAGCCCATAAAGAGGCCCCTAGTCCAAGTAAACCTTACAATGATAGATACTGGGTAAAGACCATGACAAAAGACCCCCATCTGCCACTTCACTGGCATGTGGTATCTCTTTAGAGCTGTAGTTCTCAACCTTCCAAATGCTGTGAGCCTTTAATACAGTTCCTCATGTTGTGGTGACCTGAAATCACAAAATTACTTCATTGATGTTTCATAACTGTTATTGTGCTACTGTTATGAACAATATAAGTATTTGATATGCAGAATTGTAGTGGTGAATAGTTAATCTGCTTTGAGCTTCCTCCCAGTGGGTGATCAAGCCTCTAGCCACCCACCAGAGCTCTCTGGATTCGAGAATGAAACACACACACACACACACACACACACACACACACACACACTAGCAGCAGCAGCAAATTTGGATATGTCTTACTTGCTAAATGGTTGGACATTTCTAAACCTCCTCGCTGCTGGTACATACTCCCCTCTGGTATTCCTTGGCTAACATCCTTTAAAATTTATATTTTATCCCTGCTTCCCCAGACCCAATTTGGGGAATGGCCCCTCAGGTCATGTTCCCATATTCGTACATGTCAGCGAGCCTTTAAGTCTGCTCTTTTTTATATTCCATCATGGTGACTCTGTCCTCTCTTCTTCTCTTCGGTTCTTTGCCCAGGCAATGTAAAAGTCCCACCATGTCTCCCTGCCCAGCCATTGGCTCTATGGCAATTTCTTTATTATCAATTAATTTTTTATTATCAATCAAAGCCAGCTTGGGGCAGGGGCCCTAAGCATCTGGAGGCATGCCTTTTGGAAGCCAAATTAAGATAAAGCAGTAGAGGGGCTGGGGATTTAGCTCAGTGGTAGAGCGCTTGCCTAGGAAGCGCAAGGCCCTGGGTTCGGTCCCCAGCTCCGAAAAAAAAGAACCAAAAAAAAAAAAAAGATAAAGCAGTAGAACCATTTCCCAACACAGGATATCTGGTATGTGAGCCCTGTGCGGATTGTGACCCCAGGCTGAGAACCACTACTTTAAAGAAAGGCAAACCCAGTTCTCGGAATAGTTATGTGAAGTGTCTCTCACTTGCCACCATCCCTTTGCTCAGACTTAATAGCGTTTGTTTTATAGTTATCTACATCTTCTTGTGGCAGGTGATAAAGAATTTGTTACCTATTCTTTTAACTTTATCCAGATCCGAGATCTGTTGTCAATGGTTAAAACACCCTGCTTTCTCCTCAATGCACTTGAGTATCCCTCAGTTTCTCATGGGCTTTTTATATCTCTCACTCCCAATTAGGATTATCTATATAGTACTGCTGCCCTGGCCTTGGGAAGCTGGGTGCATTCCCAACCCACCTGCTCCTAACACCTCCTGAGAATCATGCTGATAAGGCAAGACCAGATTCTTCCTTGAGACCACAGAAGCATTTGTGGATAGCAAATCCACCACAGGCTGTCTGTGGGAGACTCTAAAGGATGGGACTCGAAGGAGCTTGAACTGTATGTAATTGCAGGTTCTGGGGAGGATCCTAGATGATTTCCTAAACCAATGGGTTCCAAAAGTTTCTCTAATAGTTCTACGTCATGAGTCTCCAGCAATCCACTCTCCTGGTCATTGCTAACAAATAAAAACACAGGCCAGGTAAAATTCTCGCTTATAGATATACAAAGTTCTTGGTAAAAGTAATGCCCTTGGTGGTATTTTTAAACAAATCTATGCTGGGGAAATTATGTAGTTTCTATCAAAAGTTCAAGTTTAAATGGACATCTTGTGTTTTATCCGGAAACTATACATAGAACAGATTGTCAATTGGGGCGGTTCCTCTTTTAATCTTTTCTCTTCCGCTCTCAACATCTGAAACCAGGCATATAGTGCAGTGCTGTGCTTTTCTTTCCAAAGTGCTTTCTATGTTGGTTAAGAAAAGCTGAGGGGTGGGGGGAAGAACACAGGGTAGAGTGGGACCGAAGTGTAACCTTCACGCTCTATGGTTTTGCATTTTTATCTCACTTGCATGCTCATTGCATTACAAAATTGCTGAATAAGGGGTAAGGACACCTTTGCTGAGTCATGTGGCTGCTTCTTCCTCCCCTCCTTTCCAGTGGCACATAACAGAACCTTCTGCTCCTCTAACATTGACTCACAACTTCTGATTTCCCCCTCACCTTGTCAGTGAACAGACGGTTGATGACCAGGGTGGACAATAAGAATGCCAAGCCCAGGTTTACAGGGCAGAGAATCAGCAGAGAGACTCAGTCTTCTGTCTTTCCTGTGTGACATCAGTTTAAGAGGCTTGAGCATGTCTGTACGTCAGGAGAAAAGGAAGGGACTGCCACTGCTCTTACTGTAACTGAGTCTTTCAAATGAACTTGAACTCCGAATAGACCGTGATTTAAAAACTGGGCGAAGCGGATCTAGAGTCTCCCTTTGATTGCCATCCTTTAATCAGAATTTGAATTAGAGAGTGGGTTGGGAGATGGGGAGGCCTGTTGACAGAGAAGTGCCAACAGAAGATGAAAAATAAATCTTCAAAAATACATTCTGGTATCTTTTGGATTGGGGAAGGGAAGTGGGTGGATCCTGACAACAGTCAGGACTGGGAGTCCAGAGGCTTATTTTCCAGCTCCAGCTCTACTCAATCCTGTCATACAGCCTGGATTAGTTAAACAACCTTCTATACTCGCAATCTTCTCATTTGTGAAATTAGACATCCTCCAGACCAGTGGCTAATAAGTTGCACCAGTTTTCTCAGGACCTGCTAGAGTCTTTCTCAGCCCTACACTTTACTGAATAGCAGCTTAAAGCCACCATTGTCCTGGCAAAATCATGACAAGCAAGATGTCAAGCGACGAAATATCACTTGTTTAATCCATAGGTTTGCCCACTGAACACAAAGGAAAGCGGAAAGACATCAGATAATTCCCTCTTTGTCCTCTGCAGTGAAAGCCTGTCCTACTTTGGACCCCAAGAAGCCTTAATAGAAACTTGATTTTGGAGAGAAGACCCCTATTAGCTGATCACTGCATCTGATCCTTAGTGGGAAAGATTCTACTAGTTTCAAAAAGAGCTGTGATTTATTTAACATTAAGGCACTTCTTACTAGGAAAAAGATAGGCTCATTTGTCATTAGGAAATCTGAAGGTGGTGTGGAGCCTTTTGTGGGAAGTAGAAAATTGATCAGTCAATACATATGTTCTTGGTGCCTACTCTGAACCATGTTCAGACACATGGTATTCTACATAATAGTGAGGTAGATGTGCTCATGTTGGCTGGATGGCTGATGCAGTGAGTTCTTCTCAGAGGCCATATCTTCCTGTTGTCTTGTGCATGACTTCTCTGGAGCGGTAGGGCAAAGCAGACACAGACCCTGTCTATGTGACAAGCTGCCTGGATGCCAGTGGGTAGACAAGGCATTTTAAAATTATTAACCTCAAAGCCCCACATTCCAGTTCCCCAAATTCTCTGACCAGCACTGTATTTTTCTAAGCATAATGGCATTCTTTCTCCTGTAGGAGAGGGACGAATCCAGTGGTTAGTTTTAACCTGGAGGTTGAGTTACTCTGGGTCTTGTATAACTCTCCAGGGAATTTACATTAAAGAACATTAGGGATGCTGTTCCAAGCTGACATTTTTGAAGTAGAAAATGACACATTCATTAGCTTTTTGAGGGGTTCAACAAAGCAGTCAGATGGGAGTTTAAAGGGTATCAAAGGACAGAATCAAAAAAAAAAAGTTAAGTAACAGAATTTTCTAGAAATCCATCTGGATGTTTGTTCTTTCTTCCTATCAGAAAATGGGAAAATCCCTAAGAAGAAGGCCCATCAGCTTCCTGATCACTGATCTGTAGCATACATACATAAGTTGTATTTTGTGTCTCACCTAACACTCCAGGTAGGCAATATAAGTCTTTTGGAAAACAAACTGTCTGTGGTGGGAAAAGCCCTAGGCTTTTGCCAGTCTCCTGACAGGTTTGGTTACAGGTTTCATTTGCTCTTTTAATGGGATTTTCTGTGAGTTATTGGCAGTCAGAGGGGTTCTGACAACTAGCTGAACGGGAGGTATCATAGGATCACAGAATCTTAAAGTTGGAAGGAACCCTTGGGCTTGCCATCTGGGCAGCAATCATCTTGTCTTAGGTTCAGAGGAGGTTTCAAAACAAAGGCGATCTTATCCACCAATCCTGTTTGCCATGCTAGTGGGCTGATGGAGACCTTTAAATGTCAATGAAGCAATATTGAATAAAATTCAGAGCTTATCAAAGCAGGGCTCTGATGCTAGTCACAGGTACCAAAGACCTCACTGCATCCTGATGGATCAGGATAGGCTGTAGCCTGCCACTGCATTGTTGGTGTGAATGCATTTAAACGAATGTAGGCAAGAATGCTTGGTGCTGACCTACCTCTATTGTGGTATTTGCAAAAGCCAGACACTTCCTCAAGCTACCAGAATTCCTTTGTTTCCCATCTCCCCTCATAAGGAAGTTCTTTCAGAGTCTGGGCTTTGAGTGAAAGAGAGGGCTGACAGCCCTGCCTGAACTCACCTCCAGCATGAACATCACCGCACAACAGAAGAGGCTGTCATAAGGATCATGCAGGCCTTGATGATGTTGGCTTCCTAAGCTTGCCTAATCACTCATATGACATGATGATAGCTGTGTGCCTCTGTGAGTTTGACTGCCTGCACCTTGGCAAAGACACTGCAGAATGGGCCAACACCAAAGATTTCCCTGGTTGCTTTATTGATTTTATATTAAACTGCAAGAAGGAAAAATTGTCTTTTGGTAGTTGTGTCTCCTCCTTGCAGAGATGTGTGGAGGAAACCTCTGGAGAAGGAGCCTCTGTCCCTCACACAGGAGGTACATGCACTCAAACCATGTGGACTTTGGGAACGCATCAAGGTTCCTATTTATTCCAAATGGACAATCAAGAACCAAGGGATATTCTTATCACATCAGTTCAGAGATACCTCACCAGCCTCAGAGTCTCCTTTTGCCCACCCATCTTTTTGTGCATCCACTCACTCATTCACTTATTTCATCCATCTGACTTGAAAATCCGAAGAGACATCTACAATGTTAATGCATCATGCACCCTCCCTTTAGACAGAATTTGAATTAGGGTACGTGCTGGAAGACTGAAGGGGAATGTCAGTGGAGAAGTGCCAGCAGAAGACAGACAAGGAAAAAACAAAACAAACGAACAAAGAACCCTCTCAAACAGTTTTTCATATGTTTTATTTGATTTCCTTTGGTGGTAGAAAATGCTAGGATTAGCAGTCAGCAGATCTGCTTTCTAGCCTGGGCTCTATTTCAATATTGACATGAGGCTCTGGGTCAGTCACCAAATCTTTTGTGTCCTCCATCTTCTCATTTGTAACACGAGGGTATTTGTGAAATTACACACATCCATTAGCATTGTGCTAAAGGCTAATTATACATTTGTGAAGGAAACAGACTTGGGTTGGGTCCTTGCCATTAGCTTGGAGTTTAGTTGGACAGCCATCAGTCCTGGAAGAACAGCTGAGCTGCTGGTGAATTATCCGTCTGATTTTCTACTTTGCATGTGTATATAAATTGGTTGCTAATTCATAATTGCAAGTTGTGGTACGTTTAACAATCCCATCAATGAAAGAAGATGGAATGAGACGGGGTGGCTTTCTGAAAGTGGCATTGTCCACAGGGAAGTTTGAAGAGCCTGCGTCTTCACTCAGGTCTGCAGGAGGTGAGGGTCCAATGGAGAAAAGTATCGCCCGTGCATCACTGAAGACAGGAGGAAGAACTCGAGGAGGCAGACAGGAAACACGTCAGAAATTTCAAGGAACTGAAACCCTTGAAGCTTGTCTGGGTTGTTAGGAGAGAGAATGAAACATGGTGAAAGACAGGGACAGAAGCCAGAACATTCAAGGATTTGAGACCACAGAAAGCAACCAGGCTTCATGTTAAGTGTATTGATAAGGTACTGCAGGGGATCATGGGGCTCTAAAGGACTCACAGCCACTGTGTGAACATGAAACTGGAGCAGGGCAGCACAGACTCACTAGAAGGTTTGATAATAGCACCAGTCTAGGTCAGACCCACAAGTGTGTCCTTCCTGGGAACTCCAACCTGAGCCTCCTGAGCCCAGGAGCATCTCTGGGCTCTGGGGTGTTTTGACAGGAGGTCTTCATACACCTTCCCCCTTCCTTTGGTGACAGTGATCAATACTGGTTCCAGCATACTACTCTTACCCAGCATAAAAATAAGTTTACCAATGTGTGTATCCTCAACTGAAAAACAGCCTAAGCTCAGGTCCATACCCTAATCCCTGGACCCCACAGCCACGATAGCTCATATGACAAAGGAGACTGATCGGGGCTGATTATGGGAAGAATCTAGGAACAGAGGCTACTCTGAATTTTCCAGGTGGGTTCATGCATTGGCACATGCCCTTGTAAGAAAAAGGCAAGAAAATCAAAAGCAGACACAAGATACATATTCTGCCCAGCAAACAGTTAGAGATACAGAGAGTGGCCAGGCGCCAGGGCCTGTGGTCTACCTTAACCAGCCCAAAAGAGCACAGAAGCTGATTTTCCACCCTGCAGCCTTCAGAAGTAGCCAAGCCTGCTGACATTTGACCTTAGCTCAGCAAGACTGCTTTTGGACTTGAATCCTCCAAAACTCTAAGATAGTGCCTGTGTGTTCTTTTAAGTCATAAGGTCAAGGTAATTTGTTACACCATAAATGGGAATGCAATAAAGCAGCAACTATGATGAATTTTTGAGGCCCAAAGTCTATTTAACATGCAAGATCTTTCTTGGCATCCCCACTGCCTCCTACCTGGGGTTGAGACCTGCTTCTAAATCTGCCCTCCCGAGGTGCTGCTCTGAGATCTACCCCTCTTTAACCAAGGAGTAAACTAAGAGCTTTAAAGCTTGTACCTCTAACATCGGGTAAGTTTGGGAGATGGCCCAGAAAACAAACAAGGTATTTACTTTATTTCTCTTTCTATTTTTATAAAAGCCAATTTTAGTAAAAACCTCAAGAGTGGTGAGACTCACAGCTTTTTGAGAACAAGTGAGTACTCAGTGGCAAACGTCTGGTTTGATGGTCCGTGGTGATGTAAAGCTTGCTCTGCTCTATGCTGGCCCACATTACAGCATCCTTCCCGTTCCTCATGATGACCTTTCTCTACGTGTCACACTCCTGGCTCCTTCACATCCAGTTCCATTCTGAAAGAGCAAAGCATCTGTCCTGCAGAATCCGGGGATCATGAGGAACTTACCAAGCCTGAGACGTCCTTTCAATTTTTTTTTAAATTTATTAGTTATGAAAAAAGACGCACAGCTATTTTTTTTCTGGTTTCACCATATATTTGGTGGGGCTGGTGAATATGTGAGTTCAACTTTCTGTGTATTAAAGGAGCAAGCTTTGCATTCCAAAAGAATCAAACACGTGTTATCCCTTTGAGGCAGGGATTGTTGAAGTTGAACTTTCTTTTTAATTCCATGGGCCATTAGTGCAATGGGAACTAGACACAACTAGTCGCTGAATACATATTTTTTTTTGCATTGACCCACTTAGAAAAAGCAATGTTAAAAAATTTGCTCTGAGAACAGTGATTTTTTTTCTAACTTGAACTTTTCCTCTTATTTTTCTGTTTAAAACTCTAGCAAATCATTCCATTATAGTGCTATTTAATGTATAGTTTGCCTTGTGATACATAAAGTAGGGTTTTGTGTGATGGCCTTGAAGCAGGAAAAGAAAGCAAGAGTGTACCAGGATTAGGATCCTCTAATCCATATCTGCATGGGTGTCCACCATGAAGGTCTGCAGTTACGACCCCTTGGCCAGGGTGGCTTCTTTGCTCTTGCTCTTGCTCTAGCTCACCCAAACCTCCAGTTGCTTTCCTTCCCTCTGTGAAGCAAGTAGAATTTGCCAATGGAGGAGAAGACAATAGTGTCCACTGAAAACTCAGAATCCTATCTACCTGAGGGCCCTCTCTGGTGAGTTAGCCAGTGTGTGTACATGCCTAGAGAATAGAGAAGGCACAGGGTCAGGCTAAAGGCCTGGGATGATTCTCTGACCTTCTTCCCACACAGACTCTTTCTTTGGAACCAAGGGTAATGATGTGGTAACCCTCCAGACAGGCTTCAGAAACAGGGGCTTAATTAGGGCTCATTTATGGAAGTTACTGTATACGTAGTTCCAGTTGGCTTCCCTGAGGGCTAGAAGGAAAGATGACAGGGGGTGAGGTAGGTCAAGACTCACTTTCTCGGAACTGTCTCCTACACTGGGCCTGGTTCAGGTTTCCAGGCTACCTGTTACATTTAAAGAAGCTGGTGTGTATTGCCTACCTATCATCACTGGGAACCATCTACCTTAGCCGCAGAGACGCACACTTAGCAATGTGATGACTGAAGGCTACCCCTTTTGTTCTCTCTATGAACACACATGAGGATTTCTTTTTTCTACTAAGTTTGTTCTGGTGACTGCTCTTGCTAATAAGTGCTGTGCCGATGTGTGCGTTTTACTCTCATAATAACTGAGATTTAAATGCTCTCCAGAGATTTTTTTTTAACTCTTTAGATGTCCTGTGAGTGGGCAATGGTCAGGAGCATAAGCTGATGAGTCAGTGGGCCAAACAACCTGTGGGTCTTCCCCTCCTTGTGGGTCCAAGAGGGGGTGAGGGGGACAGAGCCAGGGGTTGGGGTGGGCTGTGAGGGTCAGGATTAGGAAGGCTGTGAGGTACAATGGACAGATTAACTTCCGGAATCAGCTTCAGTGCGACAGCTCAACTTTATTCAGGGTGAACAACGGATATATAGATCTTGAGGAGTGAGTAGGATTTCCAGAATGATTGACTGGGGTTGAGGCACTGGGAATGCTTCATTTACATGAAGAGGAAAACCTGTAATCTGGCTATAGACTAGTGACTGTCCTCAGAGGTGGTGGGGTGTAGAGGTCATGCACAGCATCATGTAGGCTAAAGCAGAGAGGGAGTGGTCCTCACTCCTGCTGGTCCCTGGATGAGATCTTGAGGGCTGGGGCATGTCTCAATCTCACTGTTGCTTCAGGCCAGCTCCCTTGGTGATGCTTGCCCATAACAACCCAAGGAATTCTGTGTTCACACATGAGCCCCGTGTTTTAGCTGTGATGTAGTTGATGGTCCAGGCATCTGCCCTATCAGTTCTAATGACATTAGGGAAAGGGTGTGCTCTGCCTTGCTTGATAAAGAGACACCTTAGGGTTCTGATGAGCTGTTTTGAGTGTCTGAGAATTTCTTGCAGAATTTAGAATGTGCCTTGGTCCACTCTGGTGCCTTATCCCTTCATCTTCTGCCAAATCCTCTGTTTAGATATCTGCCATTCATGCCTGAAAGTATATATTCTGCCTGCAAAACTTTCTACTGTTGGTTCCAAGCCCTGTCCAATCCAGATGAAGAAGGGACTCCACAGTGTCCCTTCTATTTGCCATGTTTTCCCCTTCCTTCCCTTTTCATAAGTGCTCACATTGTGCCTCCCCAGCCCTGTGGATTCATTCTATGCTTCTAAGCATGAGGTTAAAGGCTTTGGCTAGCTATGACCTTCCACAGTCAACACTTAGGGACTTGCACATTTCCACATTTTTGACACAGTGGTTAAGGATGATAAAAAATTCACCCACCCATCTTGCTTGGCTCTGGCTGCCATTGCAAAAGCATCACAACTAGACCTTTTTTAACAATAGAAATGTATTTCATAGCTTTCAGGGATGGAGGTCCAAGATCAGTAGCTTTGATTTCCTTCCAAGCCTGTTCTCCCTTGGCTTTCACAGAGATACCAACTGGCTGAACTCCCATGCAACTACACTTGGGCTATGTGTTGTCTTCGTATTACTTGTTTTTATAAAAATGTCCATCAGGTTAAATAAGGGCCTGCCTTAATGTTGTCATTTTGGATAAGTCATTCTTTTTAAAGACATATCTCCAAATGATCATACTTTGAGATAGCAAAGGTTAGGATTCTATCATCTGAATTTAGGAATATTTAGTCCATCCGCCATAAACATCACTCTTCTGCAGGTCTTCACCTGTAAGATGGCAAAAGTAATATACATGTGGGTGGTGGTGGCACGGGCCTTTAATCCCAGCACTCAGGAGGCAGAGGCACTCATATCTCTGAGTCAAAAGTCAATCTGGTCTGCAGAGTGTATTCCAGGACACCAGGGCTCGACAAAGAAATACTGTCTCAAAAAGCAAAAACCAAAATCAAAATAAAAAAAGAAACAATAATATTAACAACTTCTAATGCATAAAACATTCCGAGAGTGTTCTGCAATGCATGTGTGGTACCAAACCCTGAAAGCATAAATCAATGTTTACAACAGGCTTCAGTGTAGGCTTCATAAACATCCTCATTACTATCAAGGACACTTAGGGTAGAGATTCAGCAGGTGAATAGTGCTCATGAGATTTAAACTCTGGATGTCTGGCTCTAAACCTGCTCACTTGACCTCTCCCTCTACTAACACTATTAATAAGTGTATTTATTATAATTAATATGTGCCAGGTATGATCGTCAGGACTTCACAGATGGTATCCCCTTTTGAAATAGTCATTGCAAAAATCACTTCAAAAATTCTTTACATTTTTTACTGTGTATATTCTCTGTACTTGGTGCTATCTTGCACTAAAATGTTTTCATAAACGTAAATGTGGTGTGTTGAGCATCCTGATTCCTTAGACTTTCTGTGCTTCCTTTCACCCCTATTTAGCTTCTCCTCTATTTTCATGCCAAATTTCCATACATGAAAACCTCCCTCTTATAAAAATGAAGACATAAATGGAAATTGGCAACGTAAGTAAGTTTGCTCAAGGTTATAGAGTAAGGATTTGAGCTAGGATTTGAATGCTGGCTCACCTGCTCCTAGGAAGCAAAGTTCTTAAAAGCTTCACAGTGTTGCAGGCTTTTAATACTTTCCATACCAAGATTTCCCACAGGAGAATCTGAATTAAATGGATCCAAATGTGAATAGAGTAACAGGGATGCTTCTTACTTGAGAACGTGGGTGAAAGGGTGAACTGACATCATCATGTTGTCAATTTGCTTTTGTCAAGTTATGGAATGTTACCACTGGAACTAGGTATTTCAAAATTAGTGTTAGATTTAAAAAAAATGGCTGTCACATACCTGACTCTATTGACTCACTAAACCACTAGTCTTTCATTAGGCACAAATTAAATAGAAAGCCAGAAGCTTGGAGGTCCTTCTGAAACCAGCTACAAGATAAACTTCTTGGGTAAATCTCACAAACGTCATCACAGCAAGCAGGCATCTCCTGATGTCAGTTGGCCCATGTTCTTATCCAGGCCATGCGGTGCCAGAGAGCATCTGGCTAAATAGGCAGGAAATTTCATCAGAACCTCCATCCACTTCTGCTTCTCAGCAATGTATCCCAGTATAAATCAAAACGTCAGCATGCAGGAAGTCATTGCAGATGGCTAATTTTACTCTTCCTCCTACATTTTAAAAGCATTTGCTTATTTGATGCATTTTACGTGCAAAGTTTATCTCTCCTTATATATTTTAAATAACTGTTGAATATCGAAGCAATATTGAGCTTAAGATCAGAGGTTATTGTCCTTTTCTCTTCAGAAGAGTGAATGGAGTAGTTGGCAAGTGGTAAGTAACCAATAACAAGAATTACATCTGCTACCTCTGTTATAGACCAGACATAATATGTGTTGCAATACATCTTTCTACAGAAAGTGCCCCACCAACAGTGTCAGTGTTTTTACCTCAGGAGACAAAGACTCTTAGGCCTTACCTGAGAGTGAACAAATTTCACCATTACAGCAAGATCTTATGGGATACATAAGTGCATTACAGTGTGAGTTACTGCTTTGGTTCATTCTGTTTATTCTTTAAAGCAATTCTAGAAGATAGGCTCTATTTCCCTTGTCTTTAAATGTGAAAGGGAAACTTAGGGACAATAAAAACTGCCCTAGGCCTTCTTTACAGAACCAGGACCAGATGTGGGAATGAAGCTGCACTTTTCTCTCTCCATAGTCCATATTTGACACTTCAATATATAAGAGTGGCTATTCACAGTCAAGACTCAGACCTGCAAATTTCCTAGAAAGTTTGAAATTGGCTGGGGAAACAAAACCCAGACATCACAAATCTATTCAGTGTTAACTGAAAGTCCTGAAAATGGCAAGTTTTATGTGGGCCAACCACCCTGGACTTCACTCCAGGTCATGGAGTATCCAGCTCTGTCTACTGCTATCAAGATGTGGTGTCACACTTCCTACCTAGGAAGCAGCGTTCAGACAGGACTCGGTTCCTCCAGTGACTCAGTGGCAGGACTCTGCAGTCCAGCTGACATCACCCACAAGTGGACCGTACACTGCTCCTGATCCTCTCCCGAAGGAGGTTCAAGGGGGTACCTCCCTGGTCAGTTGACTTTGAAACAGCCTTGCACTGACTCCCATTTCACACCCAACATGAAGAACAAGCTTAAAGTTGCCTTACAAATAAACTCTAATTGCTTTCCTCCTGTATTCCATTAGTAGGGGTTCTTTTTGACTGCTTGCTGGGGTGATAAATGAAAAAGGCTTCGCACCATTACATCAAACACTAATGCAGAATGGAAGAATTTCTGCTCATTTAGTGAAAGGGGAAAAACGTAGCCGATGGGAAAGCCACTGCATCCTGGTGTCCGGCTAAGGTATGTGTCCGTCCACCTGGGTAAAGGCTGACAGGCTCACATAGCCGCTCTCATGGCACTGGGTGGGGGACACAGCCTGCTCTCTCCTCTGCTTCCTGGAGTTTACATAGGCCTTGTGAGTTGGACTTGTCAGCTTCTTAGTCATGAATCAATCACTTGGACCCCCTTGAAAGGCAGGCCATCTGAGTCAGCCATCTTACTCCAATTATTCCACAGAGTTGGCTCCAGTATCTAAGGAGTCTGTAAACCACCCTGTTACCCTCGGCAGGAACATGTTGATAATTTACCGTGTGGTTTGCCACAGCTCAGTTATTTCCTCCTTTAGCCTCTTACTCTTCTGTCTACCATGCCAAGTAGAAGAAGCAAGTGCTTCCTTGCTGCTGTGGGATGGAGAGGGGAAAAGCTTGAGCTCTTGTAAGTTTAATCTCTCCTGGCTTCACACCTGGATAAATCACTTAACCTCTCTGGGGCTCCGCTCTCTTGCTGTTGAAGTGAGAATATTTGATACCTCTGGGGCAGGGGCTGTTTCCTTCAGTGATAGATTGAGAGATAATTTAAATTAACTCCTGTGAAAAGTATAGAGAATCTAAGACTGCAGTTTGCAGAGAATCTTATTGAAGTTTAGATCCATTGGGGCTAAACTTTCCAAGGTCAGGTGTTCTAATCAATAATGACTTTCTGACATTAAGGCCCAAAGATGATAAAGGAAATAATATTCCTTAACAATTCTGAAACTTTATAAGTAAGCTAGGTGGCCAAAAACTTCAAATGCTGCCCAGAAGCCAGGGTCCCATAATGGCTTGTCTCCAATATCAGTAAAACAACCTATGGGTAACATAGCCAAGCTAATGGCTTCCCCCTAAAGAAAGCCACCACTTTGGCAGTGCCTTAGAGATGGATGAGGTTAGAACATTACTGAGATATTGAGGAATGTCTTTCATTATAGGAGTTAGAGACAGGAGACAATGGTTCTACGTAGGTAGGGATTAGGAAGGAATGAGGATGTGTAGAGTCCTGAGGTAGAAATGCCCTTGATGTTTCTTAATGATGGAGTGATAAGTGTTAAGGGAGTTCTTAGAAGGAACAAGTGAAGTTATTTGCAGTTGTTCTCTTCCCAGACAACTGAAGCTATGTTGAGGAAGGTGGCAGGAGAGTAAAGGAAGTTTGGTTCTCACCATTTGGTCTAATGGCTAATAACAATAGGGGCACTCTGTGAAGTTTGTGGCTAGTGGCTAAGACTGCTTGTACTTTGTAGGTGTCCCCTCTTGGAAGATGTCACTGAGAACCTGAGGCAACCTGGGCAAGGTCTTCTTCTCTTGATTGGATCATGATGTCATCTATCCCTTCAGGATCTTTGTAGCCTTCTAGAAAACACTTCAAGCTACAGTCTGGGTGTAAAGTAGTCTTGGAACGAGCATGGGAATCTTTAATCCCCTATGTTTTTTCTTTGTTCTGTGGATAAGGACAGATATCCTATTCCAGGGTGTGTTTGGAAATATGTGCTTTATGGCAAGGAGATCCGGTAAGCCCAACCCCCCAACTCTGCGAGATCCTGTGTTCCTCACACACCTGAGGAACTGCAGGGCCTCAGCTCCCAGGAACTCAACATGCAAGGGGATTTTTGTCTGCTCCTAGCTTCTAAGGAGTTGTATTGAGCAACTGTGAATAAAAAACAATTAAATTTGCTAAAGGTCTGCAAAATCAGATCTAATCTCTTTGGGGACTTGAAAAAAAAAACAAGCAAACAAAAGAGCTGAGCTATCGATCGCTACATTTCAGTAGCTCTTAATCTGAAATGAAATCAGCTCAGGCTGGGCCCCAAAGGCCAGAGACCCTGATAGCCATTCTCCCTCTGTTGCAAGGCCCACCTGTCAGAATGCTCCTTGTTCAACAGCTGAATTAGTAGGCAGGAGGCAGGTTGTAGGGGGCTGTGGCCACTGGGCTTTCTGGGGGGTACAAAAGACAATGGAAGAACTGGAAGATTTTTTAAGTGGAAAACAGTAGAGCAAATTGAGTTCACAGGGTCAACATTGCTCTCCACCATACCAACAGAAGCACCTAATCCGGCCAGCAGTGCTTTACCTCCATTCTTATATTTTTCTTTTATGAGACTCTGTCACTCCATTATCTTCTCTCCAGTTAGTCTGTACCCCTTTGACCTTCAGAGGTAGAGGAGGAGGGCAGTAGGCCTGGTTGTTGGGGGCATGACAGACTGAAGAAAGATGTTAACCTTGAATAAACTAAGTACATCTACTACCTGCCCAGGTATTCAGTCCTGGAGCAGAGACCTGACAGGTCAAGGTCTCTCTTTGGACTTTTTTATTATTGTTTTCCAGAGAATGTTTTTAAAGGAGCATATTAACTTGCTGTGAAAGTTACTTTTTCATCGATGTCACTGTGATATTTGGTAAAACAGAGGAAAGATTTCTTTGGGCGCACAATTTTAAAGGTTGATTCCATGGTCACTTGGCCCTAAATGCCTGGAAAGAAGTCATGACAGTGGGACAATGTGGTGGAAACTCTTCTTTGCTCCCAGGTAGGCAGGAAGTTATCTCCAAAGACCCACCCCCCAGCAACCCAGCCCTCTAGTCAGGTCCCATCCCCTAATGTTTTCAGAACCATTGGAAATAGTGCTCCCCGCTGGAAATCAAGTTTCCAATATGTGAGCCTGTGGTGTTGTCATCGAACCATTTCCTCTCCTAAAGCAAACCAAATGAAAATCTTAAACATGTGGACCTTTCGCTGTTTACATAGAATATACTCTGTAGACAAGTTGTCTTAAAAGGTTTCCACTTTTTCTTTACTTTCCCGGGTTCAGAGCCAAGAAAGAGTAATGACCAATACCTATTCGTCAATGATTCTTAGGACTATGTGAAATTCTTAGAATGGGCAGCTGGAAGTCATTACACAGTCAGTAGAACTGGTCTTTACCCCCATGTGACCTGCCCTTCTCCCTCTTCTGGCCTTAACTGATATCCCTCTCCTTCAAAGCTAAACATTTTGAAAGAGAGTCTTAAGTAACACTTAAGTTACTGTGTATTTCTCAGTCCACTGTTGTCCTTGACCAAGACCTCTGTCATTCAACCATGGCAATACTATGTCCTCATCTTCTCATTATTCTTTCTGTGTTATTTCTTTGTGTGGAGAGCACTGACAAGATGGGCCCTTTACTTCCTAAGGTGTGTCCTGATCTTGAAATCATGGACACTGTGTTCCTCTGGTTGCCCTTTGCTTCTGGAACTTCACCTTCATTCCTTTCATGGAGTTCTTACCAGTGCTCATTGAACTTTCATCCTTGGCTTCTTTCACACGTCTGCAGACTACTGGGGTGATCTCTCTATTCCCATGACCTCTGCTCTCATTTCCACATAGATAACCCGGAAGATGTACTTCGTTAACCAGACCTTTCCCCAGTGATAATGACCTAGGTTCATATATCTAGCTCTCAAAAAATTATGTTCACAAGAATGTCCCATTCAAACTCAAACTTAAGATGTAGAAAAGCACTTTCTCCCAAGTTCTTCTCATTGGCTTTGTCAATGACACGTCATTCACCTGGTAGCCTAAGCTAAAATTTATAATATTTCTTTCATTCTTCTCTCTGTCCCCTTTGAATTCAGTTTAAATTCAAACTTCTTAGCTTAGTGGGTGGACCATAATTTGGCTGCATTTACATTTCCAGATTTTCGACTCTTCAAGTCTAAGACATTTTTCCAGCACAATAAAAAAAAATTCTGTAATTTTGCATGGTGGATTTAGTGCCTTGGTTGATCTAGAACTCTCCACTGTATTCGATTTTCTGTCCTCTGTGTCTCCAGTGCCTCATCCTCAAAGCCTTACTTTGGATGGCACCTGATTTATGAAGTCATCTCGATTCTCTTAGGGGAAACTGGCCACTGACTCCTGGCATCTCTCTTATCTCATACAGTGTGGTGATACATCTGTCCTCAATTCTCAGACTTGAAAGAACAGACAGAAATGTTTTCTTTAATCCTATCTTCCAACACATTTCTTGGAACATAATAGAACATTAATAAACCTCAGTCCAATGATAAGCTAACCATGTATACCTAAAATACATTTTTATATGGAAGTCATAAAGTTGCATAGTAATCCCCTTTATATCCAGGAGGTACATTCTTTATACATTACTTCTTAAGTATCTTATTTTATTTTAAATTATGCACATACATCTTTGTCTATGTGTACATGCACAAGTACTCATGTGGTACCTGCCTGTGTATATGCATGTGAGTACAGATGCCTGCAGAGCCTGTAAATGGACATTAGATTCCTGGAGCTGGAGGTTTAGGAGATTGTGAGCCACCAAAGACGGGTGCTGAGAATTGAACTTGGATCCTCTGACAGAGCAATAGTGACTCATAACTCCTCATTCATTTCTCCAGTTCCTACTTTCTCAGACTTCTTGTAAATACCTGAAACTGTGGATTTTATTGACTCCTACAGAAGTTGCTTTTTTATTTCCCATGTATACAGGTCTATTATGAAGTTTAACTTATAAAGTAGGGAGAGTAAGAAATTAACAGCAGCTACAATGTAATAGAGAGGTTGTGATAATACTGCTCTAATGGCATTTATGTGTGTTTTGCTTGTACAAAATGCCTATTGACCTATATTAGCTACTTTTCTGTTGCTGTAACAAAATACCATGAGTAAAACAATTTAAGGAAGAGTTGATTCTGGTCTATGGTTCCAGGGGGAGATCCCTTAATGGCAGGGAAGACCTGGTTTAGTGGTAGGAGCAGAAAACAGGCCAGTCACATTTTATGCATACACAGGAAGTAGAAAAGAAGAACGGCAAGTGAGGTGAGGTTGTGAACCCTCAAAGCCTCCCTCAAGTGACATACTTCCTCTGCCAAGTATATATCTCTATACTTCTATAACCTCCCCAAACAACATCAATGAGGGATCAAGTATTCAAATGCATCAGCCTGTGAAGGACATTTCTCATTCAAGCCTCCACATGTAATGTGCTTGTTCTGATGTGATGCAATCAGTGTCCATGGAGAGATGAAGTGATGAGGTAAACGGGGCAGGCATGCACAACGTGGATACAATGATAAATGGAGAATTTCCACCATGTGCTAAAACACTGAGAAATATGTTTCTGTCACTCAGAATATTAGGCAACATGAAATGTAGGACTCATATATTTCATTTATTCTATATTTTTCATTTATGTTTACTCAGGTAACTGAGCCTTTGGAGAGTAGAATTATGGGTAAAATGGGATCCCTATATGTTTCTGTCAAATGGTCCTCTCACTCTATAGAGAAGCTGTTAATACTGGATGCCTGACTTATCTACTCATTAGATATATTATTTGACAATTTCATATATGTACATAATACATTGTGATTATTATCATCAACCATCTGCTTTTCCTCCCTCCTATCCCCTTCACCCTCTCATACTTTTCCCTGCAAATTTCTTTACAACATTCTTATCGCTTTGCTGTCTTGTGACCGACTGAGTTTAACTAGGGCCACCCCTGGGTCCATGGGTGTGGAAACAGCCACTGGGGCTTGATGGGATCACCACCAAGTGGATACCCAGATGAAAATAGTGACTCTTCCTTCTCCAGTGTCAATCAATAGCCATTAGTTCCTCTAGGGATGGGTAGGGTCCTATGAGCTCCTCCCCCACCTAAGACAGACTGTTGACAGGCCCTGTGCTGTGCATGCTAGTGCATACAACTTATGGTGCTGTGAGCTTATGGTTGCAATGGCTGTGTCCTTCCCAGAAGACAACATTTCACACCTTTTCTCCCCATCAATACCTGCTTTTCAAGGGGTTGAAAGGAGAGGAGTGTTGTAATGACCACTGAAAATAAAGGATCTGATTCTATAATATTTATAATAAAGACATGACCAAGTAAGGAACTGGAGCAACCGCCTTGAAAAAGCATTCAAAGAGCATGAGAGAGATGGACAGATGGACAACCAGGGCCCAAATCCATGCGAGCTTCAGGATTTCCTATGTAAAAAGAATTGAGATACTGAATGTCAGGTGGTAAGGGCTCAGTGAGTGCCCTGAGTGTTTCTAGAGCCAATTGTGGGCCTAGATTTGGATGTCATTACTGTTAGAATAATCACCAGTGATACTGATGATAATGATGATTATAGAAAAATATGAATAACAATGACATAAAATGACACCGAATAAATAACCGTGTGGCACACAGGAATATTAAAGCAAATGAAAATATTGGTGAGTGCTAAAACTACTTAGATCAACATCTCTGATGTTTCCGTGCATGCTATTTGAACACATTGAACCAGGGGTCTTTCATGTAAACAAATGATTAAGCGTGCATTTGCCCAAGCCTCCATATCAGCAGGGTTTTTCTATTTGCACAGCATTGCACTAATGTCCATGTTCAGGAGGATTTATAATGCAATTATGAATTCATGCCATAAACCTCTCCTGAAATAGCTTGCATTTCCTTTTGATGGGTCCCCGGGTGCCATGCTCTTACCTCTGTGACAGCATTGCTATTACAATTGTTGGTTTACATCTCAGTCTGCCCCAAATATTCGTTGAGCCTCTAAAGAACATGGACCTTATCTTGTTCAATAGGCCCCTGGTATCTAATATAGCATGAGCCCCTAAGTCATGCTCAAGTGACATTTTTCGTCTCCCCCCTTCATTAAATATATACTGTGGGGTACCTGTCACAGTACTAGGCATGAGAATACAGCAGATCCAGCTGAGTTCACTCATAGAGACTGTGGATTAGAGGGCTCAACCATAAGGGATTATTTAATTAAGATTGTGTTAATTGCAAGAAAGCAAAAATACACTGTGCTAGGAGGACATATGAGGGTCTCCCACTGTGTGTGAGGGTGTGGGATTGACTCGAGAAATGTTATTAAAATATAAAATACGAGGAGGACTCGTCCATACAAAGAGTGTGAGGAGTCGGAGTGGTGGTGGGGTTTGCGGCAGGGGTAGCTCAGACTCAGCGGGCAGCTGGAAGTTTGAGCTAAGGAAGAAGCGTGGACCGCTGGAGTGGCAAGATCCCTGAGATGCAGGCAGATGATGTGTGCTGCCAGGTCTGCTAGTGGTGGGAGAGGACTGAAACTCAGGTGCTTTCCTTCCAGGCCACACTTCCCCAAGGGACAGCTGTGTTAGGCAAATGGCAATAGGCACCAAGTGGTTTGAGAGGACTGTGGGAGGAGATGGAGTTACTACAGGAAGGGGTGGCAGGTTCAGACTGAGTGTCACATCACATACATTCCACTACATGGGTCTTCGCAAGCCTGTCCTGTCTCTTATCCCAGGGCTCCAATGGAGATGACAGGTTCCGTGATACCAACAGTGGGCCCTGCCTGTTCTTTGTATTAGAAACCTCCCTGCTCCCCCAACCCCCACCCCACACACCTGAGGGCTACAGCAGTCTCTCTGGGCTACCCATCCTAAATAATCTGCTTCCACAGGTTGTGAGCTCCCAGCAGGGTGCGGCAGGTTGCCACCCTAATAGTATCTTCCCAGAGCACCCCACCCCCAAACCTGTTGCTGGATCTAAGTCAGTTTTTACTCCACCCTGCATTTTCTTCCAAAGGCACTGCAGTCTCCTGCAAGCCACAGGGAGCGATGCTAAGGTGATTCATATTGGCTTGGTTTGCAGCTGCTCAGTGCAGTGTCGCAGAGACCTGCAAACTCCCCCGTCTTGATTATGGCTGCCTGTTGCTGTTTATCAGTGGTACCTGTCTCTCTTTATAGCCACCCCTCAGCCAAGCTCCGGATTGTAGTTCTCTCCTGGGAGTCGCTGCAGTGGTGTGGGGCTCGGATTTGGACATCATCTGGATAAAAGGCAGGGAGAGAAAAGCATTCACTGAGCATTGTGAGAGATGCTGCATTGGCTAAGGCACCTAGCCCTTGATATCTCCTCTCTTGCCACACCACACTCACCAGCTCCTGTGTATAATCACTGTGGTGGGTGGGTGAAAAAATAAGGTGACAGGATAAAAGAAAATAAAAACATGGAATACATATATGAGACGCCCAGACTCCTAACCAGAGCCTTGTGTTCTCCACTGGGGTTCTAAGTGATCCAATCTATGACTGTTTCTCTCTCTTCACATAGGCCTGGGCCTTTGTGAGTAGAGATCTTCCTTCCTGAAATAGCCCCAACACCAGGAGTGTAACAGCTCCACTCATTATTTTAGGAAATAATTATCTCCTTTCATAGACCCACCAATGATGTGTATAGTTTTAGTTTTTGTGGTGATTTCAAAGCTGAAGACATGAACCTTTCCAGGTTATACAGAACATGATTCTGCAGTCGCTGAGAAAGGGTTGGCGTCTCCACTACTCTCTACTCCATATACCCAGACTTGACTTGTTGGAAGCAGATCCCTAAGCTACCAGCAAATTCCAGCGAAGAAATCCACCTCACACCTGTTCTAATTTCAATGTTTCCCATCCCTGTTCTGTTCTATCCCTGCTTCTGCCATTATCCCCACCCTGACAATAGCCTTCCACCACACCCACAATCACAATTCCTATTTGAGTAGTGGATTGAGGAACAAAGGCAGGTATCTAGAAAACACGGCATCAAGGAGTAAACATTCTTGCAATTTAATGATCTGCATTTGAGCATTTACCAAAGATTGAATAAGTAGAAAATGTTTGGACCAAAAAAAGAAAAAGAAAAAGAAAGAAAGAAAGAAAGAAATGATTCAGCCCTTTCATTTACATGACTCCTGCCTTCTATCCAGAGCTCACTCTTGCCTCTAACAATAAGACAGTCTGCTGGACAGGGACACACAACTCAAAGACAGTTCTGGAGAAGAGTTTGGGATAGGAATCATACTCTCCACTAGCACTGGTCAGCCAGCAATCTACAAACTAAGGTCCATTCCTCCATGAATTTGACAGCCCGGTTTGCTGACAGATAGCAAATAACGATTTCATTTGTAGATCGTGATGAACATTCCAGAGAGCAGCAAGCTTCTGAGACAGACACCAATAGAGGACAGGTTTACATTGGAGGATAGCAGAGAAGACATCTCTTAGGAATTGCCAGTTTCTGCTATGACAGAGACGAACTCTGCCTGTTTCAGAGCTGTTTAATGACTGGTCCAAGATGATGTGTCTAGGAAAAGGAGAGTGCAGAACTGAAAGTAGGGATCAGAGAACCTTGAGCACTTGCTTTAAATTAATGCTAGTTTTTATGAAGATTGCTAAATATCAATTGCATCAAAAGCATAATCTTTAAAAAGACAACTGGCTCCATTCTCCTATTCAAGAACCCTTCAAAGGTAGCCATTATCTGCTCCTATGTCTGTGTCTTCAGACATTTACCTTGAGAATTTTAAATAGCATACTCTAAAAGATGTTCTAGACACCTATCTGTGAGAGAAGTCAAGGCTACCTCATCCTTAAATAGCTTTTAAACTTACTTTCTCTGTTTTTCAATTTATAATTTTACTTTACAATTATTTGTTAGCTCAATAGTCAATAAACAAATCATTACTATCATGCAAATCAAGAGACTTATGATTTACTTCCCCATACAAATTTTACTTTCTTCGAGTTACTTAGTTTTCTAGGAATGTATGCCTGTTTCCTCTAAAATGCTTTTCCCTTTGTGTGAAGTATCCTTGCTGAGGGTCACAGCTGAGCGACTCAGCTCAGCTGAGTCTGTGCTGTGGACCTAGGGAATCGCCTCTTGTCCCAGGTGAGCTGTTACTTTCCTGGCCAAGTGCACAACTGCCATTTGACTTCCATTCACAGTCATCTCAGCCTCTCATTTTAGAACCTGCTTCCAACACCCCCACCTACTTCTTTTTTCATTATCTCCTTCATGTTTTCCAAGAGTATATTTTTTTCGGTTGTACTTGAAGATCACATAGCTGACTTATACAGTGGAAACTATGGTGGATTCTTCCTCACATGATAGTTTAGCTAGATATAGAAGTCATGGCATCAAAATGTTTTTATATCCATAATAGCCTATTCTCAAACTTCCATGGTGGTTATTTAGACATGTACCACTCTGATTGCTGGTTCCTTGTATGCTTATATGGGATCTATGTATGATCTTTCCCATTAGGAAAGATTCTAGCAATTATTTTTCTTATTGCTGATTTAAAATTTGCTTCCATATACTGCATCTTGGCCTAAACTTTTAAATGTAAATTTATTGCTTTAGTATATTTTAATAAATCAATTTGTTTACTTTATGCATGTGTTTTGCCTGTGTGTGTTTATGCACCACATACCTGCAAAGGTAAGAAGTATCAGATACCCTGTAACTACAGTTATTGGTGGTTGAGAGCCATAATGTGGATATTGGAAACTCAATCTGAATACTCTGAGGAGCAACAGCTGCTCTTAACAAGGCCGTACCTTCAGCCTCTCTTTTTTTTAATACTTGAATTTCATTGCAATTAAATTTGGAAAATGTGCCATTTGTTATTATTTTCATAATTCCCTCTTTTTTTTCCTTCTGTCTTTTTATTTTTAGAAAAAGAAAAATTAAGTAAATGCCATGTATTAATATCATTTCTCATTTCCATTTGCTGTCTTTATATATTTCTGGGAAAGGGCTTTCATTTTCGCATCCTATGTCTAAAATGAATATTGTTTGACTTTATCAGGTATTCTTCCTTCTAATTTCTAAGAGTCCTTCACTGTTGTCTGGTTCTTGCTTGTTTTTCTGCTTGAGAGGAAGGCATTGGAAAGCCCCTTGGAAGCTTCACGAGTGAGCTTGGTGGCTGGAGGGCTTTACTGAAAGCTGGCTGGATAAAGGCATTTTGTTGTATTGCCCTCAAATGTCACTGACTTTTTTGTTGTTGACTAATTTTTAGTTTGTTTATTTTTTCACATTTTGAGAAAGGATCTTACTATGTAGCCCTGGCTGGCCTGGAACTTAACTATGGAGACCAAGCTGGCCTTGAAGCCAACAAATGTTATCTATTTTTGTGCCTACCTTTATATAGAAAAGATTCCCTCACAGTGCTTAATCAGTCCAAATCAGTTTCACCTTGTCACCAGTTGCTCTTATACTAAAACACACACTATTGTTTCATGGATGGAAGGGAGCTTGAGAAGCCAATCTCATGGAGACGTCCTAATGAACTTGCAATTCTCATGTTTCCTAGTGATGTGGATGCCAGTGCAGAGATCACAGTTTTCAGGGTCATTAGTCTAGAAAATAAACTTCCAGTGTGTTTCCAGAACAACAATCTGGTTGCAGCACAGGTGAGAGACAAATAGAATATTTCCACATGGATGCTTTCTACTGTCCCTTTTCCACTCTGTCCTCTTCCCTTGATCTCCACAGAAACCCAGCAAGACTTGAGTCTGTCTATGGTTTTAGGTTGCAGCCAAAGTTGGGTGCTTCCATGGACTCTCATGTTTGGGGAGCTACTATTTCTGTTGTATGAATTGTTGTGGGCTGACCATCAGTTCCTGACGTACAGTCCTGTCAGTTTGTTTTATCTGGTGAAGTCTCCTCTCATTTTGCCTACATTACTATCTTTCCTGCTATTTTAGAGGGATCTTGGGAAAACCTGCCAATGGACACATCCTTAAGGCCATGATGAGACATGTCTGGAATTATTCTGACCACAAATATTTGTCTCTCCCCGTGAGAGTACAAATGTGTTTCTCTGACCATGTCCTCAGAATCAGCTGGATTGTTGTTCCAGTCCGCAGCCCAGAGACCCTGGAGATGCTATTATCCTAACCATATGTAGCGCTCTCCCTTTCTCCCTTCTTTCTCTGAGGACAACAATTCTCCCCAGAACTAAGATCCCAACCACAAGGAAAAAGAAAAGGCAATTTGACATTTCTTGACTAGAAATTTTTCTAGTACAAGAAACTGTTTATCCGCCACCCTGGTTCTTATTGAATTAAGGCAGGGGAGAAGGAATCAATTCACTCTCCATATGCTGCATGGTAAAAACTACCACTCACTAAATGCTATGGAATATGTAGGGAAGGCGAAAAAAAGATAAATCCATCAACTAACAAGATAAGTGCCTTGTTCCTCCATCTGTTACTGCTGTGTCCTTATCTGGGATTGGAGCATGGCAGCCATGATATATCTTGTGTCAGGTATTATATTCCAAACTCATATGAATGAATTTTCATGCTAGTAACCATCCATGATATAGCCCAGCCACAGCTAAATTTGTCCTAAGGCACCGACTGTCTGTTTGCATTTGGAAGTCCATTGAATTCACAGGCGGGAATAGGGCTGGCTGGCTGCTGCTGGGTGATGCTATCTGTCTCTCAGGCTTTCCCAAATGGCTCTCTCTGCTGTCCTAGGGCTGGTGGAGATGACATAGTAGATTCACTCCTAAGGAGATGACAGTATCCTTTCAGGACAAAAGAGAAGATATATCTGGAGGCCTTGTGTCCAGTACATCTACAATGGATGAAGTCATTGATTAGATGACTGACTAGATATAGGGCTTCTTAGATCTCACAGGGAAGCTTCAGAACGGCATTCAGTTAGAATGACATCCCATGCTCCTCGGCAGCTCCAATTATCCTGTGATGATTTCTTCATTCACAAACAGAGTTTATTTTGAGGATGAGCCTTAACTGAGCATCCAGGTGCAGACGCAGAGATGATGACATGTGGCATTGGAACCCGAGATTTTTTGGCATCTCTGACAAGGCCTGAAATGCTCAGGAGATGCAGCAAACTTGTTTGCATCCATGATGAAGAACGCACCTTGAATATTGTTATTGAGGTTGTGTAACCCATCCACACTGGCGTCACTGTCACCCCGTCATCCTTATTGATAGCAGCTACAGCAGAGACTGCAGCATTACATTTGAAGGTGTGCTACAGTTGTTAGCACTGAGGGGGAGGGTTGATCTTTCCTGTGTGCACCTGCAGCTTTGACACTTTAGCCTTAGTCAGTCTAAGACACTGTGTCTGCTGGGCACTGGACAGGGTGCCCTGGATTTGATGCTTTGGTCCAGGAGAGACAGCACGAACAACCCAATTTTGTAGGTAGCAGAAAGGAAAATGGGTAGTTATTTAATGATACAATTCAGGAAGGAAAACTTATTGTATTGTAACAGTATAAAAGTGGTTGAATAAAATGCATTTTTTTCAGTTTCCAGTTACGATGCCTGGGTTTGTGCTCATGCCACATTTAGAGAATAGGAAGAAGTAGGTCATATTTGAAGGAATTGTGGGTTTTTTTTCTTGAAATGCATAAGGTGGAGACACCTGTCCTGCAAGCATAGAGCATACTTGAATTGAAGGAAGGTGTTAGGTATACAGACATTTGCCTGGGAGCCATCAATTGGGCTGGCAGTGTGCTGGCTGGCCTTTCATGTACTTGCCAGGGATTCCCATCTTGTGGTATTCATGACCTGTGTAATCTTCTCACACATGACTGGATTTACTGACTCCCTTTTGATGAGTAGGCTTCAGTAGAAGTAATAAGAGCTTCCTTCCAACATCGTGACACTACTGTGATTTCCATCATAGCCTCTCTATTAATTGGTCTCTTTTGGATCATTCACCTTAGAGGAAGTCAGTTTCCATGATATAAGGCATCCTTGCAGAAAGATCTAGCTGGCAACAAAATAAGGTCTGCAAGAGCCATTTGAATACACATCAAAGAAGAACTACTCAAGCCCCATCTGAGTTTTCATATGAAATTGGAATTCTGTATGACAGCTTGGGCACAACTACTTGATGTATAGAACCAGAGGCACTCTGGAAGACTGCTTTCTGAATCTTGGTCCACAGAACTGAGAGATGGAAAATGTTTATGGTATTGAACTGTTGGTAACATCGGGAAAATTTTGTTATACAGCAGCGAATAATGAATACAGCTAATTAAAAAAATAATTAAGCTCAACTAGGAGTTTGTGTAGAGAAAGTAAAGTAGAAGTCAGTTGCTTACTTGTGTCTAAAAGATAGATCCCCTCCTCTTCCGAATGCAAGGAGACAGTATGCGACTGTAGAAATGACTCCGTGGTTAAGAACACTGGCCCTCTTCCAGAGGACAGTGGTTCAGTTCCCAGCATCCACAAGGCAACTCATGGCTGGATACAATTCCAATTCCAGGGTATCTGACATCCTCAAACAGACATACATGCAGAAAGAACACCAGTCAATGTTCTAAAATTAAATCATGTTTTTAAAAAAATTAAAAGGAGCTAATATGGGAACAGAAAGAAGAAATAAAGTGTAAACAAGGAAAGAATTTAAAAAGTTCAAGTTGAAGGAATACATGTTAGAGAGAGGTGGAGGGATGGGGATCCACCATCCCATTGATGCTAGTAGTTCCAGTAAGAGATTTGGCATGCCCTGAGGGGCCAGAAACTAGAGTGAGTTGGGTGATTTCAATAGAGACAATTTCACTAAAATAATAAAGACAAAAGATACTGGTCCTGAATTGAAAAATAGGAAAGATATAAGGTCTCATTCTTTAGAGAAAATCTACTGAGGAAAAGGAGTAAAAAATAGATGAAAAAATGGATATATCATAAATGAACAGTTTTCATGGAAGGTTCTTGAATTTGTTAATGAGTGCAGTCAAGCTCTAAAAAAGAGGAAGTAGAAAATTCATGATGACTGTGGATGACAAAATGAGAGGGCCACAGAAAAGGGAAGGGGTTGAGGTCAAGAGTGCAGGTAGGACATTGTCTTAAAGAGGCTTTTCCACCCAATATGGTGGATGCCACAGGAGGTCATTATAGTTGTGCATGCATGTGTACCTGGGAGGAGGATGAAAAAGGGTGGGGTTGCATTGACTTTGTTTTTCTCACAAAAATTAGGAAAGGGGTACATGTCAAGAGCATATCTCAAAATTTTCCATCAAACACTCCTGAGAGAGAAGCAGAAATGCATATTCCCATTAATCTGAAATCACAGTACAATATGGTCAAAATTATGATCATAAATTTAAATCAATTATTCATATGTACTATTTATATTGCCATTCTTATTGTGGGCATGTTTTAATATAACATCATTTGAATTACTTATAATATTTAACTTCCCTCTAAAGTTATTCAAATAAAAATGTATGCTGTTGGGGCTGTATTGTGTTTATCCTGTGGGATGTTTATTTTAGCACAGTGTCTGTAACCCTCAAGGTATGTGTAGAGCAGTCAGAGAGTCTAAGAATTAATCATCAGTACCTACTTACACAGCCACTCATTCATGTTTTGAGGCTGTCTTTGCTGCTGTGACCGCATCAAGCATTTTGTAAAAGGGTAAACGTGAGAAAAATACATTTTCCTTCATGTCGAGGATAAGAAAAATAAAGTAGAAGGGGGAAGATCGCAAACCTGGAATGTCCTTGTCCAAACTGGGTAAAGTCTCTTTGGTTTTCCCAAGGTAGGACTGGAGCATAGTGGGTGTGATGGAGAAGCACAATCTTAGTACGTCAGCACAGAGATGGCATATGGTAAGCAGTCACTGAGTGTGGGAGTGGGAGAGAAAGATGTGGAAGCTGTTGAGAGGTATAATAATGTAAATGACAAGGAAATATTTGATTTGCTCATTTTTCTGAATGATGGACCTGGCAGATTCTAAAAATTCTTGCAAGATGAGATTTATATATATTATCCAGCCATATTGGCTTTTAGAAAATATCATATAAATTATTAAGGGCACAATTATTTTTTTCTTTCAGAGTTAGCAAACTCAAGTTATATGTGGCTCTCCCTTCTTTTCATAAAGTTTTCTTGCCTGGCCTTCTTATTAGCGTTCTGTCTGTGGGCTGACTATTCCTTATAAGGACAGAAGGAACTGTGAGGAAGATGTTACAAGACTGGTGAGATGGCTTGTTGGACAAATGCATGCAGTATAAGTCAATGACGCAAGTTCAGATCCCTAGAACTTAAAGAAAAGCCATGTACTCTGGTTTATGAACACACGAACTATAGACATATTTCACGTGCCTATACTCTTAGCTTGCTCTAATAGGAAGACAGGATGTGGGGAGCAGAGGAAATCATAGATGAATACTGAGGGAGTGGATGAATTCCTGTGTGAGTGCACGCTGTTCACATGAGCACACCCATGTCTATGATCCCATTGCCTCAGACTCACGGGAATCAGCAAAACTTTACTCAGGTTTGCCTACAAATGATAATCATATGCATCGATAATATCAACCAGTTTTCTCTTCCTTGGATGACTACATCTGAGACTGCTCAAAAGAGAACTCCTCCAGAGACTGGTTAAGCCTGTCTCCTATTCAGGTCTATACAGTAGGCATGTGTCCTTAAGGCAGATGTATAAAATAAATGCCTTGATTTTTCTGGGTTGCAGCTGTTGGTGGTGTGTCTCCAGCAGAGTGCATGGGCCACCGCTTCTCCAGGCATGTGTCTGTCCTTTCTCTACTCCTTGTAGAGTCATGTTTCCAGGAGCACACTATACAGAATGCAGTGATTGGAAGCAGAGACAGGAGAGTCCCTAGATGTTTGCACCAGCTAGCCTATTGTACATAGGATTGAACAACAATCCTTGGCTCAAGGTGGAAGGCAAGGACCAACTCCCAAGATGTGACTTCAACATGTGACTTCAGCACATGTTCCTATGCATGTGTGCATGCATGTATATATATATACAGACACAGACACAAATGTAAGTTCATGTGCATGTGTGTGCTTGGTCACATAGACAAACACACACACACACACACACACACACACACACACACACACCCATGATCTAAAACTTTTAAGCAATTGTCACAGTGCACCTCTGATTTTCAACAACTCTGAATTATGAAACACGCCCTTTATAACATCACAGTCCTTGGCCCAGTTCCTCAAGGCTTACAGACAGAGAACTATCTACACTTTATAGATTCTGTAGAATAAGGTTATACCTCAGTTGCAGAGTGTCTGTTTATTATGGGCAAGGCTCTAGATTCTATCAACAGAATCATAAAAAGAAAACAACAATGAAGAGATGAGCTTCAACCCATTTCTTCAAGGTGAGGTTGTTAGAAGTAGCTGTGAGTGGGAACAGTGCACGTGCTGACTGAAGTCTTGTTACGCTTAACCTTATAGTCATTTCCCAAATTCCATGTTCATAGAATTTCTATTGGGAAACGGCGTCTACATTTACACTCTTCATCTCTCCCAACTGTTCACCTTCTTCCAAAATCTGTATTTCTTCTTATCTCAAACTTCCTATTTCTCATTTTAATAGCTACTTAAAATTTTGGGGTAATGTATTTTGATCATATTCATTCATCCTCCAACTGATGCCAGATCCACTCACCAAACCTAAGTATCCAAAACAGACAAACAACTCCACTGAGTGTAAGACACCAAGTGCTTGATTCATAAAATTTGGAGAAATCATGTTTGTGTTCACCTAGGAGCATCATTCATATTGGCTAGCTTTTTTAAAAATTGTATATTTTCTTTATTTACATTTCAAATGTTATCCCCTTTCCCAGTTTCCCCTCTGGAAACCCTCGATCTCATCCCCCCACCCTCTGCCTCCATGAAGGTGCTCCACTACCCATCTACCTATTCCCTCCTGCCTCCCTGCCCTGACATTCCCCTACACTAGGGCATTAAGCCTTCACAGAACCAAGGGCCTCTCTTCCAATTGATGCCTAACAAGGCCCATTCTCTGCTACATATGCAGCTGGAGCCATGGGTCACTCCATGTGTACTCTTAGGTTGGTGGTTTAGTCCCTGGGAGCTCTGGGGTGTCTGGTTGGTTGATATTGTTGTTCTTCCTATGGGGTTGTAAACCCCCTCTATCTACTTCAGTCTTTTCTCTAACTCCTCCATTGGGGACTCCATTCTCAGTTTGATGGTTGGCTTTAAGCATCTACCTGTGTATTTGTCAGGTTATGACAGAGCCTCTCAGGAGACAGCTAGATCGGGCTCCTATCAGCATGCACCTCTTGGCATCCCCAATAGTGACTGGGTTTGGTGACTGCATGTGGGATGGATCCCCATGTGTGGCAGTCTCTGGATGGCCTTTCCTCCAGTCTCTGGTCTAAATTTTGTAACCGTATTTTCTCCTATATTTTGTTCCCCCTTCTAAGAAGGACTGAAGAATCCACACTTTCGTTTTTCTTCTTGAGCTTCATGTGGTCTGTAAATTGTATCTTGGGTATTCTTAGCTTTTGGGTTAATATTCACTTATCAGTGAGTACATATCATATGTGATCTTTTGTGATTGGGTTATCTCACTCAGAATCTTTTTCTAGTCCCATCCATTTGCCCAAGAATTTCATGAAGTCATTGTTTTTAATAGCTAAGTAGTCCTCCATTGTGTAAATGTACCACATTTTCAGTATCTACTCCTCTGTTGAGGGACCTCTGTGTTCTTTCCAGCTTCTGGTTATTATAAATATGACTGCTATGAACATAGTAGAGCATGTGTCTTTGTTATATGTTGGGGTATCTTTTGGGTGTATGCCCTGATGTTTCCTCAGAAAACTGGCTAGGTTTTCATAGTCCTTGGAGGTGGTGTCTACACTACTAGCAGAATAAAGTACTCATGAGTTTTACCCATATGTGGAACTTGCAAGCTACAATAATGACCAGCCCATCAAGACAAACCCACTAGAGCAATAGTGGTAGAGATGTCATGAGAGTAACCAACTACATTCTAATTGGAGTTAAGACCTGCTCCAAAAGTCGAAACACATACTTGGCACCATTATCAAGCCCAGGAACCCAGGTTTAATCAGATCATAGTCTCTAGGGGACAACTTACAACTATTATTCAGCTAAATGAGCATAGTAGTTAAAAATCTCTTAATGATTTATTGCTATATTCATAGATTAATGCATCACATGTCCCAACCCTATCAGAGAAGCTTCTTTCCCCAGTAGATGGCAATTAACACAGAAAGTCACAACTGGTATAGAAATAGCTAAAAAGAGACTAGAATGCTCAGCTTCAATGGGCGTTTATATCATACCCCTTCTGCCCAAGGCTCGGGGATCATCATGGAAGAAAGGAAAGAAAGACTGTAATGGGCAGAGGAGGGAGACAACTACAAGGAAACAAGGTATTCCAAGCACAGCAGGACAGCTACACTCCAAAGCTCTCCCAGGGCCCTCCTGCCGCCCTAAGCAACCTTGTGATTCAGGAATTGGTTTCAGATTAGCTCTAAATATTACATGTTCATGACTTGTGGCTTAGGGACGTTAACAGATTGTGAAATCCAAAGGATTTAATCTCAAAGGTCAAAACAATTTTAAGACTCCATTATTACTGTCTTCTAGAATGTTCCCAGGAAGTATTCATATTTTGCATAGGTTCCGGTTGCAGCAGGAATCCAAGCTGAAAGTCACTCCATAGTTAACAGTCTAATTGTATTCAAAGACATGTTGCAAACTTAGACAATCATGGCTGACTAAAATATAGATAAATAAGAATAAATATTGAAGTCTAAATTGACGGTGAGAGTCAGGGAGACCTGTTGTGGTTCCAGGGAATTTATTTACAGCAGCACTCAGGACAGGGCCATTCAGCATCTAGACCAGCCAATCAGATTGGGGTTAGGACAGAGCTCTAACACCTGCTGGAGAGAGAGTGGACAAGGATAACCCTGCAATCTAGGCCATCATGGAGGAGTTTGAAGAAGGCATGATGTGTTGAGTGATGTGGATTTACAATGTTCTCAACAAGTGCCTCACGTAACCACATTGCAGAATCCATTAAGCCCCATCCGTCCCTACTGTAGTCCTTGCCTTGAAGCGGATGTGGGTAGTAGAGACCAGATGCACCCTGACTTGGGAGAACTTATTCTGGGCTTACCCTATGTTATACCTACTGTGAGGAAACGATTATGTCAGGTTCTTTGCTTCCATTAGCTGCAAGGTAGCAGGAAGGGAATATCGCTACCAGAGATGGAGCAGCACAGGCTTTGGCCAGAAAAACAGTCTTAGCACCCTCAGCCTCCTTCCAAAGATAAACACACAGGCAAAAGCACCAAGTAGCAGGCTGCTTGGTAGGAGTGTTAGTAAAACACTTTATAGTTCAGAAGCCGCAGGAGGGTGTGGTGTGTCACGGGTGTGAAACTTTTGAGGGAAGTATTAATGATACCGAGTAAGAATGTTCAAGCCAGTGTCGCCCACATCAGTGTCACCCACTCTGTTATTCAAGGTGCAGCCTCCTTCTACCCCCTTTAGTACCTCTATATCTGTTTTTCCCATGCAGTGTTTTGTGAGTTCAGAAAAGCCCTCTGCAGTGACTAATATTGACAGAGACATCCTCAAAGAAGTTGAGTTGATCATCAAAAATGACAGAGACATAAAGATAGGAACAGATTTCCAATAGGTCTCACTCCTGATCACACCCACACAGAGCTGGATCCTCCCTGACAGCTATTGTGACCATGTATGAATAGGGCTACGGGCAGAGAGGCAGAGAGTAGTCAGGCATGCGAATGGTTTACAATGCTTATTGAAACCAAAACCAGGTTTCCTTTTTGCTTTAAATACTCTGTCCTTTGGTCTGATCTATGCTAAACGTACCCTCACTAACATGGAGAGCAGGTTGCTCCACTATCTTTGGCTATAGCATCTCATTTAGAGGTCCTCTGGGCTATTCGGACGCTTCCTAAGGTGGTCATAGCACAGTTTGGTTTGGAGTGGTACAGAGGGAAGGGTGGGGATCCCCTGGAGAGTTGCTTAGGCACAAAGACAAAGGATGGGAGAATTGCCTCTTTCCTTGGCTTCTCCCAGAGTGCATGAACCTCATTTTACCCTTTCAGACTTCCCACCTTTTACACACACACACACACACACACACACACAGAGAGAGAGAGAGAGAGAGAGAGAGAGAGAGAGAGAGAGAGAGAGAGAGAGAGATCCCTTCCCTTTGCTTCCCACTTGGACCCTGATGGATTTGCGTTGTCTCTTCCGAGGCTCCCAAATCCCGGCTCTAATTTCAATTAGAGTCCTCTCTGTGGCAGAGCGGGAACGGTTGGGGCTGCAGAATCAATTCCTAATCCCCACATTAGCGCTGATTCATCTCTTTCCTGAGCTCCACCATCAGCAGCTCTGTGTGGAAGGGGGGGCGGGGGAGGGGGATTGAGTGATCTTTCAGAAGAATAAATATGGTTTGTTTGTGTTTGTATTTGCTTCCATGGTGAATTCTGATTGCACCCCGCACCGTGACACCACAATTATTATTAATTTCCCCCGTCTGCTCTTCGATTCTGGCTGCCACAAAGACGAGATGACGGATAATGTTAGCTGTGGTAATTGGATGAGTTGGGGGAAAGAGAAGGAGAGGAGAGACAGATGTTTCATTATGAGATTTCTCATCTCCATTTGGGCCTCTGGAGCAGAGGCCTCAAGTGCGCAGCCTTCCGACCACGCACCTAGGATAGGGAGCGATCTCTGCAGGCGCTCTGCAGGCCTGTCCTACTTCCTTAGCTTTGTTCCACTTATCGTCCTTGTGCTTAAGCAGCTGAGTCTTGCACTTATTTCTGTGAATGCAGATAAGATGGAACCCAGGGAGCATAACTGCCCCGATTCTCACTTGCATGTAGATTTACCCATCTCTGCCCATGGTGAGCCCCTGACTTGAGCAGTACCTACAGTCACCCTTGTTCATATAGTACTTGAGGACTGGGACCTACACAGAAGGGTATGACCGTCCTACTGAGCTCCAGATCCCAGGGATAAAGAGGCTTCTTTGCTGTGGGAGAGGAACTGAAAGGGCCCTTTTCTCTGTGCCCTCCCCAGACTCGGACGGCCTTTGTCTTGTCCAAGCTGTGGTTGGAGACAATTCACTGCAGCATCGGTTTCTCTGTGATGTCCACGTCTGCATCCTGATCTGTCTTCACCATCAGTAGTAGCATTATTGTCCAGTGGCTCATCCTTACGAAGCCTGCTGTCAGCCACAGATCTGAGAAAGGATGGTAAGGGGAAATTATGTCTTGTGAATAGATCTCCAGAGATGAGGCCCTTCCCGGTGCCACAACATGTCATATGGCCAGGAAAGAGTGTTAGCATCTGATAGCTCAGGAAGGAAGCAGATCTTTGCTTCTTTGGGGGAGCCAGAATGGTTTGCAGTGCTGTGAACAGAACTGTCACTCATAAGTGAGCAGTGGGACTGCTACTCTTCTGATGTCCTTCTCCTATCTAGACCCTGGACCATGGGTACAGGACAAATAGAAGAAGAAGGGTTACTGTCGGCCAGAAACAGCCTCCTTGTCCTGATGTTGTTCCTCTGGTGCGACAATAAAGTAACCTTGAAATTTAGACTCATCCCAGCGCAGAGGTTTTCTGCTAACAGGCCAGTAGATGTCTAGGACCCAGAACATACAAGACAGCATCACTGCATGCTAATGACCTTCTGTCTTGTTGGACAGGAAGTTGCAGGGCTGGAGCGATGGTTTCCAATCTGTTGGGTAGTCACACAATAACGTCTTTAAAAAGCCCTTCTTTCCGATTTGGGAAGAGACTTTGCTTCCCCCACAGCAAAGGTGCTAGGGGGCAGTAGTGAGGGCCTGTATTACAGTGGAAGAACTGCATACTGTAGTGAGCAGAAAGCACCCGAAAAACAAAGGACTGTGGGCACCGAGGGAGTGGCTGGGGGGAGGGGTCCTCTGGGGACCCTGAGCTATAAATTGGTCCGGTCAGATTAGGTGCTTACATTTATTTTTTTCTCATCAGCACGGGCGCTGTCGCTGGTAATGGAGCTGCTGTGCAGTAACTCATGCATGAGATTAGCTACAGTGAAAGGACAGCCAGCAAGCCACTGGTGGCTGAGAGCACAGGTCAGGGAGACCTGAGGGCGGCCAGGTGTGCCTCCTCACTTGTACGGGATTCAGCAGGGATAAGGAGACAGGACTTAAAATCTGAATGTATAGTCAGGGAAATGACCCTTAGGGTAACCACAGTCCACCTTCCTCATTCTAAAAAAATGGTGAGGCTGAGAGCCAGAATGAGGAGGGGACTTGCCTGAAGACACATAGCAAAGTGACAGCAGAGCCAGGACCAGTGGTAGCCCCTGTTAGTCTCACCTGTTGGGGCCAGGGTTGTAAGTGCATACAGAAGGCATGGGTGGAGGATGAGGATGAGTCCATTATCAGGCAAATCAGAGCCTCTGTCATCCTTCTGTTCCTATCATTCCTATCATACCCTCCCTTCTAATTCTCCCCCCCACCTCTCTCTCTCTCTCTCTCTCTCTCTCTCTCTCTCTCTCTCTCTCTCTCTCTGTGTGTGTGTGTGTGTGTGTGTAAGTTTGGCAGCTGCAGGTGTGCTAGCTGATCATGTCTTCCCCATAAGGGACCTGTGCACTCTGCCTGTGGAAAAGCTTGTCACAACACCTGGACCACTGGTAGTTCACCTTGGTGTTTGAATAGTCTGAGCCTAAAAGGATTCTTCTGCCTCCTGCCTCCATTCTCTATCCTGTATCCCATCCCCAACCAGGACTGCACTTGAAGACCTGGCCTCGGAGGTTTCCAGGCAAGCTTTAGCCAAGTTAAGGACCCAAAGGAACTGTTGCTGTCAGTCTCAAGCTGTATTACAACTTCCTTTCTCCCTTTCCTGTCTGTTCCTGGGTAGAGTTCCTCATTATGTCTTTCCAGCTGCATCATTTCCATGGTCTCCTGGAATGGTTTCTCAAGCTCTAAGCTACCATATATACTAGTATGCTCTCCCTGTGCATGTAAACGCTTCTCCTTGGCTTGCTTTCCGTTTATCCATCCAGTAATGAGGAAGAAAAACAAGGTTCACTATCAGGCCTGGAGTTAAGGGAATTGTAGTGAGAATTTTGTTTCTTTAAAAAAACACATAGATAGTATTGGAATGTGTTTTCATTTTAATCCCAGGTGTGGGGATATGGGGCTGCTTCAGACTGTCCACAGCGCTAAGTATGATTTACCTCATGCTGTAGCAGAGGTGCGATTTTGCCAGCTGTAGATAGTTTCTGCAATTGTGCGATGTTTGGAATGCTGGGGACTTTTCAGAGGGTATAGAAATGCTAGGGCCCCAAGAGGCGAGGTGGATTGTTGCGTGGTTGTTGGTAGATTTGTTTATTGGTCAAGGTTTCTTAAGTAATCGAGTGCAAAGAAGAAGAAAGAACAAATTAGATATCCTGATGGTGAAGATCAAACTCGCCCCAAGGAATTTGATGTCCCTAATCAGCAGGAAGTAGTCTAAAGATAACATTGCTCCCTTTCTCCCTCAACCTTTTTTATCCCCAACTTAGTGTTAGGGGATTGAAAAGGTGGAATAAAAAGAGTGAACAAGGGTGGAAGAAATAACACACAAAGTAACCAATGCTAGCTACCGGAATTCTCACTTGGTTCTGGGTCCACTCACGTGCTACTGGACAGAGCTCGTCGGAGCAGACGGTGACACCTGACCGTGCTCAGTTGTTCTTCCCCTCATTCGTCTCCAGAGCAGACCCTTCCCTTCCATTTGACTAATTCATCTCTGTTGTGCTAGTAGCTCTAGTGGCTCAGGTTTGGGCCCTACGTCCAGGCAGTCTCCCTTAGTGTGTCCACACTGGTTAGTGGCTCCCGTACTGGCATGAGCTGTAATGTTGACTATGCCTCTTGTTTGGAGGGACGGATAGTTCAGGATAACATCAGCCTTCACAACAAATGGATCTTGGGTTTAAAGGTTTTAAGTAGAAGTTGTAACTGAAAATTACTGAGAAAGGGGATGAAGAGAGGACTCAGAAGTTAAGAGCACTTTCAGATCTGGCAAAGGACCTGATTTCAGTTCCTAATGTCTATACTGGGAGCTTCACAATTGCCTGGAATTCCAGCTCCAGGGGATCTAAACTATTTTCTGGACTTCAAGGGCACCTGCAATCATGTGCATGTGCGTGTGTGTGTGTGTGTGCTCGAGTGTGTGCATGTGTGCATGCGTGTGTATATGTGCGTGTGTGTGTGTGTGTGTGTGTGTGTGTGTGTGTGTGTGTTTATCAGCCTAGGCCCTACTTCCAGTTATGTCTTAAGATACATCAGCAGAGAGTCCAGCTTCTTTTTCCAAATGTGGAGTGTGAATTTAGGGCTGAGAACCATTGCAATAGATGCCTTTTCTGAGGAGCTAGAGAGGTAGTTTGGTGGAAGCATCCAAACCTGTGTGCGAATCCCAGCATCCACTTAAAAAGTTGGCTATGGTAATGCATGTCTGTAACTCCAGTGCTCAGTGGGGGGAAAGCAGTTGACTGGGTCTTACTGGTGACCCACCTGTCTCCAAGTTCACTGAGAGACTCTATCCCTAGAGAAGAGACAGAGAAACAGATAGGATGCTCAACAACCTCAACTGGCCTTTGCACATACATGCACTATGCTCATGAACACACACACACACACACACACACACACACACACAAATATACACACATACATGTATATATACACACACACCACACACGGGGAGAGAGAGAGAGAGAGGGAGAGAGGGAGAGAGAGAGAGAGAGAGAGAGAGAGAGAGAGAGAGAGAGCGCTAAAAATTGTAAGAAATGTTTGCCGAATGAACTAAACTTTATCACTAGAATTTCATAGTAGAGAAGTGGATGAGCAGAGTAGCTGGGCACTGGCATTCTTGGAAAATGCTTTATGTAGCCTGTGCTCACTTCATATGATCTCTGTACCTGAAACTTGATCTGTATTGTTCATTTATAGAAGGAATTCAGACTTCTGTTTTGTAAAGTAAGAGCAAAGTCATTGCTTCTATGTCCTGAATTAGAAAAATGTAAGTCAAAATACCCATGTCTAGAAAGACCAAGACTTCATTATTTCCTCAGCAGCACTGAGTGCCAACTAAATGAATGCCTAGACTCCAGTGTGACTGTGTCTGACATATGAAGGGTAAACACTTGGGTTTTTCAGTCTGGGTAGGCAAACCAAACAGATGCATGAGGTAGAGATTTATAGATGAGTATTTTCTCTGAGTGTCTTTAAGGTGTGCATTACATGGTTCAGATAATTAGAGAAGACAGCACAGCATCAGGTGCTAATTATGCAGTGCGCAAAGTAATGTTCAAGGAGAGGAGAAAGAAAAGTCACTGTGGGCTGAAGGGCTTCTCAGAAAGCTCCATAGAGGAAGAGGACGATGATAGACCCAAATGGGACTCTTCCATTGATACAGAGAAGCCTGGTATGACCAGAAGGCTCAAGTGTGCATATCTATAAATGGGCTCATGTGTCCGGATAATCTTAAAGATAAACCTAGTTGGGGCATGAGGCACTCAGAGGAAGAAACACACAGTTCATGTTGCAGACAGAGGATGGGCTAACTTTCAAAAGATTCTGGAACTGGTAGGGGAGGTAGCTAGAAACTGGAGTGTGCTGCAGGGATCCTATGATGAGCATGGGTTATAGAACTGATTCTGACTACAGTGAGTGTGAAAGATGATCAGGGAAGAGGCTGGCAGTGATCCTTGTGAGGGCTGCCTGGGTAATTTAAGCATTAATTCACTGAGCTCTGACCCTTAGTAGTCACGAAGGAGGAATGTAGTGCTTATTTAAAAGGCAACATTTCCAGGAGAGGACCCAGGGAAGCCTGAGACACCTGCCTCTCCCTCACTTGAGCTCACTTGTGTTGTTGGCACCCTGCTTCCTTCTTTACCTAGTAGGAGGGGCTTTGAACTCTTAGCTTTGTACCTTGGCTAGTGCCTCATTTAGAAGGGATGGGGAGGTATGGAGAGCTTGATTCTATTTTATCACTGTCAAGTCTAGTGAACGTTTGGTGTTTTCTGGGTTTAATGGGCTGAGAAATGGAAACACAGTAGGTGGCTGTGGCTGGACTCCCGGTTTGCTGCCTTGCTGCCTGAGTGCCTGAACAGCATCTGTGACTCCCTGAGCTCTCCTGAGGCCCACTTGCATTTCTTGCTAGATCTTTCCATTGATATTCTGGGCTTGGCAGGTGGGAGTGGTATCTTAGAAGCTATCCTCCTAAGATTTGGGCAGAGACTGTCCCTATCCCCAAGCCTAGGACCTTAACAGAGGGCTGCTTGTTTCTGGTCCATGTCTACCTTAAACAAATTGGGAGGAGGCTTTCTGTTCCAGGTGGCATGTTCATGTATGAAAAAGGGGGTAGCCTGTCTCTCTTGCAATCTTGTAAATGGCAAGAGATGCTATATGAATACCTCTTTTGCACAGTAAATGCTCTATAAAGAATCAGTATGAACACAGGCAGTCATTCTCATCCTTAGGAAGACCCTGTGGTCAGAAGGGCCTTTTAGCTTTGTCAGTGCCTCATGGCCAGCTAAAGACCTCTATATGAGCCCAGCTCCCCTGAGAATCCTCAGATCCCTGCTTAGATTCTCAGAAACTCCTATACCCTCTACTTAATGCCTAGACAATGCCAAACGTGCAAGTTCCCAAATGTCTGCGTGGAGTTTTTATCGTCTGGATGATGAAGGATGCTACTGAATTCAATAAACTTCAAGAGGCAGAAGAATAACTGGCTCTCTGGCAAAGCAACCCTTTGGGGCTATGTAATTGTCAGAGTCCTCAGAGATGAAGGCACATGGGACTCTGTCAGGATGTATTTCCACTGTCTACAACTCAGCAATGCTGACTCGCCAAGAGAAGAGTTGCTTTGGGAGCTGGTGGAGTTTCTCAATCTTTGAGCTTCCCTTCCTGCCTACAACACACTCCTGTGACCTTTAATAGGAGATTTGAATGCAGGCCATCAGCCCTGAGCTGCCCAAGGAGAGGGATATCACCTCTACTCAGGGTAGCCACAGAAAGCATACTGTGTTTGGAAGACTAGAAAATAAGAAAATAGAGGAGAAAAACCTATTTCTGCACCTGCCTTTCACATACCTTATAAAGAGAAGAGCTACTGGGGTAATAAATGATGCTGAGAGACCTGCGGTACCCTGCAGGTTAGGAGCTCAAGGCAGGCATTGCTCGGTACCACAATTCAACTATGATCTGATTGTTAATATTACAGCACGCAGGAAGAATGGAGGCTCTTTTTTCTCTAAAGGTAGAAAAAAGAAAGTCACAGAAACACAAATAAGAGAAAGGAAACCTTATTCCTAACTCAACCAGGTAAGTGACCAAAGAGAAAAGTGCTTCCTTAGACAGGCACACACTCACAAAACATCAAAGAATGCTCACCCATTTTGGTTCACTGACTGTTGGTATTACATCTTAGAGTGCTGGCTGTTTACAGAGATGTCTTAGACTAGGGAGGCCACGAAACCCAGAAATTCATCCTTAATGGTTCAGAAGGTGGAGAAGTCCAAGACGCCTGCTTCTTACATATCCATCCCCCCCACACATGCATACATACATACACACACACACACACACATACACACACACACACACACACACACACACACACACACACACACACACACACCCCTTCTGAAACAGGTTCCATTATATAACACAGGTTGGTAGCAAACTGACCATCCTCCTGCCCCGGTTTTCTAAGTAGCACAAATTATGAACATCCACCACCACCCACCACTCTCACCTTCAACATACACTTTATTTTTTTACTTGTTTTTTGTGATGCTAGAAATCAAATTCAGGGACTTACCTATGATAGGCGAATACCCTGCCTCTGAGCTGTACCCCAACCCTTTAAGCCCATTTATAGGGGCCTCATTTGTAAGGAAAAAATGACTTAGTCATCTCTCAGAGACTCCACCTCCTAATACTATAGTTTCCAGCATAGACATTTGGGACAAACGCCAAGAAATGCTCGAATACATGCTCAAAGCGACACGTTTGCCTAGGGTTTATAACTCTGGCTTTTATATCCATTTTGAGAGCTTGATCATGTCCTCACTAAGGTTTCCAGCATTTTCTCCAGTACTTTCAAGAGCAACATGATGCTGCTGATGTCTACCTCCTTTTACCTCAGCAGGGTACAGTGTAGTCCTACTTTGTGTAAAGAAGAACTGGAGGAGTCCTCTGAGAGTGACCCACAGTGTCTAGGCTGCCTGCACCAGGCTGAGCTGAGGAGCTCATCTCTCGTCATCGTCCTTCTCCTCCTCAGCCTTCTCCTGGGTTGCTTATTCCTTACATGTGTACCTTTCCCCCATTGCAGACAGTCTCCATGTTTGGAAATATTTTCCCCTTTAGCTTTTTTCTGAGCAGACGTCCTTAGCTTACCCATATTATGATTTTTCTCCTTTCCTCTCTTAGAAAGGAAACCTTTTCCTTTCTTCCCTCCTCTGTCTCTGAGAGGCCATGACAATTATCCTGTAACCCATCATCCTCTCTGAGTCCGGACGGACACCCTGCTGCCCTTTGCTTGCTTTCTGAATTAGAACCTTGGCTGGGGATTATGTTGGCTGTGGCGAGGGAGGTAGAGAGTTTATATCCATCCAAGCAAGCACACAGTTTGCAGATGCAATAAATTTGAGGAACTTGTCTCTGTAGGCGCTGTGTATGCGAGGAGTGGAGGAGAGAGGAGCGAAGCTGAAGCTGCAAAGAACGAGGCTGGTCTCAGGAATTAATGACATCCCAAGCAAGCCTCCATCTGCCTCCTCATTTGGTATGAGGCTGGGGCCACAGAGAGGAAAAAAAAATCACCTGCATACTCATCCTGTATTTGGCATAGTTTAAATAATTTTAAATGAAACTGTCAGCCTTAAGCTCTGAAATGTGCCTCCAGCGAAAGATAAACACAGAGAGAAGACAGGGCCGCTGAAGGTGGGGGAGGGGGAAGACATCACAATCTTTAATATTTTTAATCAGCCTGTCTTCTTCAAACAGGAAACCTTGTTGCAGATACTCTTGCAGACTATAAATTTTCTGATTTTCTGTGTGCGCTGTTCAATGCAAGGGCGATAGTTCCATTTCAGAGGCTCAGCAAGACTGAAAATCTCTGCTTGGCATCTGCTGGGCCAGTCAAAGCATCAGGTGCTGTCAGTGGATGGCTCAGTAATGGACCTAAAATCTACACATGTAAAGCAGCAGCTGCAGCCAGCCTGGTGGGTGCACATGACTTGGCCTCACACTGAGAGACAGAGAGGTGCTGCAGACAGGCAGTTTAACCGGAGGTAGTGGCCCACAGGCTGCACGCATTGCAATCTGTGATCCAGCTGCGGTTAGAATTTTTGCTCTCGGAGACTCGCCACCGAACCAAAGCTCGCCTCACAAACGTTAATGTCTCCCCCAGAGCATGGCTGCACAGGATTAACACTGGGCATCACGTTAGGGTCTAGAATATTGCTATTCTGAGGGAGGACATTGGCTGAAGAGGCTGAAAAGAATAGAGAGAAAAAATAAAAAATGCTTATGAACGGGAGTTGTACAAGTGTGGCTCAAAGTCAAAGAGAACTTTAAGGTTAGGATCACATGGATGACTGACCCCACGGCTGACAGAGCAGCAGTAAGGAGGGTCTGAATTTCATGCATCTGGGTTCTAAAACACACAGCACAGCATAAAATAAAGAAACCTTAGTCAGATAGAGGGGCGAGTGTTGTATTAGTCAGTATTCCATTGCTATGATGAAATACGTGGTGCAATCAATTTATTAGTAAAAAGGGTTTAGTTCCATTCCTTGGGTATACCTGGACTGGGTGAGACACTGGCACGGAGAGACCCTCCTGCACAAAACATCAGGTATACCTCAGTATGACTCACCACCTTCTCTGATTTGCAAGCTGAGCTGAGTCTTCCTCCCCACCCTCCTCATTCAAAGCTTGTAGACCAACACCAAGCATCCTACTGTAGCTCCCAAGGTGGGCACATCCATAAAGACAAAAGGGCTATTTGCTCCTGGAATCAGTACCATAAGGTAGATAGTTTGAAGAACTTTAAGTCTGCCTCAGCTTTAAGGGAAATCATAGTGAGAAGAGAAGAGGGGGCCCCAAAGCAAGCACAATAGCAGCCTAACATCTTGGAATCACAGACTGCCTTTTACTGTAGGGAATAGTCTATCTACTTGTAAGGTCTTTGGGGTGATTAGAGTTTGAATTGGGACTGCAGTCAATGACCCTTGTCGATGCCTCTGAGGCTTATTATTCTTTCTTTTTGTTCCTCCTTAAATAGGCCTCTGTTTCTGCTAAACCTAATAGGATTTACTGGGTCTTGGATGGATTCCTCTGCTTTTCTGTCTCTGTGATTGTGTTCAGACTTGTCTCAATTCATTCAGTGCAACATGCCAGGCGCTGTGTTGGACAGTGGAGTCCCAGGATTGCCTAAGGTGCTTCACTAATACTTCAAAAGGCAATATTCATTTTGGAAGAATCGATATGCAACTTATTACTAATCAACAGTGGAATGGATATTTACTGAGCATTATCTCCATGAATGGGCATAATCTGCTGGGAGGATATAGTGGTGAACCCTTTTCCAGAAAAAGGGAGGGAAACCCAAATATGTAACCATAAATAAGAAAATAAAGAAACCTTGGTCAGGTAGAGGAGGAAGTGTATTAGTCAGCTTTCCTTTACTATACTGAAATGCATGATACAATCAACTTGAAAGTAAAAAAAAAAGGTTTTAGTCCATATTTAGTCAGCTCCATTGCTTGAGGGTCAATTATGATATAATATCATAGGTGTATGTGGCAAAAAGGCTGCTTACCTCATGGACGTCATGAAGTGAAGGAGAAAGGGAGGATCTCTAGATTCTCCTTGAAGACTCTACCCCAGTAGCCTAACTTCCTCCTTCTAAGCTCCACGCCCACTTCTACCACCTCAAAATAAGAATGCATTTTAGATAAAATAACAGTTAAAAGGAGACATAAAAAAGGTACAGGAGGGAGGAGTTCAGGGAGGACGAGTGTGCATAGGTGGTGGCAGGGCTCTTATAAATGAGAATCCAAGGAGCGTCCATGTTTAAACATGGAAAGATGAATGGAGAAGGTACCCATCTACAGTATTGACAAGAGCCCTCCCCAGCATCCAGACATGCTAACATCATGATATCCAACTTCTAGCCTCTGGGAGAGTGAACAGTGCTTCTCTTGTTTGTCAGCCAAATAGTCTATGCAGTTTAGAGGTAGCAGGTTCTCCCGTGAGAACTCACTGGACCGGATCACCATGGGAATGAGAGGAGCTAGAAAGGAGGCTGGGACTTGGGAAGGGAAGAACTGGTGAGGTAGGAGGCTAGAGAGGAGAGAGGTAGTTCTTGGCCCCAGGTGGGCACCCTAGGCAGGCAGAGTGGTTGGTTGGCTTTATAGGTAGCCAGAGCTAGCTAGAAAATGTAAAAAGGCTACTGGATATCTGTGTTAGTGTCTCAGAGACCCAACCAGGACCTCTTCAGTTGCTGGTCTGGATACCTTTCCAGGTATATGCTTAGAGGGTTGCCCCATTTACGAAGCAAGGTACCCTGACGAATGTAGAGAGCACCTTCCCCAATATTTCCACTCAAATTTCAGCCATCACAAAATTCCGTTAACCCCATGAATCTGTCCTCATTCTTTGAACACACTGTGTGATTTTTGTGACAATAAATTACAGCTCCCCACTGTTTGTACCTGCAAACACTGCATTCAGCCTAAGGACAGGGCTTGGCTAGTGTGTTCCTTGCATCTACATCACGTTCTGGGATGGCAATCGGCAGAATAATGTTTCTCAAAGTCTAAGGAGCACCAGACATGAAGGGTTGGTTAAAACAACTGGACTGAACCCTATCCCAAAGTTGCAAAATAAGTAGATCTGTGGTGGTCAAAGAATTTGCATTTCTAACAAGGCTCCCAGTTGGTACTTAGACTGCTAGTTCAGGAATCACACTTTGAGATTTCTCTCAAGTGTGTCCACTGCTTGGCTCCCTGGAGAGGCTGGCTCTGTTTCCCTGTGCATAAAGGCATCTGGTCTGGCTGCGTTCGGAAATGTAAATGCCACCTCTCCATGCTGTTAAAATGCCAGCATGATACCACACATGGAACAGGGACAGACATCTGCACTGCCATCAGAGGAGTAGCCAACAACTACCATTCTGGACATGCTGGGTCAAGGGCCTTGGGTCCTGTGCAGTCACCAGCAAGATGCCAGATAACTAGGGTGGATTCTCCTCACCTTCTTCTCTGCAGTCTAATCAGCCATGTCCTGAAGAGTTTGGATGGCTTCCAGAGATGTTTTTAAGCTGTCTCCTGGATGAATTCATTATGAAACATCTGACCGAAGCCTGACCATTCTGTCTACAGAAAATGACACTGAGAATGGGAAATGCTCAATATTTGTTCTGAACCTTCAGAACTCTAGCTGAATTACAGTGCTTATTTTTAGTAAGAATGTCTAGATTATTACAAGCTTTTTTTTTTTTTTTTTTTTTTTTTTTTTTTTTTTTTTTTTTTTTTTCAGGTTTAAATGCCCCCTTTATTTTTTTTTTTTTTTTTTTATTAACTTGAGTATTTCTTATATACATTTCGAGTGTTATTCCCTTTCCCGGTTTCCGGGCAAACATCCCCCTCCCCCCTCCCCTTCCTTATGGGTGTTCCCCTCCCAACCCTCCCCCCATTGCCGCCCTCCCCCCATAGACTAGTTCACTGGGGGTTCAGTCTTAGCAGGACCCAGAGCTTCCCCTTCCACTGGTGCTCTTACTAGGATATTCATTGCTACCTATGGGGTCAGAGTCCAGGGTCAGTCCATGTATAGTCTTTAGGTAGTGGCTTAGTCCCTGGAAGCTCTGGTTGCTTGGCATTGTTGTACTTTTGGGGTCTCGAGTCCCTTCAAGCTCTTCCAGTTCTTTCTCTGATTCCTTCAATAGGGGACCTATTCTCGGTTCAGTGGTTTGCTGCTGGCATTCGCCTCTATATTTGCTGTATTCTGGCTGTGTCTCTCAGGAGCGATCTACATCCGGCTCCTGTCGGTCTGCACTTCTTTGCTTCATCCATCTTGTCTAATTGGGTGGCTGTATATGTATGGGCCACATGTGGGGCAGGCTCTGAATGGGTGTTCGTTCAGTCTCTGTTTTAATCTTTGCCTCTCCCTTCCCTGCCAAGGGTATTCTTTTTCCTCATTTAAAGAAGGAGTGAAGCATTCACATTTTGATCATCCGTCTTGAGTTTCGTTTGTTCTAGGGATCTAGGGTAATTCAAGCATTTGGGCTAATAGCCACTTATCAATGAGTGCATACCATGTATGTCTTTCTGTGATTGGGTTAGCTCACTCAGGATGATATTTTCCAGTTCCAACCATTTGCCTACGAATATCATAAACTCGTTGTTTTTGATAGCTGAGTAATATTCCATTGTGTAGATGTACCACATTTTCTTCATCCATTCCTCTGTTGAAGGGCATCTGGGTTCTTTCCAGCTTCTGGCTATTATAAATAAGGCTGCGATGAACATAGTGGAGCACGTGTCTCTTTTATATGTTGAGGCATCTTTTGGGTATATGCCCAAGAGAGGTATAGCTGGATCCTCAGGCAGTTCAATGTCCAATTTTCTGAGGAACCTCCAGACTGATTTCCAGAATGGTTTTACCAGTCTGCAATCCCACCAACAATGGAGGAGTGTTCCTCTTTCTCCACATCCTCGCCAGCATCTGCTGTCACCTGAGTTTTTGATCTTAGCCAATCGCACTGGTGTGAGGTGAAATCTCAGGGTTGTTTTGATTTGCATTTCCCTTATGACTAAAGATGTTGAACATTTCTTTAGGTGTTTCTCCGCCATTCGGCATTCCTCAGCTGTGAATTCTTTGTTTAGCTCTGAACCCCATTTTTTAATAGGGTTATTTGTTTCCCTGCGGTCTAACTTCTTGAGTTCTTTGTATATTTTGGATATAAGGCCTCTATCTGTTGTAGGATTGGTAAAGATCTTTTCCCAATCTGTTGGTTGCCGTTTTGTCCTAACCACAGTGTCCTTTGCCTTACAGAAGCTTTGCAGTTTTATGAGATCCCATTTGTCGATTCTTGATCTTAGAGCATAAGCCATTGGTGTTTTGTTCAGGAAATTTTTTCCAGTGCCCATGTGTTCCAGATGCTTCCCTAGTTTTTCTTCTATTAGTTTGAGTGTGTCTGGTTTGATGTGGAGGTCCTTGATCCACTTGGACTTAAGCTTTGTACAGGGTGATAAGCATGGATCGATCTGCATTCTTCTACATGTTGCCCTCCAGTTGAACCAGCACCATTTGCTGAAAATGCTATCTTTTTTCCATTTGATGGTTTTGGCTCCTTTGTCAAAAATCAAGTGACCATAGGTGTGTGGGTTCATTTCTGGGTCTTCAATTCTATTCCATTGGTCTATCTGTCTGTCTCTGTACCAATACCATGCAGTTTTTATCACTATTGCTCTGTAATACTGCTTGAGTTCAGGGATAGTGATTCCCCCTGAAGTCCTTTTATTGTTGAGGATAGCTTTAGCTATCCTGGGTTTTTTGTTATTCCAGATGAATTTGCAAATTGTTCTGTCTAACTCTTTGAAAAATTGGATTGGTATTTTGATGGGGATTGCATTGAATCTGTAGATTGCTTTTGGTAAAATGGCCATTTTTACTATATTAATCCTGCCAATCCATGAGCATGGGAGATCTTTCCATCTTCTGAGGTCTTCTTCAATTTCTTTCCTCAGTGTCTTGAAGTTCTTTTTGTACAGATCTTTTACTTGCTTGGTTAAAGTCACACCGAGGTACTTTATATTATTTGGGTCTATTATGAAGGGTGTCGTTTCCCTAATTTCTTTCTCGGCCTGTTTCTCTTTTGTATAGAGGAAGGCAACTGATTTATTTGAGTTAATTTTATACCCAGCCACTTTGCTGAAGTTGTTTATCAGCTTTAGTAGTTCTCTGGTGGAACTTTTGGGATCACTTAGATATACTATCATGTCATCTGCAAATAGTGATATTTTGACCTCTTCTTTTCCGATCTGTATCCCTTTGATCTCCTTTTGTTGTCTGATTGCTCTGGCTAGAACTTCAAGAACTATATTGAATAAGTAGGGAGAGAGTGGGCAGCCTTGTCTAGTCCCTGATTTTAGTGGGATTGCTTCAAGTTTCTCTCCATTTAGTTTAATGTTAGCAACTGGTTTGCTGTATATGGCTTTTACTATGTTTAGGTATGGGCCTTGAATTCCTATTCTTTCTAGGACTTTTATCATGAAGGGGTGTTGAATTTTGTCAAACGCTTTCTCAGCATCTAATGAAATGATCATGTGGTTCTGTTCTTTCAGTTTGTTTATATAATGGATCACGTTGATGGTTTTCCTTATATTAAACCATCCCTGCATGCCTGGGATGAAGCCTACTTGATCATGATGGATGATTGTTTTGATGTGCTCTTGAATTCGGTTTGCCAGAATTTTATTGAGTATTTTTGCGTCGATATTCATAAGGGAAATTGGTCTGAAGTTCTCTTTCTTTGTTGTGTCTTTGTGTGGTTTAGGTATAAGAGTAATTGTGGCTTCGTAGAAGGAATTCGGTAGGGCTCCATCTGTTTCAATTTTGTGGAATAGTTTGGATAATATTGGTATGAGGTCTTCTATGAAGGTTTGATAGAATTCTGCACTAAACCCGTCTGGACCTGGGCTCTTTTTGGTTGGGAGACCTTTAATGACTGCTTCTATTTCCTTAGGAGTTATGGGGTTGTTTAACTGGTTTATCTGTTCCTGATTTAACTTTGATACCTGGTATCTGTCTAGGAAATTGTCCATTTCCTGAAGATTTTCAAATTTTGTTGAATATAGGTTTTTATAGTAAGATCTGATGATTTTTTGAATTTCCTCCGAATCTGTAGTTATGTCTCCCTTTTCATTTCTGATTTTGTTAATTTGGACACACTCTCTGTGTCCTCTCGTTAGTCTGGCTAAGGGTTTATCTATCTTGTTGATTTTCTCAAAGAACCAACTTTTGGTTCTGTTGATTCTTTCTATGGTCCTTTTTGTTTCTACTTGGTTGATTTCAGCTCTGAGTTTGATTATTTCCTGCCTTCTACTCCTCCTGGGTGTATTTGCTTCTTTTTGTTCTAGAGCTTTTAGGTGTGCTGTCAAGCTGCTGACATATGCTCTTTCCTGTTTCTTTCTGCAGGCACTCAGCGCTATGAGTTTTCCTCTTAGCACAGCTTTCATTGTGTCCCATAAGTTTGAGTATGTTGTATCTTCATTTTCATTAAATTCTAAAAAGTTTTTAATTTCTTTCTTTATTTCTTCCTTGACCAGGTTATCATTGAGTAGAGCATTGTTCAATTTCCACGTATATGTGGGCATTCTTCCCTTATTAATATTGAAGACCAGTTTTAGGCCGTGGTGGTCCGATAGCACGCATGGGATTATTTCTATCTTTCTGTACCTGTTGAGGCCCGTTTTTTGACCAATTATATGGTCAATTTTGGAGAAAGTACCATGAGGAGCTGAGAAGAAGGTATATCCTTTTGCTTTAGGATAGAATGTTCTATAAATATCCGTTAAGTCCATTTGGCTCATGACTTCTCTTAGTCTGTCTACATCACTGTTTAATTTCTGTTTCCATGATCTGTCCATTGATGAGAGTGGGGTGTTGAAATCTCCCACTATTATTGTGTGAGGTGCAATGTGTGTTTTGAGCTTTAGTAAGGTTTCTTTTACGTATGTAGGTGCCCTTGTATTTGGGGCATAGATATTTAGGATTGAGAGTTCATCTTGGTTGATTTTTCCTTTGATGAATATGAAGTGTCCTTCCTTATCTTTTTTGATGACTTTTAGTTGGAAATTGATTTTATTTGATATTAGAATGGCTACTCCAGCTTGCTTCTTCTGACCATTTGCTTGGAAAGTTGTTTTCCAGCCTTTCACTCTGAGGTAATGTCTGTCTTTGTCTCTGAGGTGTGTTTCCTGTAGGCAGCAGAATGCAGGGTCCTCGTTGTGTATCCAGTTTGTTAATCTATGTCTTTTTATTGGGGAGTTGAGGCCATTGATATTGAGAGATATTAAGGAATAGTGATTATTGCTTCCCGTTATATTCATATTTGGATGTGAGGTTATGTTTGTGTGCTTTCATTCTCTTTGTTTTGTTGCCAAGACGATTAGTTTCTTGCTTCTTCTAGGGTATAGCTTGCCTCCTTATGTTGGGCTTTACCATTTATTATCCTTTGTAGTGCTGGATTTGTAGAAAGATATTGTGTAAATTTGGTTTTGTCATGGAATATCTTGGTTTCTCCATCAATGTTAATTGAGAGTTTTGCTGGATACAGTAACCTGGGCTGGCATTTGTGTTCTCTTAGTGTCTGTATGACATCAGTCCAGGATCTTCTGGCCTTCATAGTTTCTGGCGAGAAGTCTGGTGTGATTCTGATAGGTCTCCCTTTATATGTTACTTGACCTTTTTCCCTTACTGCTTTTAATATTCTTTCTTTATTTTGTGCGTTTGGTGTTTTGACAATTATGTGACGGGAGGTGTTTCTTTTCTGGTCCAATCTATTTGGAGTTCTGTAGGCTTCTTGTATGTCTATGGGTATCTCTTTTTTTAGGTTAGGGAAGTTTTCTTCTATGATTTTGTTGAAGATATTTACTGGTCCTTTGAGCTGGGAGTCTTCACTCTCTTCTATACCTATTATCCTTAGGTTTGATCTTCTCATTGAGTCCTGGATTTCCTGTATGTTTTGGACCAGTAGCTTTTTCCGCTTTACATTATCTTTGACAGTTGAGTCAATGATTTCTATGGAATCTTCTGCTCCTGAGATTCTCTCTTCCATCTCTTGTATTCTGTTGGTGAAGCTTGTATCTACAGCTCCTTGTCTCTTCTTTTGGTTTTCTATATCCAGGGTTGTTTCCATGTGTTCTTTCTTGATTGCTTCTATTTCCATTTTTAATTCCTTCAACTGTTTGATTGTGTTTTCCTGGAATTCTTTCAGGGATTTTTGTGATTCCTCTCTGTAGGCTTTTACTTGTTTATTAATGTTTTCCTGTGCTTCCCTAAGTGTGTTCATGTCTTTCTTGAAGTCCTCCAGCATCATGATCAAATATGATTTTGAAACTAGATCTTGCTTTTCTGGTGTGTTTGGATATTCCATGTTTGTTTTGGTGGGAGAATTGGGCTCCGATGATGGCATGTAGTCTTGGTTTCTGTTGCTTGGGTTCCTGCGCTTGCCTCTCGCCATCAGATTATCTCTAGTGTTACTTTGTTCTGCTGTTTCTGACAGTGGCTAGACTGTCCTATAAGCCTGTGTGTCAGGAGTGCTGTAGACCTGTTTTCCTTTCTTTCAGTCAGTTATGGGGACAGAGTGTTCTGCTTTCGGGCGTGTAGTTTTTCCTCTCTACAGGTCTTCAGCTGTTCCTGTGGGCCTGTGTCTTGAGTTCACCAGGCAGCTTTCTTGCAGCAGAAAATTTGGTCTTACCTGTGGTCCCGAGGCTCAGGTTTGCTCGTGGGGTGCTGCCCAGGGGCTCTCTGCAGGGGCAGCAACCAGGAAGACCTGTGCCGCCCCTTCCGGGAGCTTCAGTGCACCAGGGTTCCAGATGGTCTTTGGCTTTTTCCTCTGGCGTCCGAGATGTGTGTGCAGGGAGCAGTCTCTTCTGGTTTCCCAGGCTTGTCCGCCTCTCTGAAGGTTTAGCTCTCCCTCCCACGGGATTTGGGTGCAGAGAACTGTTTATCAGGTCTGTTTCCTTCAGGGTCCGGCGGGGTCCTGCCGCTCCTGGGCCCTCCCCCACGGGAGCCCAGAGGCCTTATACAGTTTCCTCTTGGGCCAGGGATGTGGGCAGGGGTGAGCAGTGTTGGTGGTCTCTTCCGCTCTGCAGCCTCAGGAGTGCCCACCTGACCAGGCGGTTGGGTTTCTCTCTCACCGGGTCTGGGAGCAGAGAGCTGCTGCGGGCCGGGATCCGCGGGTGGGGGACTTCCGGTAAACACAGATCGTGCTGGGTCCTAGAGAAATTCTGCTTCCATGTGTCCCAAGCTCACCAGGCAGCTTTCTTGCAGCAGAAAATTTGGTCTTACCTGTAGTCCCGAGGCTCAGGTTTGCTCGTGGGGTGCTGCCCAGGGGCTCTCTGCAGCGGCAGCAACCAGGAAGACCTATTACAAGCTTTTGAAAGAGAAGCCTGAGCTCAATGGGAGCCAACTACAATTCTCTGTGTCTAGGTCCTGTTAGCCCTGGTTCCTTTCCATTGAATGCCTAGTTACTTAGAGAAAAATGTGATACTCAACACTGTTTCAATTTAGAAAGTGTAATTGAATGACAGAGGAATTTGGGGCCCAGTTGAAAGGCCACACGTATAGAGTTCTGAATCACAGGATTATGTAAGTCTGGATCAAGGCTTGGTCTTCAAACCCATACTATTAAACATTTTTATGAACACAAGACTGAGATGTTGAAGGCTCGCTGGCCTCATTTTGATTCAAAGCTTGGAAGGGTGGTTAATAGCATGACAGAACTGAGTTTCAAGGGATTTTTGATAAATTCATAGAATGGGATGACATTTATTTTTTATGTAAAGCAATCTTTTTAAAGCAATAAAAGAAAACTGGGCTTGATAGCTGAAGTAAAAAAAGATATTTAGGAATATTATTTTCTAGAAAGCCCCGTGTGTTGTTAGTGCATGGTAGCTTCCCCTGAAGTTGATGGACTCAGCTGTAGTAATAAACCAACATGTCTACAATACACTCCATCTGCAGCGTTTTAAACAGTTGGGGATTTACCGGCAAACAGAGTTCTGTCCTAAGTGTCTCTGGCAATGAATGGACTGAATAATGTGCCTTCTTATGAGAAACTCGAGGCAGTGAGGGATGTCATCTGTCAGCACAGAGAGGGAAACACTGAAGGTTGCCCACATTTTGAAAAGACTATTGTGATTTCCACTTCTGATGGCCCCAAAGGCCAAATCCAAAATCAATGAATGAAGTTGGAGTTACAAATTCTGACTTACTATAAAGATAAAAATTTCCTGTTTTAGAATCGTCTGTAGAGGAAACAATGGTGGGGGGGAGGCAGAAGAGGAAGAAGAGAGTGTGGGGGCTGTAGCAGGCCATACATGTCCTTAGACACCTCTCGCTCAGAGCATGGACTTGCTTCAGCTCTCTCATCAACACAGCATGTTTGATAACATTTGGGAAATCCTCTCATTTGTTGAGCAGGGCCTGCTTGGAGGTTCCACTGAAACACAGGAGGGTGAACAATTGGACCCTCTGTGATCCCACTACTGTGAATCTTGTACTTTCCAAAGCCTCTGTATAGGAAGATTTGTCAAGAGAAACCATTTTTAACTCTTCAGATACCTTAAAAGTATTTCACTGAATGCTTTTAAGCATAAGAGAAAATTTTAAAATGAGATTCTTAGTTGCCAAGTATGTCTTTGCCATGCATCTGAGTGAAGGGTTACACATGAGTCAGAATTAGGTGAGTAATATTGTTTTTGTGCTTACAAGCACTTTATTGGTTGTTTGTAGCTACTGTACCCCATTAATGAGCTGGATGGACAGTGCTATTGGCCAGCTGCTTCACTGTGGTAACTTGTCTAATTCTCCACCAGCTGCTGAGAATAGCATCCCAGGATCCAGGATTTCATGTCTGTACAACGTCTGGCACTTACCTGCAGTCAACAACAGTTGATTTAGGAAACAACTAGAGGAGAAAATTGCTGCAGAACTCACCAAAAAGACATGTGAGAGACATAGCTATATGTGCCATCTAATTCAGACAAAAAAAAGTAGAATACAAGCAGGCTGTGAGAGGTTGGGGGCTGAGAAAAGCAGAGCGATCTTCGAATACAAGCATGTGACTACAAAGTGAACAAGTTCCAGAGATCTGAAGCACAGCAGAGTGACTGAGGTGAATATTATTAATGGATTATATTCTTTTTTTCACTTTGATTTGTGTGTACAGATGTTTCATATGTATGTATGTATGTATATATGTGCATATGTATATGTTTGTATGTATGTTCACCATAACAGGCCTGGTACCTACCAAGTCCAGAAAAGAGTGCTGGCGTCCCTAGAACTGAAGTTAAGAGTTGAGAGCTGGCTTGTAGGTACTGGGTCTTCTGGAAAGACAGCTGGTGCTTTTAGCCCTTGTGTTCTCGCTCTAATCTTCTTAATATACTCTTAAAATATGGTGATCTTCAAAACATGCCGCCCCTATTAGAGGCAATGAGTATGTTAACAAACTTCACTATAATTCAGAATATGTATGTGCATTAGAACATCACACTATCTACTTTGAATATATAGCTTTTTTACTAAACAACTATAGTAAAGCTGTCTCAAAAAAGAAATACAAGAGTAATAAAAAGGGATATTTAAGTTAAAATGCATATATGTATATTTGTATGTGTATATATATATATATATATATATACACAAATGCAACAGAAACTTAATTCACTCAAATCCTGCATACAAACATTTCTAACAAATTTATTTGTAATTTCAGAGGGTGGGGGGAGGATTGCTTCCTATGAACTTCAGTGGTCTAATAGATAAAAGAATGAACCCTGTCTCCCAGCAGAATTTCACTCCCCCAACTAAAAGGAGAAGCTATTAGAACCACCTCATGGCTGAACTTCTGGTATGATCAGAAAGATAAATGCTATATGATTCTACCTGTAGAACATTCTTGAAGAGGGCAAAATATACTGACAGACATCAGCTAAAAGACTGCACACGAATACTAGGGAACTTTGGAAATTCCCTGTCTTTTCAATGTGTAGGGAATTGCTTAACTCTCTCTCTCTCTCTCTCTCTGTGTGTGTGTGTGTGTGTGTGTGTGTGTGTGTGTGTGTGTTCAGATGTGTATGTTCACATTAACTTGTATGGAGGCTACCTTATTCCCTCTATCTCATTTGCTTCAGACAGTCTTTCATTGATCCATAAATTCACTATTTTCAGTGAGCCAATAAGCTCCCAGATTCCTCTTCTCTCCATCTCGCAGGGATGTGCTTATAGGTATGACTGGAGAGGCCTAGCTTCTATGTGGGTGTTGGGGATTCAGATTCAGGTCCTCACACTTTCACAAATGATCTTATCTGCTGAAACATCTGCCCAGCACAACCATAGTTTGTTTTAAAACCCACAGACAGAGACACAGAATATGGTGTAAATTTTTAGTAGATGTAAATCATACTTCATTTTTAAAAACAGAGGATAGTGAGAGATGGGACAGCCTTACCAGGAAGCAGGAGACAAATCAGGCTTTCAAGCAGAGAATTAGGTTCAGTCAGGAAGAGGGATTAGATATTGTCTTCTGAACATTGCTTTTCTTTATTGTGCATTCCCTCTTCCCTGGCTTAGTGTTGCTACTGCTTGAGGTGAATAATGCTCTCCTATCCCAGTGCTGTTCACTTTTCCTGCAGCGCAGTGCCAAAAAAACCCTGTTCTTTTTCCACCTTCCTCAAAGGTCCAAGGAAACTCCTCGCCCCCGAGAGTAGGCCTGCCTCTTAATCCCACAGTTTATGTGTCTCCTCATGACAGTGATGATATGGGAGATTGACCTTAAGTTTCCAAGGCCATTTCTCTGCCTATAAAAGGAAAAAGGCATGACTGTGAAGACACTAGTTATTGCTGAGGTTCAGATACAACTTTTCCTCACCCTCTTTACACGTAGTAGAGAAATTACTTCCCAACAGAGTGGAAACTGCTCAGATCTCAGGCTTGCCTCAGGGTCAGTGACTTTACATTCCAGCCAGCAGCCTTCTGTTTCAGAAGGAGTCTACAGGACACCCAAGATCATCCCACGATAGGGTCTCTGGTGTTCTGGGAAGCAGATAGTGTACACACAAGGCTCCCTCTCTATCCAATATTCATGGGTTCTCCCAAAATTATGTCATTAGGTACATATGCTGGGATCCCTAAACAGAAACATAGACATTACCAGGAGGTCACATCCAGCAGCACAGAGACATGGAGTCATCAGGATTGTGTGATCTCGAGATGGACATTTAATTGCAATTTGCATAGGTCATAGTCTGATCCTGGTTGAGTGGCTGCCGGGAATAAACACTGGAGATGACTGCATTAGCCGGGCTCCTGTCAAGCATTTAGTCAATGACAGCTGCTAATGTTATCATTGAACGTCTATGTAATAAATATTTTATTACCTATTTATTAAATGAATGCATTAATAATGCATTGATTGAACATAATTGCTATTTATTGTCTGTAATGTATCTTTGCTTTATGCTACCTTTATAACTGTGACCTTTACAGCAAAACCCTCTTTCCTGTCCCCCTCTTCAGTGCTGAAACTGACAGGTAAAATCCACACTGGGAGCATCACTCTGATTCCGGCCTCCCAGAGCTGACATAAAGTCTAGATCCTGGAGGTGCCAGGCTACATATCAATCAGCCTCTGATTCCCAGAGAACTGAGCTCACAGAAGGAGGGGATACTAAGGCCAGGCATGGCAGTTGTAGCCCCAGCCATGGCTACCTCCCAGAGATTGATTTATCCCCAGATTTCTAATGAACCTGTGAAAAGCAAGGCTGGTGATAAAGCAGAGGCAGCCATAATTAAAGCAACAGCCCTTGTTTTTCTAGGTGCTGTTTACATGATGTCTGGCTTTCTAGGCAATTCCCACATCTCGTCTACTTTCGGACAAGCTGTTTCCTCTCACTTTCTGGAAGTTGTTTCTGGGGGTGCTGCTGAGAATGAGAGAGTGCCCAGAGAGCTGAGGGAGAAGGGGAGAGGCTAGCTATGAGCTAGAGGAAGCCAGTCCTTTGGTTCTTAGTGGTAGTGTCAGAGAAAAGCTGGTCCTTGGAGACCCAACACCTCATAGACTTGCTGAGCATGCTGTAGGGTAGTTATGCACATGGCGGAGACTTGAGGCCAAGGAACTGTAGTCACAAGAACAGCCAACATTCTTCAAAGTCTGCAGCTAGGGACTGGAAAGATATCAGTGCAGGGCATGCGTTACTGAATCTGTGCTCTCCAGCCATCGTCAACAATTCCCCAAGCATATCAGGCTGGGGTAGTGCTTCACCTCAATTAGGGCTCCAATTTTTCTTTTGCTTGGAGTGTCTCTAGAACCTAGATTGAGGTGAAGATTATTAGAGCCGTGTGTGTGTGTGTGTGTGTGTGTGTGTGTGTGTATTGTACATATATAACCCCAAGTCTTCTCACAACTCATAAGTTAGTGGTGGCCACAGACTAGACTGTCTCTCCCAAGTGCTCCCACATCGTCCCCATTTCCTTCTGTCCTCTGGCTTCCTCTTCTTCAGTTTCACCCTAATTTTCAATTCTGTGCCTCCTCCCCAACAATTTGTCAAATCACTTACAGACTCAGACATTATAACACCCCCAGAACAAGCTCACAAATCAGAGATGTCCTTTGCTTGAGTCCTGGGAGCCAGCATGGCCTCCAAGGGGGCGAGATGTCCTTCTGCCAGCTAGGAAGCATATTTTCTTGAAGACTGTGGCAGGATTTCATCCATCAATGTCCAAACAGTGCTATAAAGAGTCAAAGGTGACAATAAGCAATGCTTTAAAAGTTAGGGAAATAATGCAATGGCTTTTCCTAAAATCCCAAGTCCCCAAACATGTCAGGCTAGGGTGAGACTTCTCCTGAATTAGATCTCCAATTTTTGCTGTTGAATGGGATATCTCTGGAAGCTAGATTAAGATGGAGATAATTAAAAGCTACAGAGAATGTGTGTGTGTGTGTGTGTGTGTGTGTGTGTATGTGTGCCAGTGTGCCAGTGTGCATACACCCATACTGCCCTCCTGTTCTCCCCAGTGGTGGATCAATCCCAAGAATGGCTGACCCCCGAATGATTTGGCTTCTGTGCATGTTGGGCAATTAATGCATAGTGGCATCGCCTTCTTAATTGGGCTTTGCGTGGCTGACAAATGAGTTTGTGTTCCTTGAATACACACCAGCAGGGTGGTGAGCAGCTCATGGCAGAGTGCACACTGATAACCCTAAGAGTGGGTGACCTGCTGCATCATCTGCTCCCAGGGACCATTGCTCCCATCCACAGAGCATGGTCCAATCTTTCTCTATAGTCTAGACTGCAACGGGGAGCTGTAAACTCAGAATCAGACAGAGATCTGAGAAAAATTCATAGCCTTTTTTCTTATCTGGTGATAACAGACCCTCTGGAGCTGGAGGCTGTTACAAAGGCAGCGGCCTCCCAAGACATTTCTACAATTTGCCCAGGCTGTAAGCTTCCTATATCTTGCCCCACACAAAATTAAAGTCCTTGACACGGGTGGGACTCTTTCTCCAGGTGCTCAGGATTAAGCCCTCAGGACCTGTACACTAATCTGAGGTTTCTTGGGTGGGGTGATTTTTGCAGAGCAGAGCACAAGCCCCAACTGAAAGTCAATGAAGTATTGAGCTCAGAGTAAACACTGTCTCTTCCTTTCTCAGAATTCCAAACCAGGCTATCATTAACACAGACAGACTGGAGGGGAGTCTCCCAAAGAATGTGCCACAGCAATTCCCAAAGCGCAGTTGGGTTGTGCCTCGTCTTGTGGAAAGCATTGGATCTAGGCATAAATAGAAAACATTTATGGACATTCCCTGGTTATTCTGGGAACTGTGGAGACCCCATACTGTCCTCAGAAACCCCAGTGGGGAGCCTGGATGGTTTCTTAAAACCACCAGATGGCTGATGACCACCAGGGGGCCTGGTCCTTTGAGCTGCCCTTCAGGGGAGGAGCTCACCCAGCAGGAACTGGAAGCAGAGAGTTCTTGTGCAGCGGGGCTCGCAGGGCTTTTGCCCATCCAATTTGAGAAGACTCAGCCAAGCCTGCTCCAAACACCTATAATTCCAGATTCTTGCTCCGTCCTCCCTACCACGATTATGCCCATGTAAGGAGGCCCCGGGGAGAGAGCAAAGCAGAGAGAAGAAAGAGGGAAATGGAGGGAGAAGGCACAGAAAAATATGTGAGCATAGTTATAGAGGGAATGTCTGGAAAAACACAGACAGGACTCACTGCAAGAATCAAGTCTGTGCTGTGTGTGTGTGTGTGTGTGTGTGTGTGTGTGTGTGTGTGTGTGTGTGTGTGATTTAGTTCTTGCAGTCATCTCAAGAAAGGAGCTGCCCTTCTTATCACCGTCCATTAGTTAAAAAGTTCACAATCTCTACCTTTAGGTGACCTTACCTGAGATATTTAAGCTTGTAGCAAGCTTCAGAGATTTGGGAAAATTGACAGCTTGCCCAGCTCCTTGGAAGTAAACATTTCCTAGAGTGTAGGGTGTGTGAGTCCTGTCTCAATTTCTCCTTAAGAAGAGAACCATTGAACTGGGGCACTGTGATTCACCATAGTTACATTGGTTAAATCCACAGACTTACTAAACTTGGGTTCACAATGTTAACTGTTCAAGGCCCAACTCCACAAACATCCTCTTTCTCAATGCGGCTTCACTGTTAAAGCAATAGAATCAAATGCATGACTGGTGTGCTTAGAAAGGACACAAACTACTAGAAAGAAAGAAAAGGCAATGTGAAATTTCTCTATATATTTTTTCTAAGATGTATTTATTTTATGTGTATGAGTATTTTGCCTGGCTGCATATATACGTACACCACACACGCATGCCTGGTTTCATGGATCCCCTGGCACTGGAGTTACAGACAGTTGTGATCGATCATGTGGATACTGGGAATTGAACCTAGGTCCTCTAAAGGAGCAAGCAGCCAGTGCTCCTAACCACTGAGCCGTTTCTTCAGCCCCCTTTCTTTGTTTTCTTAGTGTTGGAGATTCACAAGTTCCCTGCTCTCATAACCCTTTATAGAGAAGAAATGGAATCATTGGCTTGTCCTCTAGCAGCACACACACACACACACACACACACACACACACACACACACACACACGAATGCCAGTGCACACACCACACAAGGCCCTCAGTGCAATCTGTATTTTTTATTTATTTATTGGCCGACAGCAACTTTGAAGAATAGTTTCAGCAGATTGTGAATAATGAATGCTGAGTTGCTGGAAATATATTTATCATTGGCAAAGGAAAGACAAGAAGAGAAAGAGAGGGAGGAAAGGCATAAATGAGAGAAAGAGGAACCAAGCAGAGAGAGATGGATAGAAAAAAACAGAGGAAGAAAAGAAGCGAGGAGATCAAAGGTGGCTGTGACTTGTATCTCCCAGAAGCCAGCAATCTCCATTTCACAGGGGAGATTCAGATATGTCTCATCCAGACTGCAGGGCTTAGAAGCTGGAGAATTCAGCATCCTCTGGAGGTGCTCAGGACTTCATTAACCCAGCCTTCCTGCCTCCAGGTATCAAGTCTACAGGAGCTAAACAATTCGTCTATTCCTCAGATCCCTGTTATTGGACCAAGTTTAGAGATAGCCGTTGTTCAGTCTTCCCGCAGGGCTTTCTTACCTCTCAAAGCAGAAGTGTGACTTGGTACTAGGTCTGCTGTGATATCTAAAATCGAACTAAGTCAATGTTGCCCAATCTGCAAGCAGCAGACCAGTAGAAGTTATTAAACCACAAGTGACATTCACTTGTGGTTCTTGACAAATGAAGTAGAATTGCTGAAGCTCATGACATATTAAGGACATTGTAATGTACGATGGTTTAGATCTACCATGAATGCAGTATGTGTTTGTCTATGCAGTGTGGGGAAGTAAAATGATTCATGTTACAATCTATGAGAGGTTCCTCAACAACTCTGTTTCATTTACTACATTCCTTCAAAACCACTTGCCCTCCTGTGTTTCCTATATCTGTGGGGCATAGTGGGTAGTCAGAACTTTAGAGAAACGGTTTGAGTCAGTGCTTGGGAATATTCAGTTGAAGGCAGCTGGGGAGGTGAGAAAGGTTCAATTCAAGCTGATCCAACAAGAAAGACAGCACAGTGGTTTCTGCCGAGGAAGCCCTGTATACTATCTCCCTGCCTGTACATTGCCCATGGTGGTACACTACTTGCCCACCTGCCCACATCTTCTCTCCGCTAGTCTAGTCACTTCTGATTGACTGGCTGACTCAGGCAGCCCCCTCGAGAGGTAGCACTCCATCTGATGGAGCCTGCGCTATGTAATGGGTTGATTGACATCCCCAGGATCTGACTCCCCGTGCAGCCCTACTTGCAGATAATGTTAATGGTGGAGGAATTAAAATGTTGCTTGCTGTCTAATGAATGCAGCATGTGCTCAGATTAACACATGCCAGCTGCATCTCTGCGAACCAGGAAGCAGCAACAATTTCTAAATTATTTATCAGTTCCCTTATCTCCACCCCAAAAGAGCGTTAGCTTATGCATTTATTTATTTCATGGACCAATATGCAGAGTAATTGCTTTGTGGGGGGCGTGATTTTTCTTTCCTATGGATTTTCTTTTCTTGCTTCAACAGCAGGGGAAAAAAGAGAAAATATCATGTCAATGTCATTTGAATCATAATAGGTACAAATTCACTCCCCTGAATAAATAGAGAAGCTTATTTATCAAACACAGACAAGATGTCTGTTGAGTCGTTAACAGAGGACAGCGATGTGAGTGGGCAGAAGCAACTGGAAAAGTTTGCATATCTTCAGAACTCCCTTGGGAGGACCAGACATCTCTGTAGCTGGAAACCCTGTGTTTTGGGCTGCTGATTGGCCAGTCAGGTTTGGTTGCCACCAGGGGGGAAAACAGATAATTCAGGGCCCAGGTGCCTGCACCTGAGAGGTGAGGAAGGGCTTGTTCCCAATCAGTAACTCACCCATCTGTGGTGGACAGAACCAAGGGGAGTGAGGGAAGCACCAGTCGGTTCTCAGCAGCATCTGCACCCTTAGCACTCTTATTTCATCTTTGTTCCCGAAGTGTGGGGGCTGCTCTCGGCTGCAGATTCAAGCTGCTGGTGTATCCTTTCCCTATGTCTGCCCTGCCACAGCCAGCCCCTCTGGTTCCAACAACCATGCCACTTCAAAGTCAGTCCTGCTGCATCTTCACTCTGTGCACCCTCTTGAGAAAAGTGGCATGATGTGACCATCCTGGCTATTGTCTGCTAAGTGGCTGCAGACAGGACTCCATGGTCAAATGCTTTGTACATTGTCTCCTTTAGTTCTCACAGGACACTATTTTGAAGGTACAATTTTATGGCACTCCTCTATAATTAGAGAACCAAAGTCCAGATAGGTTAATCATCTGGTCAAGGTCATCACCAATAACATCAAGTGTCGAACCAATATTTGAGTTCAAGGTTTTGTTCTTTATTACATCACTATCCCAGGAAGGCAACAGACATCTGGACTGGGCATCAGGAAACCTGGTTCCATTTCTGACTATTGGGTGATCTCGAGCAAGTTGGCTCTACCTTGCTTGATGCCTTACGTGTAATAGCAAGGTAGGTGGGCCAAGAGTAGATCGCTCAGATTTAAACCATGACACTACACAGTGTAAACTTGAAGTTGCTAGAGATTAGTTTCCTCAAATACACAATATAAGTGATTTTCATCATTGCTACCTCAAGAGAGTAGTTTTGATCATTGCATTAGACATTCAATGAAGAAGAGAACCACTTGAGCTTTGTATAGTAAACACTTAGTTCATATGAGCTCTCTTGGTTAGCATTTGTCTGTATTGCCATATTTATAACATAAGGGAGTCAGAGACAGAAATTTTTAAGATAGCTGTTCTCTACCTTTGGGGGTCGAATGACCCTTTCACAGGGGTTCCCTAAGGTCATTGGAAAACACAGATGTTTACATCAGGATTCAAAACAGTAGCAAAATTACAGTTACAAAGTAGCAATGAAAATAATTTTATGGGTGGGGGTCAGCACAACGTGAGGAACTGTATTAAAGAGTTGAAGCATTAGGAGGTTGAGAACCACTGCTTTAAGGTCTTCAGTTTAGAAATTTTATGGATGTGCAATGTGTTCAAATCTTCTTACATTTCTGGGGCCCTTGATGGTATTAGGCTGAGATGAACATAGAGCAGAAAAATAGAATGTCAAGGCAGCGTAAGTTGTATACATGTTAGATATCTTTGACCTGGGCAAAAGCATCTCTTGTTTGTATGTCATTCCATGTAATCCTGTGATATTCATGCTATCCTTGTGGATAGAATGGGGTAGGGGGGTTAACTTGCTCTATTTTAAGGAATTTTTCAGTGAGTAGCCCAACGTTAGAACATTGAGGGGAGTCTTAGATCCATACTTACTGTTTCTCAGAGATTTCTCATTTATCTCCTACAAGGCAAAGACATTTGAGACTTTGTGTTAAACTCCAAGCAAGGAGCCCTAGAAAGCAGGCTTTTGTTTGACTGTATTAGATATATTTCTCACTCCAATATAAGACTGGACAAAGCAAGATGGCTTGTACCCTCAGCTCACCTTCCAAATCTAAGTATCAGAATGTACTATGTTTCTATTTTCTGATGAGAAAGTGGTCCATCTTGCCTCCTGTCAATATCCATGCTAGCACACGTCAGTGTTATCTTGAAAGAAGAGGTGTAGCAGGAAGAGATGTGAAATAGCCCAAGGCAGGAAGGGGTTGTGAAAGCTCACAGTCTGACCCCTGGAATACAGTTAAGCTATCCCAAGAGGTTTCACATGTGCACCTGTACACCTTCCTCTTAGCTTGTACATACTTAAAGTCAGAACAAAGGTCCTGTGGGGAGGGGAAAGGCTGGAGACTTGTGAACTTAAAAGAAGATATATCCAATGTCCCTGGATCTTTTTCCTAAGAAATAAGTAGGGGAAATAAGCTTAATACTGCTTGCACTCCTAGGCCCCTGGAACCTCTATTACATAGCCAGTATACTTCTGATTAAGACACGGGTTCTTGAATAGAAATACCATCTCCCTCGGGATATCATAAGCTCAGGGTTGATAGGTAGCCAGCCATGGACTTTTACAATCTCTTTCACCTAACATCATGTTGCGAGCATTCTAGGTGTGGAATGAATTTCTGTAAGCCAAATGGAATTGACCAAACTGGGTCCTACAGATATATAATCGCTATAAAAACACTGTCATTTCTTCTGTGCTCTTGTCTAATTTTGACTCAGCTGCCCTAAGGAAGGTGTTTGTCTATGAGACAACTTGGTTTATGGCTTCTCTAGATACAAAGCTAGTGTTGATTGCTTTCCCAAATAAATTCTGCCTTGACTCATTCATTCCTGAAATGAGTAATACTTGTGGAATTTACCCTGTGCCCAGCAATGTATTGTCCAAATAGGTAAATGGAGATATCTGAGTCTTTGTTCTCCTAGAATTCATCATTTTAGGAGTGATAAAGGTGGATGTCCTGCCACCATCACACAAACTATCGAGTTGCAGTAATTCACTATATTCCAGAGGTTCATAAATGTGTTAGCTATTTTTGTTTAATTATGAGCAAATGCCCAACAGAAGCAACTTATTTATTGAGCAAAGGTTTATTTTGGTTCATAATATCAAATGTTTTAGTCCAAAATCTTTGACTCCAGTGATTCTGAACTCAGAATGAAGCAGGTTATCATGGCGGCAGAAGTGTGGGATAGAAATCATCCACAGCGTAATGGAAGGAACCAGAGTGGAGTCACAAGAGAAAGAGTCAGACAAGATATAGCCCTTATGTTAGACCCCAGTGACATGCTTCCTTCAAGCAGGACATACCTTCCAGGTTCCACTGCCTTTCTATAGTGGATGAAGGAATTTATCCCTGGATTGAATTGTTCTTTAGGGACAGCCTCTATTTAACCTTCTCCAAAGTGTCCTCACAGACATACCTAGAAATGAGCTTTCCTCAAGCCATAGGCACTTCTCAACCCAGTCAAGTCACTAGACGAGATTAATCTCCCAGTGATAGTTGGATAGTATGTAAAGGAGGTGTGCATCCTTCTACTCTAGAAGGCAGCATGGCAGTGAGGGGCAGCTCTTTGGGGCATTGTTATTTATGTCAAGACTTAGGAAGTGATCGTGAGAATTGGAAACTTGGAGATGGTTTCCAGGCTGTGGTGATGCTATTAAGATAACTGCATTTTTGGACTGTGAGCATAGCTGGTAGAGAGGCAGGACCCAATGAATAACTCTATCCCAAAAGGCAAATGCTGGTCAAAGTCTTCAGAGTAGCCTGCTAAATTGTGAGAATTAATGTAGGGCACTTGGTGCTAGTCTTTCTACCAGGCATCTTCCCTGGACTCCATATGGTCATAAACTCTTCTCAGCAATGACTCAAAAGGGGGAGAATTAATATTTGCATATGGAGGAATTCCAGAGGGAACATGGATACACCACCCAGTGTTGTGATGGCTTTCATCCAGCTTCCTGAGACCAAGAAATTTAAATTAATAGGCAAGTTATTAGTCCTGACCACCTCTCATTCCTGATTTTCCTAGCCTGGATGCCATGTTATGAACAACAATATGCCATACTGCTGCAGGACAATAACTGGGCTGCTTCTTTCTGCTGACACTAGGGGTCCCTGAGCCAATTGCTCTGTTATTGGTTGATTATGTGATACATGGAAGATGCCAGCCTACTGTTCTTAATTGCTCTCAGTGTTGTTTGTTGGTATCACTACCCAGCTCTAGAGGGGTTCTCAGCATCCCTCCAGTCCTAAGAAACTAGTGCAAACGTAAGAAAGAATAGGACAAAGGGAAAGAGAAAGCATCTGAGGAGAGCGAAGCTAGATACATGAGAGTCTGAGTGCTTAGTCACAGTTGCCCTAGTTTATAGATTTAGCTTGTCTAGCACCTCCCTCTCTCGTCCATCTCCCTCCTCACCCCAGCCTACCCTTCCCTTTCTATCTCTTTCTGTCTCTCTCACTCTGTGTGGGGATCTGTGTGTGACTAATAAAAGAGGCAGCAGATCAATGAACAACACATAAAAGCACCAAATAGAAGCTAGCAAGTGTCAGGTGTCCCAGGAAAGATAGAGTCATTTTCCAAACAAGTTCAACATGACTTTCTCATACTGAGAAGAAAATGGGGGTATGAATGGGAGAAAAAGGTATTCAACTTTCTTATCCTTAAGTGTACGTCTATTTGGCCATGAACGTAGGAAATTTTAACTCCTTAAAATGAGCCCTCTGAGTTGGACACAATGAGAGGTCTGTCTAGCAGACTAAGAAATTAAGGTTCAGGAAACAACATAAAGATCTGAAATACTCATGACTGTCTGAATCCAAGTCCCCTACTAATCTACCACATCCCAGGGACGTCACCACTCCTCAACCTTTCTTCAAGCTGCTTCTGGACCCAATCTATTAGTTGCTCTGGAAACTACAGAGCATGTGAGGGAATCTGAATAATAATAACAATATTATTATTATAATATCAATACCAATAACTAACATTTAAACAGTGATTATTATTTTCTAAAATTTGTTCATAACCTTTGACAAGTGTTGTGCTATTTAATGAGATGCTCACATCTGAAGAACGGACCACCAAACAGAACGAACCTCTGACCTGGAGCAGGAACTGCTCACTAATCACAAGCAGCTGCTGAACAGTGAAAACAGAGAGCAAGCTATAATTCGGATTGGAGCCAAGGCAGACAGGGGTACCTTGGGCTGTGAATAGCAGCTTCTTACCACAGTGGAGATTCTACATGCTCTGATCTCTGCCTTCCGTAGGGAACCTTAAGCAAAATTGTGGACCAGAGAGGAACCAGCAGGCTTTTGAGTCAGGAGCTGAGGGTGTGGTCTCCAGATTCTCCACTTAGTCTAATAGGGGTACAGACTTCCTTTGCAACTAGGGAATGGCAGCAATTAAGGTGTCCTTTAGTTTCGCAATTGATATAGCTACAGTGGGTGGAATTTCAATCACCCAGCAAACTGGAGGCTAGTCGTTGCCTACAGTTTCCTAGCAAGGTTTTTGAGCCGCTTAGAAGCAGGACTGAGAAGGAAATACAAGACAGGCATCATCTAGCAGCTGCTGTCCTCTAGCTTCCTCTCCCTTCCCTCCATAGTGATCCCAAAGCAAACCCTAGAGCTACTAACCAATGTAGACGACTAGGAAGCATCCCCGCTTCTCATTTCTGAGGAAGAGACGTCAGTTCCTTTTCTAGGAGACGTCAGTTCCTTTTCTAGGAGACGATCCCAACTCTTCAGCCACCCACTCTTTCTTCCTTTTTCCTTTGTTCTCCAGCATCTTCAATCTCCCCTCTCTTTGGAAATGTTTTCTCAATCTATACCTTATTTCAACCTATCGATTTTCTTTTAGACGTGAAGAATCAAAGTAACCTTAAACTTAGTTATCATCTAGTGATGGCCTACCCCCATTCCATTCCTATTCAAACTCTTAAAGAGGAGTCAACACCTCCTCACTAACTTCACCTTCTTACCACGTCTTCCATATTCATCTGCCAACTTGCTGTAATTTGGCCTGTGGTCCCTGTGCCACCAAAATTACTCTCTTTAAAATCCAGATTAATGGGTCCTGGCATGACTATGGCACTTTTAGGACTTCAGTGATCCTGTTACTTTTTTAAAATGTGTATACAAAGTGCATCTCTGTGACAGGTAACAGGAGAGAATGGCCATCTCTCCATCCTCAAACGCTCTTGCCTGAGTTTTTTTGTGGCGACTTCATCTCTATTCCTGGTTAAATCTAGATGTAGTTGATGAGACCCATGATGATGTAGTTGGGTCCTATATTTAGTACCTGTCTATTACATCCTGCCTTTGTCACATACCTCAGTATTCTGGGTCCTAACCTTAGTGTACAGCTTAGTCTATGTGGTCTGCTGGGGAATTGCACTTATGTCCATTGGTACATTCCACTTCAATGCTCCAAACTCCCAAATCTTATCACTAGTCGAAGAGCTCTATACCTATCCAGCCCACTCTGCTTAGCTGTCACCTGGATGCTTTCAGGTACCATATGTTTCATGCTTCTAGCTGCCAGTATTGGCTTTATCTTCTTTATCTCCAAACTCTGCTTCCTTCTGATTTCTCCTTTTCTGTAGTTCTTCCCATCTGCTAACTTGCCCAGCAAGGAACCTGGACTTCTCAATATTCATCTTTCTCCAGTGATGCATTTAGAACCAGTCACCAGTTCTGGAATTTTATTTCAAATGTATCCATTTTGGTCATCCTGATACCTTAGTAAAGCTTCTCATTATGTACTTTTTGGGCTATTATATAACTCTGCCTGTCCTCTACCTCACTCAAAAGCATTCCTATGGTGCTCATAGAACAATATTTTCTTACACCTGAGCTGCCATTGTGAATATTCATATTCCACCAAAGTCTAAGTTCATATCCCAGAGATACGCTGAACTCCAGACCACATTTGTATCCGGGCCTCTGTAGTCCTGGTTCCTTGTGTGTTCACCAAAACATATTATTTTCAGTTGCCAAACTACCCTTCTAACCATAGAGTTCCATCTTCTTGGAGCGTGCTCTCTCTCTCTCTCTCTCTCTCTCTCTCTCTCTCTCTCATTGTTATTTGGTACCTTAGCTGTCAGTGACCACTCTCAGTTCACTGAGAGTACTCTGCTGCAGGCAGAGAGAGTGACTTTGGAAAATTAATCCCAGATTTGTAAGTAAATAATGAGGCTTCCTGGCACTCATTTAAACAATGGGGCTGGAGAAGTTTATAATAATAGATATCCCATATTTATAGCTATTTTTATCAACTTATCATCGTTCTTGGGTTCTTTGGTTTTGGGGAGTGTTCTACAAAATTTTCTTGGAAAAGATTAGTCCTTCAAATTCTTACCAGTCCTCACAGAGAAAGGGATCATGACAGTAGTTAAGGGTGAAGATCTTGGTGAGATGGGAAAGGGTGTACAACTGAAAAGAGGTTTGGAGAGAAAGCTGGAACAAGGCCCAAGGCTATACCTTACAGGACAATCTATATCCCAAACCTGACTTGATAACCCCAGTGAGTCAGGTGTTAGTTCATCACTAGGTCACCTAAAATAGGAAAGATAAAATGTTCCTCTAAATAATAGAAACACAAAGATTGTAATTGTCCCCATGTAGCATTATGCACACTTTCTTAAGAGAAAAAAAAAGCTGTCAAAGATAATTTCTTTAATGTGAACTTTTAAGACAAACCAGAGAATGCTTGAGCTTTATAAATGGAAGATAAAGGAAATGAACTCTGTACCCTTCAGGTAGGTAGAGGCAGCATGAGGAAGGAGTAATGTTGTCATCCAAGACTGGCCTGATGCAGGTCAGAGAAAGAGAAAGAGCAACTTGGCAAGCATGCTCAGCAGTGGCCATGATATATCAGTTTGGCATGTGGAATTTGATGGGTTGTTAAAACAGACAGAGAGTGGGTGTTAAAGGTGGGATTCAAAAGCCAAGTTCCAATAGGACCCTTGCTGATTGCTCACAGGAACCCTGTGACTGTGTTCAGAGTTAAAGAAAGCTGTCTGTCTAGTCCCTATATTGGACCACCCATCGCTTGTTCACTCTGGAGGAAAGAATGAGACAGATCCAGCCTCAGTCCTTTATCAGTCTCTTGTTATTTTCAGGCTACAAAGCAATGGAAGGAGGCACATGCTTATAACTGGTAATCAAAAGCGTTTATGTGTATTCTGGGCTAGTTTGTAAGACAGCTGTCCCAATAAAGGATTTATCAAGACAATAAAGGGGAAAGAAAAGAGCCCAGGGACCCTCTAGTGAAAATAGCTTTTAGATTGTGAGAGGGTAAGAGGTAGTACTTTGAGCAAAACTTACAATGTTCCCATTACTTATCCTTACCTAGTCGAAACTGGAGCAGAATATACTTCATCTTCTTCTGGAGGTATAACTATTAATGACATTTGATATTTTCTTTTCTTTTCATTATGAGCCTTTTGCACATCAGAAGAATATTTTTCTTCAATAGATAGGACTTTCCTATTCACAGTATTCTTGGACATGGGCATGGTGTTCTGAGGACTCTTATGACTACCCTATACTCAACAGTCATGGCTGTCCCATCTGTCTCAATGGGCTGCTTTCCATCTATCCACCCCTCCTCATTGGTGCCTACAGTATCCGTTCTCCTATTTTTAATGGTTGATCATCATCATCTATGTGATTAGATGTAGATTTGTCTAGGAGACTCACCTCTGGATGTGACTCCGAGAGCTTTTCCAGGAAAGTTTAACTAAGGAGGGCAATACCCACGTAAGTAGGCAATGGCAATGTTCCTTGAGTGAGGGGGCCAGAGTAAAATGACCAAAAGGAGAAAGTAAGCTGAGCACCAAACTTTTCCCTCTGCTTCATGACTGCAGACACAATGGGCCAGCTGCCTCACAACCCAGCCTCTGGTCTTCTCCACCATAACGGATTGTCACCTCTTAAACTGTGATCCAGAAAGGTCCCCCCCCCCAAAGTTGCTTCTTTCCTTGTATTTGGTTGCAGCAATGAGAAAAAAAGCGAATGTGTTCCTGGTTTTATTTTTTGACTTCTCCCTGACTTGGTAAAACCATTTGCTAATGAGTCCCAAATTGCTGTTGCCAACATAGATACTATTTCTGGATATCTCTTCCTAGACATATCAGAAGTCCCCGCAATGCAAGTGATAAAAGCTGTGCTCTCCTTCTCAGCTCTCTGCTTCTTCCTGTTTCTTCTCCATCAGAAGCCCAGTTTTGTCATCTGCAGAGAACTCTGGTTCCTCTCTCACTTTTATCTACAACTTTTAGCTCGCCACCAAGTTCTGACAATTTTATTTAAGACCAGTGTAGTCTCCTTGGTTTGTCTAGCTGTTGCCTTAGGTAGTGCACAGGACTTTCTGCTTTACACCACAGCAGGGTTCTAAACTGAACTTATTGCCTCGGGTCTTTATCCCTCTATTGTATTCTCTCACTGCCTTCAGAATAATTCTTCAAGAAAAAAAATCTAATCAGATCAGACCAGTCTTCTTTGAGAATCCCCAAATGCCTCCTAAACTCTGGCACAAACCCCTGCACATACACAAGACTTTTTAATGATCCAATAATTCTTCAACACTCACGCCACACCTCTTTCTTCACCCTAATTTCCTTCACCATGCCTTTACACTCAAAATGTTGTTTCTCTTACCTAGATTATCCGTCCTTTGTCCTTCGTTTCTAGCTAATTGAATACATCAGGAGTCAGTCCTTCTGACAAGTATTTTGGGACATTGTGTGGAAGACTTAGAGATGCCATTCTGCTGTGATCTCAGAGCACTCATACATATTGTTTTAACATACTGGTTATCCCATAACAGAGCAAGCCTGCATTCATTGTGTTTGTCTGTCTCCTTCACAAGGCTCTTGTTTTCCATATCTTAAATTGTAGTGTCTTTAAAAGTGTCCCCCACAGTGGTGTTGACCACTACTACTGCTAGATATATGAACATATGCTCAAAAAGCAGCTAAGCCAATGCTCTCCCAGACACTCTTAGAATCATCCTCATCACTCTGGTTCTTGTTATAAAAAATAACCTTTCCATTCCACATTCTTTATTACACAGCAGTGTGGCTTGAAAAGGACTAGTAATTCTGGTGTTCGTGCCAGAGATGGTTAAAGATAGCTACTTTGATCCAATGAAACATTTTTAAAAGGTAAAACTGATCATCCGAACTCCATGGAAGACACATGTATATCTGTGCATAACCCACAACTCCACAACCTCCATTTCTGTTTATTTGAGCACATAATATAGGGTCTATTCTGTTGCACTCATGAGTTGGTAGAAAGAATAAAAAACATGTTTCAGGGTCTGTTAGAGTTTTCCATGATCATGACTTGCTGAGGGCACCACTCATTGTGAGTACTCTGCAAGCAACCTTGCAAAGCCAGGAGCTCACTAAAGCCTGGCTTATACACATCCTCTCCATGGTGATTCAATTATCCAGTTATTCATAATTCATTTATAGAACCACAAAACTTGCTTTGAACACCTGCTATATGTCTTCAATATAGAGATGAATTAGAGACAGCCGCTCTGTCCTTGTGAAGCATTTTAGAGCTTAGTGGAGTAGAAAAAGGTACAAACAGACAATTATAATGCAATGGGAAAGGATACACTAATAGACGTCCACACAAAGGGCAAGTTTTCTAGACAGAAAGAAGAGAGGGGCAATCTAGGCAGAGTCGGCAGCAATCATTGAATTTGAGAAGAATAGGAGGCAGCATGAGAGATTCCAAGTGTCAGAAAGCAGGAGCAATGCATCAGAAAATGAGTGCCTGGGCCCATGGGTTACTTGGGGAGTCTGCAAAAGGGAATATTGAGAAAAGAACCTGAAGAATCCAACTAAGAGTTGCCTGAGGCAAAGGAAGAAAAAAGGATGCGTTAGGCCTTGGATCTTTTTTGCCCCCTCATCAGCTTGGTCCCCAGACTGGTAGTGTTGGAAAGTGCAGTGAAACCTTTAAGAAGAGAGTTCTAATAGGTGGCCCTCAGGTGTAAGGGAAGCTGCCCTGGGAAGATATTAAAGCATCCTCAGGGGATCCCTGAGCTCCTGCAGGGGCCCTAGTTTTAAAAGCAAGCTCTGATCCAAAAGGATTAGCTGTCATCCTGTTATTGGATGTGTTTCTTCTGCCATGTACACTCCAGTTATTCTGAAGTCATGAGGTTCTCACTGAAGGTGGGGCCTTAGGGCTCCTCCTTTTTGGACTTTCTCTTTTGTACACTGAGCACAACATAACCATTGGATCTATAAAATTAGCCTGCCTCAGGTATTTTGTTATGGTAATCAAAAAGTGAACTAAACAGGAGGCAAAGTTTGAACTCCTTACCTTAAATACTAAAGACTGATTTAGGCCTTCTAAGGAGGAAAAAAAAAAGAAATAGACTTCTAATATTGTGATGGGTGAGTCTGGAAATTATTGGGCTAAACAGAGAAATCTTGAGATTGTGCAAGAATGACATGGTAAAGAAGCAAACTAGAGTCATGAAAGCCGGGAAGGAGGCAAAGAAGACTGTGATACGTGATTGTGTGGAGTAGAGAAGCGAGGAGCTTGTGCAAGGCCAGTCAAGCAGGCACTCTGTACAGAAAACTGACACAGGTGCCAAAGCTCAGCCACACACTGAAAACTATTCACCAAAATCATATAGGGACAGGATTGGTATTACTGACTTTTATTTTTGCCTCCATCTCTAATAATAATAAGGGGAAAAAAGAAAACATACAAGTTGGCTTTTCAAGGAATGGTTCTAACTTTTAAAATTATTTAAGTATTTATTTTTAGCAACAGCAAAAATTGTTGATTCCAATTATTTTTTTCCTTGTTATGTTCTTAAGTTTTATAGCATACCCATAGCCCCGGAACAGAGTAAAGGTCAGAGAGGTAGATTGGACTGGAATGACAATGTCAAATGAGTTGTATTGGCAGAAGACCACAGTGCTTTTCTCAACCTTCCATACATAGTGGCCCCCTTTCTTCTAAACTTCAAGGACTGACTGCTCTCCTGGTTCTTTCCAGCAAAGAAGATACCATGCAGACACCACCCATTTTCTTCCTGAGAGCAATCCCAGCTTGGGTCTCCATCGATGAAACTTACATGCAGTATGTCTACAAGTTGCCTAAACATCACACATCTTTTAGAAAAAGGATGGAAATTGGTCTCTCAACTCCAGCAGTTTCTAAAATAGGGGTGATTTAAGATAAAGCAGTATGATATGAGGAATTCCTATAGAGCAGATTGTGGCAAGCAGCAGAGAGCCTCTGAAACAGAATGCCTGGACAAAGAGTGTTAAAGAGCATCTTACCCCTGCTGGGTCAGCAGCATGGGAGAGAAATGTAGCCTGCCTGTAAGACTACGTCCATGTCTTCAGTAGGGGAGAAACTGACTTCCCTTCCTTTCTTTTGGCTTTATAACCTGGCTGGATATAGATGTAATATATGCTTGAAGTTGTTTTATTTGTGGGAAAATCATAGTAGATGGATGGCCTCTGAAAATGGAAGAGGTACACAATAGGGGTTTTCCAAATCAATGCCCATATGCAAATAAAGAGCACTGGTCAGGGTTGGAGGAGAAAGACTGGATATTTGGAGAGCGGGTTCTTACCAGAAAGCTGAAAGCAAGCTTGGATGGAAAAAAAATGTTGGTGTTAAGTAGGAATGGGCGTTGCTGTAGAGACTTGAGAGTGATGGTGACGTGGGTGAAGAATGCCAAGTAGCCTTTCTTTTCCTAGGTAAGTTGGTGAGTAGATTTCTTCCCAAGAGCCTGGGTTCAGGTGAGTACTTAACACGATACTAACACTGCAGAAAATGGATATAGACTTGGCCATAGCTAATTAATGAGTTTGGAAGGAAGCCAATGCATTTTATGATCCTGCAGCCTGGGAACCAGTCTTCACAATCTATAGCCATGCAGTGTTTCTCTCTGGCTATAATCAACACGGCAGGGGTTAAAGAAGGTAGGAGGTGGGAAAGGAGCTATAGGAGATGAGGGTATTTGAGAAATGTAGGGGACAATGACTGGTGAGACTAGAAGGAAGAGATGGATGGTACTGAGGAACAGAAGTTTCCCCGTGTTATGCAGAGTCTTCAAGAACTAGAAACAGCCAAGGGATCTTCATGATTACTTCATCCTGTCACAGTAGAATCAGCCCCAGGCCACCATAGGCAGCCACATAGCTAGCACTTTCTAATAAATGAAGCCAATGGAGATTTGGTATTTGTTTTTTGTTGTTACTGTTGTTAATCTTGGCATCCCCTTCAATCATCCAGAGCTCTGCGTCATTAACAGCATTGCCTCTGCTTTCGAAACGCAGCCATGCAGCTCCCTCTTAGGCAGAAGAATATGTTGTATCTGCCTCCTGAAAATGGGGTTCAGGAACAGAGGTGGTAAATAAAATATATGTCTTTGGTAGTACAACTGTTTCCCGGTGTTATTCAGCTTCCCTCCCCCAACTCATACCTACAAATATAACTGAAATCCTGAGTCAAGGATGAAGGCATCATTTCCAGGTTGATGATGATGGCCAATACCTCTAACATTTACCATACTGAATGCAGCTGTCAGGGCAGAAGATGTCTGAGAAGGCGGTATGTAATTAACCTACTTGGAATTGAGCCTGAGGAACCCAAGGTTAATGGCCCTGGGAACAGGAGCATTAATGCTCACTAATGGTCAGGCCCCCTTTCATGTCTTACTCATTAGAGCTATCTTTTATAATCTTTTATATTCTATAAGATCGTGGCCTTTGGCCCCCGGTCCAAGGGTAATGGAGAGTTGCCACACCCCCAAGCCTATGTGTTATGCATTCTGACAGTTCCTGTCTGGAGCTTGATCCTCCCGATCATAATATTCAGGTAGAGCATTGAGCGGATCTCAACACATTCCAGCCATCTGCTGAGCGTTGCCGCTGATAGCTAAGATGAGCGTGATGCATATTCATGGGCAAAATCATCTCAGGTTTTCTTCCAGCAGACTGACAAAATAACGTGGCATCCTCTTGCCTTCACCTGTTTGAGCTCCTCTTTTGCGACACTCCCTGGGCGAGTTAGAAAAGGCTTCAACCACGCTGCAACATGTCCTCACTCCTGTTGGATTCAGCAGCAGAATCCTTAGTGTGTGAATTTTAACTGTCCTCTGCCCTTCCCTGATTGACTAAGAGGAGCCTATTTTTGTCTTCCCTTTGCTGTTTCCCCTTATTCCCTTTACCCTCTTCAAGAAAAAATCCTAACTTTGCCACAAGCTAATCTTCCGTGATCAGCTTTTGTAATGCAAATTGGGGACAGTGGCTAGAGGAAGACAGACCTGGGAGAGGGAGATACAGATTCTGTGGAGAGACGAATAAAACAGAGGAAGTGAGTGAGGGGCAGGCAGTGTGTGTTGGTGCAGGCCTATAATTTCAACTTTGGGGTGGTGAAGGGAAGAAGTTCAGAGGCCAGCATGAGCTACTAAGAGAGATTCCATATCCCAAAGAAGGAAGGCGGGGAAGGAGATGAGGAAAGAAAAACTCAAATTCAGTCTAGGGTGGAGAGGTGAATGTGGGGTTTGGGGAGCATAAAGGTTCAGGCAGCCTTCTTGTGTGAGGGAGGAACACATACGTAGGCAGAGGGAAGCTAAGTTTAAAAAGTCTGTTTGATAGCCATCAGTCCAACCATAACATATACTTAGAATGATCTAAATAAAACCCTGTGTCGTTTTGATTCTGCCTGGTTGTTTTTCTTCTTTGCACAGGGGACCCTACTGACTTGGGCTCAAGGGAAGCTCTCTGAATTTGCAGGAAAGGTCTTCTTAGAGACCAGAAGAGAGGGGATGGGGAATGGGCTGGAAATCACTAAATCCAAGGTGCTTTGTGCTTCCTGTCCCGAGATGAGCTTCAAGGAGCTTCTCTGGTGGTGCAGCCGCCTTCTTCACATTCTCATTTAACCCTGCTATAGAGCTGGAATAACACCCCACTGACAAACCTGCAAACCGAGTCCCAGAGCCATCGACCACTAACTCGTTCATGGTCACGCAGCACACAATCAACTCAATGCGTTCGGAATTGCTTTGTTTATTTATCAAAGGGGTTGATGAAAAAAAAAAGGAGAGTTGTTAGGAGCAGAAATAGAGTTCTTAAGTAGAAGTGAGAATTCAAGGGAGGCTATAGGGCTCTTCTTCGGGCTCCCCTGCAGGAAACTCATTTCCATGAGCTCTTCCTGGAAATAGATGAGCAAAGCTGCCCAGGAACCAGCTCTCTTCTTACTGCTCTTGATCCTGCAGAGCGGTTTTGGTGGCTGTTAGGCTCCTTCATTTCTCTGGACTTCTTTGTGGACCCAAGAAAAGGGCGGTGGGGAGGGAAGCAGAGCCCATCTTCTACCTTTGGCAATTAAGGAACAGCAAGGGGTAGAACGAGAGCTCTCTTAGTGCCGCCAGCTTTGGCATTTCCTGCAAAAGCCCAAATGATAATTCATGCCATTAAAGCATCTAAAATCAGACGCAGTGGCAATCATTCTTCTGTGTGAACATCCCACTGGCTGAACAGAAACGTCTCAATAGCTGTGGTGTCCTAATTTTCCTAGTCAGAGACAACAAAACCCCAGGTAATGAGCAGGAGGAGGGACCGAGTCCCAGGGGCACACTCACTGGGGGAGTCTCTTGGGCTTAAATACATCTAAAGCAGACCCAAAAGAAAGCAATGATTACAGGCTAATTTTCTGCCTGCATTATGTTAAGTGTCCCAGCGTCTATACAAATAACAATCGCTTTGTGCCAGAAATCTATTTACTGAATTGCTCTTATTGGTAAATTTTATATTGGAAGAAAAGGGACTCTAGAAGAAGGTTCCTCAATTTAAAGGTGAAGATATCAGGACACCAGTAAAAGGGGTAAAACTGCCATATACTCACAAGTTGATTTCCCTTTTTAAGTGTAAATATGAAGAAGGAAAATGATCTTGTCCGTTACCTGGTGATGATCTGGAGGGACCGAGCTTTTGAATGGAGAAGAATACAGCTCTGCCTGGAGTCTAGTTAATTTTCAGGCAAGGAAGCAGATGGAGGTGAAGAGAGGAACACCGATGAGGAGGTGGTGCTGATGTTAAACTGGGCCATCTCCAAGGTATCACAAGTGGCTATTCCAAGAGATGAAGGGGAGAGGGTGCTTGAGACTTTCTTCCAAACTTGGATAGCACTCCTTCGCCTCGAGCAACACCAGCCACTTCAGTGCCTTCCTTAATGCTCTCTGCGCTTGTCTTGCAGTTTGAGCCTCAAGTCAGAAAGGCATTATGTGATACTCATTCATTCACTCCCGTTCATTGTATGAGCATTTATTAAACACTGTCCACGTTACATACAGTAGTCCACATACTAGGAAATGAAAAGTACCATTACGAAAATGAAGTAAGAGTGTGCTGGCTGAAAATAAATGAGATAGACATAGGTCTGAAGGGAAAATGCCCCAGGATCTCCTTTCCTTAAACACAGAAGATCACAAACTTGTAAAATGGGGTAGTGTTGATAGCAGGAAGGATTAGATAATAAAATCTAAATCAGTGGGCATAGCCTGTGGCAAATCCTTGTTCAATACCTATGCCTTGCTTTAATCCTTCTAACTCTCCCCTGGGAAGTGAGGTGGATTCATTAAGATCTAAATCTAGTGCTGGAGAGATGACGCAGTGGTTACATATATCTGGTGCTGTTTCTGAAGACCCTTGTTCAAATCCCAACACATATATGGCAACTCACAACGGTCTGTAACTCTGGTTCCTGGGGTCTGACTCCCTCTTCTGGACTCTGAGGGCAACAGGCACACACACAGTGCACAGATATATGTGTAGCCAAAACACTCACACAGATAATAAGAAAGGTCATCGACTTGAAAGATGGCTCCACGGTTAAGGGCTCTTCCAGAGGACCAGAGTTCAATTCCCAGCATCCATGTGGTAGTTCACGGTTCCCAACTGTCTGTATCTCCAGTTCCAGAGGATTTGGTACCCTCACACAGACACGCAGGCAGAACACCAACGTACATAAAGTAAATAAGTCTTAAAGAAAGAAAGATCCAAATCTACATGAGCTAGGAATGCAGCTCAATGCGGGAATGCTTTGATTAAGACCCCAAGTTCCATACTCAACATCAAAAAAAATAAGAAACAGTAAAGCAAACAGTAACCAATGTCTAAGGGTGTCATGGCAGAGCTGTCTAATAAATCCCAGCACTTGACAGACTAAGGCTGTGTCATGAGTTTGAAGACTGCCTGGGCTATGTAGTCATACCCTGTCCCCACAAAAACACACCTAATCTATGATGCTCTTAATCGAGGAAACCTGGCCTAAAAGGTAGGGGAAAGAAGAGGAGAAATGGTAAGAGAAACTTCTGTGTTGGGTACCACATTAGGCATTTTATGGAGAATATTGCCAGGTGCTGTGTGGGGGTGAAGCCCCCACCCTCCTCTTACTCCCAGACTCCATTGGGATCAGTGGAATCATGCAGCAATTACATCTTCTCAGTCCTCCAGAGAGGGAAAAGCCTTCTGAGCCCCAGCGTGTGTCCATGTATCCAGGGCGTGCTACGGTATGGTGGTGGCATTAATTCCCAAAGCGATGAGGATTTGTGTTGTGGATAAGAGTTCGTTGTGAATTAGGTGGCAAAGTTTTATCCACTATTCCTCCCAGACATGATTTAATACCAGAGAAGATGAGTTTACTCACCCAACATCCCAAAGGTAAACCTGGCACTTACTGAGTCTGAACTTGTCTCTGTGTCACTTGCCAATGCGAAAGTGGATATATCACTGATCCCCCTTTCTCTGTGCACATAGGATTGTGGAGTTCCTCTAGGGAATGACTATGAGGGATGGACGGGAAATTTCTCTCCTCCCCTACGCCACCACCCCACCCCCCTGCCCAGATCCTGCACATGGGTTGTAACCCACACTTTGTCTACGATGAGCTATGTGACCTGAGGCAAATTACTTTATTTTTCTAACCATGTTATATCCTCAGTAAAATGGGGATTGTAACATCTGACAGTGTGGTTGTAAAGCTTAATTTAGATAAAACAATTTAAATATCAAGAAGATCAGCCCCCCATTTAACTGGAGGCTCCGTTAATATTTGTTCCCTGACACAGAATACAAAATGAAGGACACTTGGCAAAGATTTAGCATTCTTGATGGTGATGATCATAATGATAATGATTGTGAGAGGAGCAGCGTGAATGCGCCGGCATGGAAGACAAACATGGAACTCTGTTGCCTCCTGAGTATAGCCCTGTGCGGAGGCTAGGAGTGCAAAGAGGGGTGGACAGAGCTTTACTCATTCATTATTATACAGGTCCAAGCCCTAGCTCTGGGCACAGCCAACCAGGGTAGCAGGCCACAGAGAAGTAGACTTGCTCAGATCTCTGTCTTCTCTGCTCCGTAGTCTCCATTTGAGCTTCACAAGGCCAACAACTAAGTCATCTCCTTCTTCGATGGTAGCAGTTCTTTCAGATGTAGTAACTATCCTGAGAAATGGATTTCTCAGATGGGGTTCACTGGTCAGCAACTGTTTCCTCCATCCTGAGCCACTGGAACTTGGAAGCAGTTTCCTAGGATACTGAGTTCTCTTCAGGTCAAATAGAATGGACTGACCACCCAGGACATATTGCCACTGACTTTTCTCCTATTTCTTTATATCTACATATTTTCCCAGCATTTCTTTCTCCCCATCTTCTCATTTCCATCTCATTTAGACTTGTTCCAAACTGCTGTGTCAAAGATTCCTTTTCCTGCCTCCCTTCTCAGAAAGCAAATAGTGAAATGCTTGCATTGGATGGGCCATAAATAATGCATATTGCACAGAAGCAGCCAGAGTGGCCTTCTGATTACAAAGAGATCTTTTTGATAACATGGCTTCTGTTTGTTTCTTCAGAATGCCACCAGCTCATTGCTGGGCACAGGTGTACCCATCTTTGCTCATCTCTCTGAAACCTCAGCAAAGGGCTAAGGTTTTCTTGCTAAATGGAACAGGAAGTCTGCTGGCCAATTGTGTTCTGTTGCCAGTTCCATTCCTGGGGTTGCTGGAAACCACCATCAGGGTACCCAGACTGATTTCAGTTCAAGGCTCATGTTTCTTTACTTTAAACTCTCATTATAGCCTTCATATCTTATTCTGAAAAAGATGAAGGTCACAGCTCAGCTTTCTGGGGTATTTAATCATAGTGCCTAGAAGGTTCCATATTCAGGACTCAGGTCCTGGTGAATACTAGATGTCCCAAATATAACCCTGTGAAATAAATCATTATTCATTCCACTTTCAACTGAAGACATTATGATTCAAACGAGTTAATTGATTAGTTCAAGGTTACTGAGCTACAAAATTATATACTGAAGATTGAAATCTAGTATCTATGACTTCCTATTCCATAGGCATTTTAACTCTGTGTTGAGTAGGATTCAGAATTTTGGGACAGGCATAGAAGACTGCACCAGTCAAACTAACAAAGTTAAAATGGAATTGTATTTGTTTCAAGTAAAGATATAAAGGGAGGGGGAGTTGTAGGCAAGGAATCTGAGAGGGATGATGGAGTGTCCTCCATCAAGGAAGTTGTTGATTCCCAATCAAAGGAAGCGTTTAATACCTAGATTTTGAAAGGGAAGATAGGGAGGGAAAGACAGAATGTATTGGACCCAAGTTTAGAGCTGCAGCTGGGAGGAGGATCTGCCTGCTGTGTTTCCTGGAAGGCCTGACCACTGCCAGCCAGTCCTGAAGTGAAAAAAGGACAGAGGACACAATTTCTGTCTCCACGAGGCCTTTGTGAAACTCAAGGAGACAAGATGCAAGGCAGATAGTGATTCAGCTATGGCAGTCGGACAGAGTTGGGGGGGGGAGATGGTCCATGAAGGGGCAGGACAAAGGAGAGCAACCCACATGGAGAGCTGCTGTATAGTTCTCCATCATGAGGCTGATGTGGAAGTGTCAACTCTCATCGCCAGGATCCGTGTCCAGAGATAGAATCACCATGATACTGAAACAGTTTCTACTTCAAGGTCTTTTCCGGTGAATCTTGCTGCTTAAGATTTACTGCACCAAAATCTTGGAGGCTTAAAATTCATTATTTCTTGCATTTCTATGCTTGACCATGGCGTTCTCATCCTCATTCTGTCCACTGACTAGCAGCTGGGAGCCCTCTGAGTCTGAAACATACAGGACAACTCTAGTCCTGTGTTCAGGCCCCTCACTTCCACTGTACACAATATCGGTCTTTCCACAACATGTCAGTCATCATTGAGTGGTCTATCTTTCTTTTTGATGACCAGTTTCCAGAAGGCTCAATGCCATCATGCTTTATAGGACTGAGGTCAGTAAAGAGGTACAGCATCCCTCTGCCTCCTCCTGTTGATACAGAGAATGGCAGGTTGTCTAGGTACAGGAGGAGATAAGGGACAATTGACAGCTTGAGGGAGGAGCAGTGTGTACAGGAGGCGTTCTTGTTTTAGTTTATTCATCACAATACCTTTTTGGGGTACTGCAGTTCACACCTTCCTTAATATGGAAAAGACTTCCCTTCTCCCTAAGACATTTGAGTGCTGGAGAGATGGCTCAGCCCTGACTGCTCTTCCAGAGGTCCTGAGTTCAATTCCCAGCAACCGCATGGTGGCTCACAACCAACTGTAATAGGATCTGATGCCCCCTCCTTGTATGTCTGAAAGCAGTGTACTCTTATGCATTAAATAAATAAATAAATAAATCATTTAAAAAAAGACATTTGAAACTTTAATTTCATATGGCTTCAAGCCGAAGTCCAATAACTCATGCCTTGTATAGGATCAAGATGTAATATGATTTCTTTTGGGATAAAGGACCAGGAATTGAAAATGCAAATTAAGGGCGAGGGGGATGGGAAAGGGGGCTTATGAATGGGAAACTGGGAAAGAGAATAACATTTGAAATGTAAATAAAAATATCCAATAAAATAAAAGACAGAAAATGCAAGTTAAATCTCCAATAACTTGCCATCTAATATCAAGCCCGGAATGAACTTCACTCAAAGAGGAGAGCACAGGAATTGTCACGGTTCCTGGTTCACAGGAGGCCTCAGATCCTGCAAGATCCACTCTCCATGCAGCATTCCTTTGGGAGAAGGTAAACGATACTTTCTGATGAGTATTGATGATATTTTCTGATGAGTATTAAGTTCTGTGTGTATGAACATTCCTATTTTCTTGAGCTCTGGGTTCCACCTTCTGGATTCTTTCCTAAATGGCTGACTCCCAAGATTCATCAAGACTAGCTGCGCATAAGGCTAAGTGAATTCCTCAGTCTGATTAGACTTAGGGCCTCACATGCCTTTGTTACCTTAAACTTCATCCCTTTTTTGAACCTGCTGACCCATTAGTACAATTCTCTCTCTCTCTCTCTCTCTCTCTCTCTCTCTCTCTCTCTCTCTCTCTCCCTCCCTCCCTTCCTCTATCCATCCCCTACCCCTCTCTCTCTCTCTCTCTCTCTCTCTCTCTCTCACACACACACACACACACACACACACACATTCACACACACTTTTGATCATTCAAATTTGCACAGTAATTTTATTAAAATCGATAACATATATAACATTATCTCTTAAAGTTTTATAGTCAATGGGAAAATAGCACAATTATGCTAAGATATTCTATATCTTTGGCAGAGGACTCCGTATCCTACACTAATAAAAATGAGATCCTTTTACCTTACTTCACCTGTTTTATAGCTTTCTGTCTTAATGTAGTAGTGATTAAGTAAGTGTTAGGCTTTTATCAATAAATCAAGCTCACTTGAAATTATGACCCACTCTATTTATTTACATTTTAATGTAAATATCAAAGTAGAATATCCCCCACAGTTGAAATTTGGGGCGGGGCTCAAAGTTAAGAGTGATTTGATTTTCAGTCTGAAGTTTTGTCAGTTTCTCTATCTCCCCTGTCAGTCATTCTTACTGGAGCTTACTTGCTGCCTCATGCAGCTGCTGAGAGGCATGCAAGAGAGGAGACAGACGACTCACAAACAGGTTCAAGCCAACAGAAAGTCTTCATGACCTGGCTGGTGATTACACTGGATGGTCAGGACTGGAGTGTAGTCCCAAGCCTTTCTCAGGGTGAGCTTTTAAGTGCGCATGCACACACACACACACACACACACCCTCCCAAAAACAAGCAAAACCAAAAACAAGCAAGCAAGCTAACAAACAAACAAATAGAAAGCCATATTGGGCTGGCACACCTCAGTTAGCAAGAACAATTAGCCAGAAGCAGAACTACAGAAGCCAAAATACAAGGTTAGCACATTTAGAACTTTCCAGAACCATAGCCTTTGATGGATTAGGTCTTTGTTGGTATCCTGGCTGGTGTTGCAGCATATGTGCTGGGTTCCCAAGATGTGAGTGGTGCCTCTGTTGTGGCGTCAGCTGTGCAAAGGTCTTGGGGGGTGTTTCAGGTCTGGGAGCCTGTAACCCAGTTAACCTTGTCAACCTTGATTGTGAGAAGGAAGCTACTGGATGTCAATGTTAGTATGTTTCCTAGGAGTGCTTTAGCCTGGTCCAAGAAGTACTCACTTGAACCTTCCAGGCATTGTAACCAAGAGTCCTCCAGTCATAGCCTTGATCTCATCTTTTCTCTCTTGCTTCTACTTTAAAACTCTTCTGTCACTTGCAAAAGCTCTCCTGGGTTCTTCTATCTCCTCTAAGATCTATTAGAAGGCAATCATTTCTCCTCTCCTACCCACCTTTATTTTGTGATACCATAAGATGCAGTACTAAAAGAAGCTACCTTTCTTGTCTCCTTCACCACTGGAGCTGGCCTTAGCCTAGTGCACAATGTATTTACCTCCCTACTCTTCAAGTCTCTGTTGGCCTCTCCTCTCCAGCCCTCCAGCCTTCCATAAAATCTCACCTTAAGTTTTACTAAGGCAGTCTTACACTCCAGGTAAACTTTAACTGTCTGTTACTCTTTTCATTAACTGAGCTGGGGTGTGGCTCAGTACATAATGCTGACCTGTCACACATGAGGTCCTCAGCAGTTCCCCTTGTAAAACTAGAAACGCAAAAGGGAAAAAGAAAACCCCACAACACAAAAGCCACTATTCTTTCTTGATAAGAAATCTTCCCAAAGCTTAGGATCTTACACCAATCTATCACATGTGCCTACTCAGGATTTTGCCATTTGTAGACGCTCAGTAGAGGCAGCGCAGTGAAGGCTGGGATCCCCTGTGGTACATTCAACTGTGGGTCTCCCTGAGACTCGAGTGTCTGAGGAAGCCTTCCCATTATGCTTTGGGGACATTTATTAAGTAAGCAGTAATAAGTAGTAGGTAAAAATATCTCCTATGTGTAGTGGCCAAACCCAAGACTTTGGAAGAAGCACTTGGGTAACATTTCCCTGGTCATATTTTATTGATTGTATTCAAAGAAGATGTTTCAAAAAAGCAATAAGACAAGGTTTTTCTTACATTTAGTCTGATGCGTCAGACTTTGGGTGGCATTTGAATGACCACAAACACTTTAGGGACTCCCCTAGGAGTGTTTTGGCTGGAGATTCATTGAATTTGGGTTTCTTTGGATGTACCTTCTTGACTGGATGTCACATCTACACACATTAAACTCTTGCCAGTTCTTCTGTTGTAGTTGGCTTCTAGAAAGGCGCTGATTGTCTGTACTGCACCAGTGTCTCCAATAAGTCACGGTGTGATGAAAATATGTCTCTTAGGCCCAGCACTGTCTGTATACGGAGGGTGGAAGAACGATAATGTTTGGAATAGAAAGAGCTAGAAGCTAATCTGTGAGAATGCCTCCGAAACATCCTTGCATATAAATAAAGAGTCTCAGTGGCTGTTTTTCCAGAAGAAAATCCTAACAATTTCCATGGCATTACCAGTCATGATTTGGGAAACTGAAAGAAACTGTCTGGAGCTATCAATTTAAAAAAAATCAATCAGCCGGGCTGGAGTAGCTACTGAGTCGTTTTTCTGCTCTTGCTGTAGGAAATGCTAATATAAAATGTTGGCATGTGAAGAAAGGAAACGCTGTACATAGTTAAGAACATGGGAATATGTACTGGGGAGCCATTCATAACACGATGTCATTATGCTGAAATTTCCACTAGTTGTGACTAGTCCGCTTTTAAAATTTTATCATTTTGTTTTCTATTTCAAATAAATATCTACATCCTATATTCATACTTAGTCTTACATTTAGTCTTATATTTATAATTTCCCATTGTGTGTGGTAGTGATGGTGTGTAAATGTATGCATGTGGCATGTGCTCATGTGTACTTGTGGATACTTGTACGTGTGTGTGTGTGTGTGTGTGTGTGTGTGTGTATGTAGAAAGGACAGAAGTTGATATCAGCTATCTTCCTCCATAGCTCTCCATCCTATGTCTCAGACAAATTCTGTTACTACACCAGGAAATGCATGGATTTGGCGGTGCTACCTAGTCGGTGAGCTCCACACTCCCTGTCCCACAGCTCCGCTCCCATACACACAATGCTGGTGTCACAGCTGCTTGCTGGTCCACCTGGCTTTTCTGTTGGTGCTGGGTGACTGAATTCGGATGCTCACACTGTCTGGCATTTACATTCCTGACAGTCAACTCCCTAGCTCCTAGTTTCTTAAAGATAACCCTGAAGCAGCTGGAGAATGGGGCCCTAACATAGCTAGAATGGTTTTTTCTCCATGTAAGAAACATTACCCCCAAAAGCAATGTGAAAGTCTTAATAGAATTCTGGAGTTTGTGCTATCTCTAGTCTGAAGGAGTGATGCTCAGGATAAAATGACCCATTTCATTTGTATTTCTCGGGAGAATAAAGAACCAGAGCATGCTAGAATGAGATAAGATTAAAGGATTAGAAAAATAACAACATTATTATTATTACTATTATTACTATTATTATTATTAAGTGTCAGCTTGTCTAGTGCTATAAAGGCAGTGGTGATAACATTACATCTTTAGGCTATTAAACACAGTCATATCTGGTCAGGCTCTGGGAATAAAGGAAGAATATCAATACTGCTTAGCCTAACTTTAGCAATAATAGCCAACCTCACCTGCTTAGTTGTCCTGGCAGCCACTATTCTGAACACTTTACAGGCTTTGGTTTATCTGGCTTGTCTACCAACCCCATGGTATGGTTTCCTTGGTCATATCTATTTGGTATACATAGAAAAACAGGTACCAAGATGGACAGGCACTTGCCCTGCAGCTAGTGGGTTTCCCTGAGCTCATTTACAATCCTGAGGCTGCCTGCTTCACTCAAGACACCTTTGCATTCCTTTACCGCTGTGCAGTTTGTCGAGCAATTTTACATACAGTGTCTCACTGCCCATCCTTATAGCCCGGAGAAATTGGCAGGATAGCTGCTGTGCCTCTCATGTGATGCGTGATTAATTGAAATCTAAAATTGCAAAGTGACTTATTCATGATCACCCGGCTAGTAAGTGGCGGTATTAGAATGAAAAGCCAAGTCCTGTATGCTTTTCATTATACCACACTGCGGATTAATAAATTTCAGGGTTTTTTTTTGGTTTCCAAAATGGGTTTATATATAATGTTAACACTGTTCTTCCTACAGCTTTCTAAACAGTGGTTATTATTATCCCAATGTGACCACGGGGGAATGTGGCTCTTGGAGACAAGTGTGCAGGTTGCACCGGAGCTCCGGAGTTCCTGACTCCAGATTCTCAAACAACATTAATTTTCACACAAGCTAATGTGTCCTCAGCCTACTTGCCCAATCCTGGCTAGAACATGCCCCTTGAGATGTGAGGGAGACTAAAGATGGGCCAACATCTTAGCACTTGAATGTGCATGGTAGTGAGCCAAGGGAACATTAAATATATCCATGCAGATAAAGCCTGGAATGACTGAACATCAAAGTAAAGAACAAAGGGGCCAGATGGTGAGGTTTTGAGCACCATGGTATAAATCATATTTTGGAAGGAGCTAGCACCCAGTAAACAGTTTCTTTCTTAAATATTTATAATAGAGTATCTTTTTTTTGACAATTTCATACATGTCTACAGTGTATCTTAATCATATTCATCCACAAGTCTGCCTTGATACTGGGTGAAAAAAAGGTGCCATCTTTAGACACAGATGTTTGGCATTTGGTCTGGGAAAGCAGTATGCATAGCAGAAATAAGAAAAGAATTTCTATGTGTTCGAGAATCACAAAACCATAAGTAAAAATGATGAAATTCTCACCACGATATTTTAAATGAACCAAGGGCACATAAGGAAAAGGGCCTTGTTTTCTTTATATTTTCTGCTTAAAAATTACCTAGATGGCTCAGGTCCAGCTTCTTCAGCATATGTAAGCTTTCCCTGAAGTTCATTAAGTTAATTTTCCTCAAGCTGCTGAGTGGAGACACAAGGACACAGGGAAGGAGAGGAAAGAGGCTGATCACACAATGTAGTGTGGAAAGAAGCCATTATAGAGCATGGATTCTTCTGTTACAATATGGTAGGTTTTCCTGTTCCGGTTCCAGCTGATGTCCAATAAGTATGATATGACACCCCAGGATTGTATTGTCATGTTAAGATACCTAACCCTTAGGGTGACTCATCTATCTGTATGTTGACCAATCTTTTTCCTTTTTGGGGACATTCAGAGATAAACATCAGGCTAGGGTTATGCTGCTTGCCTAGGGTGTTTGAGACCACAGGTTCGACCTCCAGCAATGACAATAACAACAGCAAACGGGACACTATTGAGCTAACCCTTGATCTATCACTCTACTGCGTTCTCAAAGACTGGGAAGAGATTTTATGATAAACAAATGGGTGGGTAGATAATGCATTTAAATGTGAAAAGAAGATTATTTTACCAACCAACCTCCTTTCTCATGTTTGCAAAGTAGACTTGGCTTGACTCTACACAGCTGCATAGTTCTGTCCACTCAGAATGCCCATGTGAGGTTTGTGTGCATGGCAAGATCTGAACAATGAAGAAGATGAAGCTGTCACCAGAAGCTGGGTCAAGACAGCTCTGGAAATGGCTTTCTCTCTCCCCCTCTCCCTCCCAAGTCTGTGTGCCTCATTAAAATATGTATGACAACATTTCTTCTCATATTATTGTATTACACCATCCTTAATTGCATAATTCAACATTTTCAAGGGTATTTGGAGGAAATTTAGATGGTTCATTGACTGGTATTTGAAGGAAGCTGAGAATTAAATTAAAAAACATGAGGGAAAATTAGTATTAAAAGAGACTGACTGAAGGGCCGATGTTGGCCTCTGCTGGGCTTCTGGGCTCTGTCCCATCTCTACTTCCTTCCTTCAGTTCTTGGGTCTTTGGCTGGATAGCCCCTGTGCCAGTCTGGTGTCAGAGACAGCCTGCCTGTCTGAAAGCGGCATGGATTATTTCTCTTACGTTCCCACTCTGCCCCTCCCCTCTTGTTGTTGTTGATTTTAACATGCATTTTGTAGATTGCATTTTTTTGCCTGCTCCGTTGAATGCAGGAGGCTTGAACTGATTGCAATTACACTGATTGGGAGACGTTTCCAGTGCTGCGGGGCTCAGGGGTCAGGTGGTTCAGAGCTCCATGTTCTGCACTTCTTCTCAAAGTGTTTCCTTGAACTGTCTCCCACAATCCCTCTCTGGGCCTCAGTGGTACAGATTTGGGAGTGCATTTGCCTCCTTCTCTTGGCTCAGGCACTGGGGATCATGCGCTGCAGCCTGGGAGAGCAGCCAGAAAAGGCTGGCATTGGAAGGAGGCTGGCAAGGGTTGGAGGTGCCCGGGACCAGCCCCCTGGGGCCCAGGGCAACTATTCAAGCCCTGAAGTGCTGTTTCAGCCTTGGGAGCAGGCTCTTCTCCAGGCTCAGGGAAGGCCCTAGGTTAGAGTGAGCAGTAAGTCTTTTCAAGCTCCTCCTTCCCCCATCAACAAAGTGTTTCAACAATTTCTCGCAAAGATGCCTTTTGACTTCACTCCCAGGACAGTCAGTATTCTAGTCTAACAAAATGCTGGAGGGCAAGAGAGGCCTTGTTTTGTCAAAAAGAGATGCTAAGAATTTGAGAACAACGTATTGCAGAATATCTGACTTTCCTTCCAGTCTTGTTTAAGAAGCAAGCATGAGAGGTTTGGCTGCACTCACTGTGACACACAGTAGAGTGTGACGGAAGGGGATGAACAGCTGACTCAGCTACCAATCTTTCTGTCCCTTCTAGCCACTTGTGATGTAGTGATGTCACCTGAGTAAGGATTGGAGTGGGTAAAGTTTAAGGAGTCTGTTTGGAGATTTAAGGTCACTAGGTTATATAACCTTCTTGAGGATGACGCTTTAGGGCATCAGGCTGGGCTCTGTTGGTACTCGGATGAAAACTCTACAGTGCCTCTCTGCATTTAAGCAATTTTGTCCATTAAAAAATGTATCTGACTCCCTTAGATAGCACTTAGAGCCCTCACCATAGGCAACTGAAGGGAGCAAACCTGCAGTCAGACCAGAGTCCCTCAGGAAGGTCAAGGTTAAAAGACCGCCAGTCCTTTACTCCCCTCTCACTCCTTAGAAGCTCCCGGGAGCCTGCTACCCAGTAAGTAAAGAGAAGTAAAACCCTCTTCACTGAGAGACTGGTGTTGACCAGCATCTTGATCAGCCTATTTGAGAGCATTTAGTTTGTCTCAGTTCAATAATGCATTCAATAAAACTATTAGCGCCTGACACGAAACCCAAATGGGTATGTGGCTGCAGGGCAGGTGCGGCCATGCTGGCTGTCCCACCTAATGGGACAGAACTCCCCACCTCCACCCAGCAAAGGAAAACCAGATGATGTTGGCATGATTAACCTGCATAATGAAACAATGACAGAGACCTGGGGACAAGCACATGAGGGTCTCTGAGGCTTCAACTAGAAGACAGACAGCCTGAGCTCCTCCAAGGAGTTCAGTTCTGCTTCTATCTTGGGCATCCCCCTGCTGTATGCCTTGGAGGTCAGATAGGCTTCACAGCCTCTGCGTTCTCTCCTGCAGTACTGGAGCACTGAATTAGGCGGTGCTTTTTCACACTGAGGCCATTAAGATCTGGTGAGAGAAGCCCTGCTCCAGGGGACGCTCTAATAAGCAGCACTTCCACTGCCAACCTATCTATGCTTTAACGCTGTAGATCACTGCAAGAGGGTCTTGCTAGGAGCCTGTGCGCTGCCTGCATAGGTGGTTTGACTGCATTAGAATGCCCTGTACACAAAGATAGCTTTGCGAATAGGTCAGGCAGGCCTGTGCGGCTCTGATGTCAGACAGACCCATACACGAACTCTGGCTTCTCTGCAATGGTGGGGTGACTTCAGACACAGCTCGGTACCCACTTCCGCCCTCTGTAATATGGGACTAACGATGCCCAGCACCTTGTTGAATGGTTGTGGTTTGTAAAATAATCTTGACTAGGTTGTTTCATGACTTTATGACTTGTCCTTGGTTTTATTAAGTTGATTTGTAAGCTTCTTCTGAGTCCGCAGATGCCTCTGACCTCCATCCAGGCCTGTGACCTTTCTCGCACTTTTCTCCAAGAACTCCAAAGCAAGTTATTGCTCATTACATCTGCTCTTTCTCCGTGGTCTTGTTTCATTAAAAATGCTAATTCCCCCAGCCTGTTTTCCCATCCTAGCGTTTGAATATACATGAGCACTCATTCCTATTCTGGAGTTGTGGCCTCTAGGCTGAGCTGAGCCTGAATGGAAACTCTGTTGGAAAGGACTGGGGGTGGGGGTGGGCCAGGGCCTGGCCTGGAAGGTGGGGGCTGGCCACTCACTGGGCTCCTCATTGCCTCTGCTTTGTGCTCCCTCAGCCCTGTTGGAGGCACCTGCTGGTGACTTGGAGAATCCAAGCTCCTGACGCCAAGACTTCTGCATTGCCTCCGCAGGCCTTGCCAGGGTCAGCTCCAGGCAGGAGATCTGACCTGGGCACAAGAAAGAGAGAAGGAAGCCCACATCACCACTGATATTTGGAGAGCCAGGCACTGTTTGTTCAAGAGTCCCTTCGGTACAGTTCACTCGACTAGCACATTCTCTAGTCCAGGCGAGCTGTAGAATGAGACACAATGTTTATTTCCTTCATATGGTGGGGAGCACTGTGACAGTAAGAAGGTGCCCACCGTGCCATGGGAAATTGCAGGGGTAGGGTAGCCTTGATGAGTCTACACATTATTCCTGAAGTGAATGTGATTGGCGATAGACGTTCTTGAGGTCTATCTAAAGTACTGCTTGTCACTTAACAGCCAGGTAGGTGTCTGGGCACGCATCTACCTAGAGGATCCGTTGTTTTTAGCGTGTTTGTCTTGGAACAGGGAAGATCTGCTCACACAGGCACCTGCTGTCTAGTTCCAGTCATCTCGCCGCTGCTGCAGCTGCTTCTTCCAGAACAACTCCCAAGCATCCTGTCTGCTTCTTTTGAAACCATTGTCCACACCACACTACATAGTAATGTCCTCTCTTTCAACAAAAAATTAGGGCATGTTGTTCCCTTGCTTTAGGCTTGCAACTGTTGTCTGTTGTTTTTTTGTTTTTGTTTTTGCCAGAAATTTAGAAACTCTTTCTTTCTTTTATGTCCCTTCTACGCACATCACATACATACACATACACATGCATAGGCATGCACATATGCACCCACGCACAAGCATATTCTTCCAGCAATCCATCAGCCTCACCAGCTATCCCTACTATTTTGTCAGGTTATATTTTTCATATCAGGTGTATCTTGAGCCCCACATCCAGACTGGGTCCCCTCCGCTTTCATACCTAGCACCCATTCTGCGGGCTATGCTATCTCCTAATTCATAGCACTGTATCAACTGTGCGTGTATTTCTTTTATTATTCTGTGAATCCTTAGGCCTGTTGGAGAAGCGGCATCGCTGTAAATGAAGCCCCTGGACAGTGTGTGCTCCACCACAAGTCACGGGGCAGAAACGACTGTGCCTGGCAATGACAGGTACAGTGGAAAAGCTGCAGGGCTACGGGCGGCTCCTCTGTACCCAACCCGATCCATTCGGTAGAGGTGTCATCTTGAACCTCAGGCACTGGCACAACATACTTTCTCATCCTAGCACAGCAGTAGTGGTCATGGGTGCCAAATTCCTCCATTCCTAACACAGCTTAGTTCATTTCAGCAGCTGGGTTCCTTCCTTAGTGCTGTGTAGTTTGGAGTGAGCTCAAACTCTCACGAACTTCAACTACCCAGGTTCCCACTCACAGCTCTCCATATGTTTTCATTGCACAGGTTGGATATTTTGGTGCCACTCATAAGGCCTTTGTCCCTGGAACCTACTATTTACTGAGTAAATACTGTCTATGAAACCCTGGTCCTTGAGTTTTGTTTTTGTCATCTTTGAGTCTTACACCACTACCCAGTAGGAATTACCCTTATTATTCTGATCACTGTCTTGTTATGAAGTAGTTGAGGCACAGAAACTAAAGAAACCAGTTGCCTAATACCCTCCAATCATAAGTTGTGGAGATCCATGTGGAATTCAAGCTGTCTGACATTCGTGGCCTGCTTTGTGTAACTGTGACCCAATCTGAGACCCCAACAGGGAGTAGGAAGTGCTGTGTAGATGCTAAAGTCCGGAAGCAGATACGGGTGACTGAAGGCAGAGGTGGTAACTGTTGGTTGACTGATCCATGAAGGCCTTTCTAGGGAAATAACTTCTAGACAGATGGAAAAGAGATGGTTGGATGGTTCTATGAAGAACGTCTCGGGCTAAGGAAAGGGTGAATCACATATTTGGATACTGTTCTGGAGCCGGAGCATGGGAGGAGGAGAAATATTTGAGAGTATTGCTTTTTTTAAATTTTTCAGTCTTTCAGAGGAGTAAATGCCTATTGTTTATACCACTCTATGTTATCAACATTGTGTGTTATCGCAGCCCAAGGAAATGAGGAGAGGAGGAAGGAGGAAAGGAAGAAAGGAAGAAAGGGAGGAAGGAAGGAAGGAAAGAAGGAAGGAAGGAAGGAAGGAAGGAAGGAAAGGAGGGAGGCAAGAGGGGAGAGGAAGGGAGAGAGAGAGGGAAGGAGGGAAGGAGGGAGCCTTGTACTCCTAGGAGTAAGGAAGAAGCCAGCAGATTTCACAGAGGGAAGAAAACATACAAGACAGCATGTTGCCATGAAAGCAAGACAGAGTATGACAATAGAATCAGTGGCCAGAGGGATCACCACTGCTGCAAGTATATTGCCCAAGACCTGTCTGTCCTTCCCCTCCTCCCCTGCTCTCTTTATTTGCAGATCACATGCTTCTGGTATTTTCTGGCAGTGTTGTCTGTCTTCACACTAGAATGCAGCTCCACTGGGCACACAGCTGCATGGGGCAAGGGATTGGACTCTATTGTGTGGTTAGAAATTCACCTTTGGCACTCAGGGCAGGCCCTGGCATAGCAGAGGTGCTTATCAAAATGCTTGCCAACTGCAGGGATTCCAGAGGATGTCAAATTGACCCCAGATCTTATCAGGGTCAATATTCCTGGTGAGAAATTTCCATCCTGTTCTGGCTCCCTTTGTCTGCTTCAGATGTCAGCATGCAGATTCTATGGGCTCAAGTGCCTAGAGCAAATATGAATATCCTCTTTCCCAACAAGATGCCCTTCATTTTGATCATTCTTGGCTGCCTCAATCTGCCATAAACCAGCAGGACCTGAGGCCTATCACATCAGCATTCCTCAATCCCTCAGGGTTGGGAAGATGGCTTTTCCAGATGATTTCCTTAGGAGAGATCCAGGAGACACTGAAAAGAGCAGAACTCCACTATACCACCCATTTCACGATGCACCAGGTTCTCTCGCTCACAAGCAAGGTTGCCAGATCACGTTCTTGTGTCTGTCTCTGGGCTTGTCTGCTGCAACCCAGATTGATCACATTTCCCAGCTTCCCCTGTGCTGCTCACTCCTGACCATCTGGGTGTCAGCACACCCCCACACGTCTGTCAGCTGTCAAACTCCCTGGATCTCCATCTATTTATTGATCTGTGAATTTCCTGCCACTGTGCATCCATCAGCCATCCACCCTCTTCCGCTCCTCCTGTCACAATACGGCCTCAAGAGCCCCTTCTGCATAACCTGGCCTTCTCGCTTCTTTTGGCAGCAGGTGGTCACCTGTCAGCATTCCTAGTCCACCTCTGGTCTGCAATATGGTCTCTGGAGCTGAATTGAAGGCAGGGTGCAGCTCTAGCCTTAGTGTGGTGGAAGGAACACCTCTTGAGGTCATTGTCCTGGGCTCCCATTTGACCATAGGAAAGTCACTAATTTCTTTCACCAATCAGAAACGGGAATATTTTCACCTGTGCCACAGGTATGGCCCAAGTATGAGATGGCAAGAAGTTCTGCATACCTGGCTTGGTTCCTGTCAGGCAGTAGGTCATTAGGAATGCCCTTGAGTTTGTAGGACCCAGGCTCCAGCTCAACACGTGATGTTAAGAACCATTGTTTATTGAATGACTGCCCTTACTGTGCTAAGAACTGCATAGGCTTCATTGTCTTTAATTTTTACATGACTTAAGGACCTTGATCAGCAAAGTGTGGTCCCCAGATATCAGCATCAGTGTCACATGCAGTTCGTTAGAGCTTGTTAAAGATTCTGATTCTCGGTCTCCATTTTCACCTCCTTGGCATCAGAACTGGTGTTTAGCAAGAATCCCAAGACACTACAAGTGGTGTACTGCTATTGCTGACCCTCATTTACAGATTAAGAAACTGATATTAAAGCCATTAAATAATATTAACTTGTTTTAGACCACAAGTGCAGCACATAGCAGTGCCTGGGTTTTAAGCTTGGGACTCTTTCTCTGTTTCTTCCTTGGACCAAGATAAATGGCTGCTGGATGCACTCAGAACCACAGCCTCGGAAGTGACCACAGTTCAAAATGTCAAAGCAAGTTGAGGCTTTCCCTTCAGCAGAAGGGAGTGGGGTGGTAAAAAAGGCTAGACCAGAAAGGAGGAGATTTAATTTTAATTACTGTGTGATCTTGTACAAGTTACTTCACTTCTCTGAGCCTCTGCTTCTTCTCTCAGAAAGTGGAATGATCTGGCTGGGTATCTGTCTTAGTTGACTTTCTATTCCATGACCCAAAACAACTTGGATGAGAACCTGTTTATCTGACTTACACATCCGAATCATAGTCCATCACTGAGGGAGGTCAGGAAGGAATTCAAGGCAGGAACCTGAAGGCAGAAACTGAAGCAGAGGTCATGGAGGAACACTGCTTACTGGCTTTTGCTCCATGGCTTGCTTGACTCCCTTCCTCCCAGAATCCAGAACCACCTGCCCAGAGGTGGAGCGATCCAAGGCAGGCTAGACTCTCCACATCGGTCATTTATGAAGTAAATTCCCAGCCTCCCACCCTGTAGAATTGTCTACAATCAAATCAGATGGAGGAATTTTCTCCACTGCGGATCCCTCTTCTCATGTGACCCTAGTTTGTGTCAAGCTGAAGCACGCCAACCAGGGCAATGTTCTGAGTTCCTTTGCTTTCAGCTGACTGTGCTTTGACAATCACATCCATGTTGTGTTTGCAGTGCTGCTGTTTGATGTCTGTTAGAACTTGGGCAACAATGGTGTTAGAATGAGAGATGGGGAAAGGGGGCGCAGGAGGTTGTAACACAGTCTTGAGTTAAATCTGCTTTTCCCTAAAATACTCCACTCTCTGAAAGAGGTAAACCAGGGAAATGTTTCAATGACTCCCGGTGATTACTCTAGAGCTGCTTGTGGCACTAAAGACCCTCCAATACATCATTCCCAGGCCTCTCTCAGGGGGTTTATGGACCAAGGACATCTGGTCCTGCAGCTTTACGTCTGCTGGCGTGATCCACCAAAGTGGGGAGAGGCCGATAACACTCCAAATGCTGGTGCCCGCATAGTTTTAATTCCTTCTGAAGGGTCGGGGTTATTTCTCCATTGGGAGTGCTAATGGGATTCTAATACCCTGGCAAATGGGATTTTTTACAACTGCCATTCTGCAGTTACTGAGATGGCGTGTCGCTGGGACAGCCCTATAAATCCTGCCAACTCGCTCTGAGGAGGAGGGGAGAAGGGGGAGGGGAGGGGGAGGGGAATGAAGGAAGAGGAGCAGGAAGAAGAGGATGAGGAAGAGGAGGAAAAGAAGACCACAGGGAGAGACTTTGCTCCAGCACTGGCCACTAGTGGACTGCCGAAGGGGCTGCTGGAATTTAGTTCTCAGGATGAGTTACTGTATAGGCTTGAGAGCCAAACTATGTCATGGAAACATGGAAGAGTCCGCGGACCTTGGACTACTAGAAACCAGGTAGAATGTGGTGGAAATTAGGCAAAGAAGATGTGGGAGATACATTCTGCTTTCTCTCTTTGGCTTTGCAGTCTGGTATTCTGAGGTCTATTTCTGAAGACTTATGAGCAGGACCTATTAGGTAGATACCATTACCTAATGATGTTCTAAACCCAGTAGAAAAGAACCCAGAGGACTCAAGACCCAGTTATTGGTGGCTAAGGAGATACCATATTCTATAGAGCCTGTCTTGATATTGGGTTTAAGAATAGATGCCCTGGAATGATTAAAATAATAGATTTGAGAGTGCATTTAGTGTTCGGATGAATTATTCCTAAACTCGAGTTCCTTGTGAAATTCCTCTGTCAGTACACTGTTCACAGACAACCTTTGTTTGGTTTTATCACTAGGGTTTCTGGGAGAGCATCACAGCAGGTGTGATGAAGTGAAGCTAGGAATGTGGCTTGAAGCAGGACACATAACTTTCAAGTTGATGAAATGAAATCTGTGACATTGAACCCAGTCTGTTCTTTCTTGACGGGTTGTGTGCATCTGCTAGGAGGATATCAGGGGACACACGTCCTCCTTAACATAAGACTGTCTCAGAAAGAAACCTTTACTACAGGGTGACCCTAATGGGTTTGCTTAAGATTGAAAGTTTGCCCAGGGACCATAATGCAGATGGCCCATCTTTGGCTCACTCTGAATACTCCATTTTACCTCTCCCCATTCTGTTCTTGAATATGTATAGACTCTCTGAATTCACTGAATAGTTGCCTGTGGCCTCCTCTCCCAAGCACAGAAATTGAATGGATGGTCATTGAGTGCATCACACGCTAGTGCGGGTGTGATATTCTTCTTACCAAGATAGACAAGAAGAAGGGTCACTGGGACCAGTTTCTCAAATATCCACAAGACAAAGCCTAAGTAATGTCAGCATTCCAAAGTTCTTTACAGGCAATAGCTTCTTCATGGCGACACCATATCCTGTCTTCCTATCTGTGTGTGTGTGTGTGTGTGTGTGTGTGTGTGTGTGTGTGTGTGTGTGTGTGTGTGTTTGGGTGCACGAGGAGGGAGGTGTCTGTGTTGGAGGTGTTTTGCTTCTGTTGTTGGTTTTGTTTTGTTCTGAAGTACTGTAAATCACATTCAGGGCCTTTTATGTGTCAGGGAAGCATTTTAATTCTTTACATAGAGATAAGGAAACAGGCTCAGAGATGTTGAAAAGGAGAATCACCCAACTCCATGAATATAGAAAGGTTCTGCCTTTCACTTCAAGTAGTATGAAGTATGTGGGGTCAGGTGATGCTAATCTTCAGGAGGCAAACCCAAAGGTAACCTAGGGCATCACAGCAAGAATACAAAGAGATGACATGTACAGACAGGGCAGGGTACCCTGGTATCAAAATCCACAAGTTATGAGAACTATTTCATACATTTCCACTCCAGGAAGCAACGTGTACTTTCAGCTGTGGGGTGGGATCCAGCCTCATCCTCTGCCAATCTCCTCCTCATCCTCTGCCAATCTCCTCAAGCTAATCCCAAACCTCTAATCCCAAACCTCACACTTGCTCTGCACTCTCTTGTCTCCATGGCAACCTGGCTTCTATTCACTTCCTGCTGCGCATGTTGCCTTACTGTCCTGTTCTCCTTTATGCTGTAGGACAAAGTGAAACCTGCCCTTGACCTAGCAAAGCAGTTCTGCATGTGTCACTCTCTGGGTGTCAGTGAGAAATACAGACATTTACCCACACTGTCTCCCTGTCCCATGCCATCAATGAATGGCTTGGGAATCGGATGGAGCCTGGTTGAAATCCAATTCAACTCACAGTGATTTGCTCACTAACTTCCACGTACCCAGCCTTATTTTTCTCCAGTCTGTACAACCAACTCTGTAATTTTTATTTTCGTGTGATGATAAGCGTTTTGTTTTATGTCCCTAGACCTTTATAACAGCCGTTGGTTCAAAGTATGAAGAATAAGTTACGGAGAAATGATTGGAACAGTAGAAAGGCCAGAAAGATTGTACAAGGCAGGTGCTGAGGAAGAAGAGTGTTTCAGAACAGTGTCTTCTAGACATGACATGATCAGTGTCCTCAGCAGCTCTGGATAGCTGTGGTGACCATACTAAAACCTGGACAATATGGTCCCACACAATTTCATGATGTATGGGAGAGTGACTTAAGGGTCCCATTCCTCACTGAGGGATTAGGAGCAGTTAATGGCTATTATGGAGGATTATGGAGGGGATGGTTATTTTTTCCCAGTGGTATAAGTTTCCATGTTTCAGTAATTATCTCCATTCTCATGCTTATGAAAGTATAATGTCAAAGAAGAATAAAGACATCAAAGCAGGACAGGGCTTTGTTGGGAAAAGACAGTTCAACATACATGTTATATAAGCATGCATATATGTATTCATACAACTGTCAAAGAAGAAATTTAATCAGTTTATTAACTGTTTAAAGTTCCAAGACCTCTGCAAATTCAGGAAATAATATTCAGCTGGTTGGCACCTATCTTTCATGCTCACCCACATGTCTCACTCTGCAGTAAAGTTTAGAATGCAGTTGAAATCCACTGGGAGCTCTAGTGATGGTTGGTTCTGCAGGAGGTGACTGATGGAGCATCTATGTCCATGAAGCTGTGAGAGCATTCTCCAGAAGTCTATGCCTTCTGACTTCCTGAAAGAAGCTAGGAGCCATTGGCACAGAAGAGAAGTGCCATGATTTCTTCTACCTAGTCATATCTCTTCCATGTACTAAAATTGTATTGGAAGTCATTTAATGTCCCAGTTACATCAATTCTCCATGTGGACCTCCCTGGGGCTGTTGGTAGAATCAGGAAAAAGATGCCCAAGGAAATAGGTGACCAAATGTGCTATTCTGAGTTCTAAGCCATAGCATCTTGCACAGTATCGTCAGGAGCTTGGGTGACATTCCTCTGAGATGTACAATACACAGTTATGTGCCCGAGCAGGGGAGCAGGTGGTTAGAGAACACAGGTTCCCAGACCAGAAGCTGAGGAGGAGTCAAATCATCACGAGGGTTTGAGCTAGGCATTGAGCCCAGCAGGTAAGGCCAGAATGACAGCCGGTGGAGAGAGCCGAGCAATGTGGTGCTCTAATTGAATCAGGTGAAATGAGTCTGTCTGGCTGCCAGTGACCCTCAGTCCTGGCCTGTTGTGAGTCAGGGTTCCACGAATAACTGTCTATTACCCTGTAAGCTCTAGCACACCTTCACTTACTTTTGGGTTTCGAGATTATCTGACTGCAGCCATAGGCATGTGTCCAGACTTCATGCCAAGACCAGGGCCTTTGACAGGCTTAACTTCAAAACTGGGCTCAACAAAACGCAACAGAAACTCTGAGATTGTGTGTATTGCATGGCTAAGTCCAGTCTCTGTTTCAGATTGATTCTTCCATATTCTCAATTGCAGGAAGCCAGGGAGATGGGATTATTGTCTTGGGCAATCATAGTCTGGCACCTGGCAGCTGTGTCCTCTACCTCCCCCCTCTGCTTTTTACACAGGCAGCAGTGTTGAGTTCCATTTGGTCCCCTGGGTCTTGTATCACAATGAAAGTACTTGTTATGCCCATTACAATTGAGAGCAATTTGCTAGGCCAATCTGTGTGTCAGAGGATGATCTTTCAAAGTGTGAGTGCAGGAAAAGCCTAGCCTCACCTGGAGTTGTCGGTGCAGGGCCCAGTATCTTGCTACAGCCCAGGATTTAGAGTCATAGTGATGTCATAGTCACCTGCCACCTAGACAAATCACCACTGATGCCAAAGGAAGACGATAGGCTGTGCAGGGCAAACAAGGATGACCATTCATGTGAGCATCTCAGTTCACAAGCTCCGTGTTGCCCAATCCATTTGCTAATCTCAGACCTGATAACCAAGCCTCTCATTGAGAGTGACTTCACAGGCCAGGAGACCAAGAAACACTCTTGGATCCTAACTCTCTAGTTTAGTTGGAGTGCCAGGAGCACACACTGGTGCTTGCACTGCCATTGATTGTGAAAACAATTTATTACGTGTTTCTTCACTTATCTTGTGTTTGCTCACTTTCTAAATGTATTTAAAGTCTCTATCTAAGTCCTTGTTGCCAGCTCCTATGACAGAATCTTACTAAGTCATGTCTGTGACACCTACTCTTTTCATAGATTATACTAACTCTGACGAACTAGGCATCAGCCTTCCTTAGACCCAGGACCTGGAGGAGACAATGTAACTCTCTCATCTGGAGAGGGCAGTGGTCAGCTCTTGTGGCCAGGCACATCCTCAGAGATCCCATATGTCTCGATTCCAGGTCTTAGAATATTAATGTGAAACCCCCAGAGTTTGCTCATACCCTCTCTGTTGCCTTCACCTTGAATCATCTAGATGTGTCTGGCTCTCTTCTGCAGCAGGGTCAGGTCAGGCTCTAGGTTTCCACACTTCTGACAATAGATACAATTGGAAATAACACTCTGAGGCATTCAACCATTGGTCCAGATCTAGTGTGTGCTGGGTGAGCCACATCCCCCAAAGTTTTATTGACTCTGCTTTCCTGCTTCCTTAGTCAGTGGCCAAAACAGTGTCCTTAGTGATCAGAGGGAGAACCTTTAACACTTGTCCAAGAAATACTTCTAGGAACAGCATTGAACTATTCACTGTCTCCTTGTATTGACCTAGGGCTGATCCAACGAATAGTTTCTCTTTCATTGTCTGAATCTACTACAAATGCATCATCCTATCACTAAACCTGTGCTTAGTACTCCTGAGATTAGATTCTTGCTTAAAGCCTAACTAAAGGCAACTTCTGGGACCTACTCTTGGTCTTCCCAGTCTTCCTTCAACATATGCTTTCGATTCCTTGCTCTATCCGATGACTGTGCCATTTCTGTCATGATGCAGCACTCTCCTTGCTTCCTCTGGAGAGGTCTCCTGTCTCCCTCCTCTGAACATCAAAATCTATATTCTTTTAAGTACTTAAGTTGAGTCCCTTCCATTGCTAAGAGTGTGCTAGTTAGTATGCTCAGTGAAGTCAAGGCGGCACCTGCATCCCATTCATTCTAGGAAAAAAAAAAAAAAAAAAAGAACCCAGCTTAACTCATCATGGTATCACCAGAAATGCCTCGTTATCCCACATGATGGAGGAGACATTGTGGAGATGGCTTCTCCATGGAGGAGGACCTGTGTGCTCTGCATTTAGCCTCTGGTGTTTTCCATGGGAGACAATGAAAATACCCACAATCCAGAGAGAGCCAAGTCAGTCCAATTCTGACAAAAAGACCACAATAGACCTCTGATCAAAGTCAAGGTCATCTCCTTACGGACCTCTGACCTGAGGGATAGGAGTAGAAATTTCAAGAATGTGGGAGATGAGATTATGGAATGAAAGCTGCTTCTCCCCCCTGCCCCCTAAGTCCTTCTCCCACCTTCAGATGTTATGAAGATAGAGAGAAAGAACCAATATGAAAGTACTTTGAACTTTTTTAGGCTCAAAGGAGCTTTAAGGATCTGAGGTATTATGGCTATCTTTTAACAGTGTGATAATATTGATTATGTGGGGGCAGGGCAGGGTGTCTCCAGCCGCTCCACCGAGTCCTTGGCAGCTAAGCGTATTTATAAGCTATGAGCGTCTTGCCGCACATAGGTCCCTAGCAGGCTGAGCTTCACAAGGAGATTTATAAAAGTGGCAGAGGGCCCAAGGTTAAGTTTTATCTTAATTATGTGTTACAAAGTGGCTTTCCTCAGTCACTACCCTGGGGGATAGAAGCATGTGTGTTCTTCCCTGTGAACTACCATCCTCTTGACGGCACTGATTACTGTGTGCATTTTCCCCAGCTCTTGCCTCTGGAATGTATGTTCCCAAAACCTTGCTTCAGGCTTCAGCCCAATAATTTGTTAATATTGATAATAATAATGATGGTCAGTCAGCTGACAATACCATAGTGCCCCGGGAGAGAACACATAAGAAAATTGCCCCTAACATAAACACTTGGAATTAATTTTCCAGCTTAGGATTCTGCTCCAGATGATAAAATCCTGACTCAGATTGAGGGTCCTGGGGAAAATGGCAAGAGTCTCTGCTCTGATAGGACCAAGCCGCACAGCCCGTAAGCTCCCTTACTTTTCTAAGGATTGGCTTCCTCTTCAGAAAGCAGGAATATACAAATGGGAATGACTGTACCAGGTCTTCAGCAGATACCCCACAGGTAATAAATCTCCAGTAATATCAGCTGTTCCAAATATTGGCAGTGCTTAAAAAGCCTTAGTGTCATCATTTGATGGTTTCAAAATGCGAATGTAGTAGACTACCCCAGGTGAATTAGTTAGAATCTCTAGGGAGGTGAGACTCCATTTCTCTTACAAAGCTGTTTCTGCTTCAGAATTTGTATTCCACAGTAGAACCAATGGTCTTGTGCATTTATAGGGTTTTTTTTTAGTCATTCCATACTAAGCATTCAATGCTAGCACACAGTAGGCTCTCTCTCTCTCTCTCTGTTCCTATCATGCTTGACCATGGGATGTCATCAACAGACATGATCACTGGAGGGACAGAGCTAGGGCTCTCTGCCTGTGTGTGGTGAATGGCGTTTCCTGCCTCCCTTTGAGTATTTAATCACCTACTAAAGCAATCTGGCCCTCTGTGTCCTCCTCTGCCATGAGCAGGAGCCGTTAAATGTTGGGGATAATTAAAGGCAAAATGACAGGGCCAGATAGAGTGACCGATCCAGGAAACAGGTAACAAATGAGGTAGGAGTTGTACATGAGTTCAAGGTGAGAATTGTGGAGATCATTTTCTGCTGGTATCAGGGACGTTATTTTAGGAATGCGAGGTTCTTGCCTTGGAAGCCAAGCCTGGTTCAAAACCATAATTCACACGTAATGAACGTACAGAGTTAGAGCTCCAGAGTCGGTGAGTTCCTCCTGCTCATTTGTCCAGTTTGGCTGCATCAGATGTTTAAGGAGAGAAATGAGAAATGTTTCAGGGAGACCATACACATAAAGCTTCCTGTGAATGCCCGTGCTAATTTCCAGTCATTTCTGTTGAATTATCATACGTATCACTGTGGAAAGAAAGGAGACTCTTTTCTACCCAGTTTTTAGGTGGGGGAAGAGTCAGAGGAAACTTGTATATGGACTAGGTGAAGTTTGTGCTTAGGAAATATGGACAACTTGCTACATATACTCAGTCATTTTCCACAGATCTAGATGGAACCTACCGGTCCTGTTGATAACCATGTGTATTTATGTATTTTTAAACAAATATATGAGACAGAGAAAGCATGTCTTGATTGAGTAGATTTCTGTTAATCAATGTTTTATTTCTGGAGCGTGTTTTTAATTTCTCAAAGTGCTTTTACATATATTATCTCTTCTCATTTACACAATAATCCTGTGTATCAAAAAAGCAGGTCTTATTTAATTCCATACAACAGATGAGCAGTTGATTAATTCAGGAGGTGTTATGACATTGCTAGAGCTAAAGCCTCAGTTTTCAGAACCCATGTTCAGGAAGCAAGGTGACGGCCTTCCTGAAAATGTACCCTAGCATTTCTTGCATTATGATTTAACTTGACACTCGGGACTCAGCAAAGGGAGAAGCGGCCTGGAGGAATTTCTTTTCTGATTGTCTCTGTTCCTTTCTCTCATACATATTTATTTAATGATAAAGAAGAACTTTTCCCCACCTCATTTCTAGTCTTTTCAAGTGATTCCCAAAGAAGCATGGGCAGGAACAATTTAGACTCCCTGGTCAGATTGGCTGTCGGATTAGGAACATTGAATCCTTAAGATGGGGTGTCTGTCTGTCTTGATAAGCTTATGGCTGCCAGGGAGACCATTGAAAGTGGCCACAGGCTTTCCTTGACACAGGGAAGCATTCTAATTAGGAAGCCTACTCTACTTTTGCAACACGCTTGACTCTTTTTTGTGTGTGGCCAGGGAGCAACGACCAGTTTGCTGTGCCATGGGCAAGGTCTGCACTTCTCAGTGTCAATTCACCGACACTCCAATGTGCCCTCTGAAGACCCAGGTGAGATCTGAACAATCAGAGGGAAATTGAACCCCTGGTACCCGAGTCACATGCCAAGACGAACACAATGGCCACTATCGTGCACTGAATGCCAAGCCCTGTTTCCCTGTTTAAGTCTCCTATGTTCTTCATTACTTGTACATCTGGCTATCATCAGCAGATACACCTCGGTGTCTCAGGAATATGTGGGTTTCTGGGAAACAAAACACCACACAGGCTCACAAAGGAGAACTAAGAGCTTCTTGAGTTCAGGCTCATCCCGCTTGAATGCTAAATCTGGTATCCTAGCAATGACCTTTGTCTGCTTGCCATACTTAGTCACCCAAGTCCCAGCCCTGTACTCCCTTTGTATTTTTGGTGCTGTTTTGTTTTTGTGAATCTATAACATAGAGTCAGATCAATGGACCTTCTCTGGGATGCTGCCCTGGCTCAGTCAGAATGGCTCTACTCCTGGCACTTGAGAAGTCCCTAACAAATGACTGTATTTTCCTACCTGTAGGCTTTGGTTCCAACTAGCCCATTCTCCAGCCACGCCCACTCTTTACAACCTCCCTACTCGCTGTCTCATTAGGCACCCCTCCCTCCATCTTCAGCCGATGCTGCTCTCCTAGGCTGCGTGGCCCATCTGTACTACTCGGAATTCTCGATATTGGCTCAGCCATTCGAATTAACACTAACACAAACATCCTCATTTACATGGAACGCACAGAAGGTGACATTCTGTCTGTAACAATAGGTTATAATTATCATGTCTCTCATTTGTATTCTACTTTACAGCTTCTTGAATTGTTTCCACATGCATTATCCCATTCGATTCTGCTCACAGTGCTCGGAGGTAGGCAATTACTCTTCCCTTCCTTTACTCACCAAATATTTATGGAGGGCTAGAGGAGCTGAGGTGACGGGCAGGGCATGGTCCCTGCCCTGGTGGTGCTTCCGTTCCAGATGAAATAGCCAGAGCCATGTCTGTTCTACTGTGACTCTCTGAGGACCAGAGAAATTTGAGGTTTCTAATCATCCATGCAGAAAGTGCCCCGTAGGGGCATCCGAACCCTCAGAGCTCAAGAGAACTCTTCCTAAGCCCTTTGCTGTTTCTCTGGGAACACAGGGTTCTGCTGGTGAGCACATGGGCTGTGTTTCAGAACTCCATTTTCAAGTTGAGTGGTTGGAATTCAGCACACAGTTTCCCATAGCAATTATATTATAAATGGTTACTACGTTACAAGGCCATCCAACAAAAGCCCAGTTAAACCCATTTAACCCATAAAGCAGCCGAGACCTGCTAATAATAGGCCGATTCCCTGCACTGCCGCACCAAGGGGGGCATTTTACCGGGTTCATTCAGAATCAATGGCAAGTGAATGAACTCTCCCTTCAGCTTTGGATTTCCTGCTACTCATGGTAGACATGGGATCCTGCTGCGTGGCAGGCCTTCCTTCCTGTGTGTTTACTGCCCTCATCTTTTTCCACTTTCTCTGTTTCTTGTATGTGATGCAAGGAACTAATATGTGTAATCACCGGGCTTAGCTTATGTGCATCTTGTGCTATTAAGTGAGTAAGTGCTTGTCTGGCTTAAGGACAAATATATGGCTGTTTCCATAGATACCTGATCACAATAACTAATTAGATGAACGTTTCTTCCACAGCTTATTTCAGGGGCATCTCAGATGCAGTGCATTACAAATATCTCGCATTGTAGGTATATTTTTCTTACTAATTTGTCTTCGGCAGCACCAGTAAATAACTTATGATGTCTTTAATAGAGACTAAAAGAACAGAAATGAAAATTTGTGACTTTCGGCATCCTAGAGCAATGTTAGGTAAATATCATATCTCATTTGCTTATTGTCTGTCTGTCTGTCTGTCTGTCTGTCTGTGTGTGTATTTTAAATGTCTCAGGCTGGTCTAAACCTCAATTTGAGAATGACTTTGAACTTCTGATTCTTCTGCCTCTATCTGATTGCTGGGATTATAAGAATGTGCCACTACGCCTGGTTTCTATGGTGCTTATGACTGAGCCCGGGGCTTCCTGCATACTGAGCAAGCACTCTATCAACTGAACCAAATCCCCAGCCTGATTTTAGAGTAGATGAGCTTCTTCCAGGGTTGATTGGTAAGTTTAGAGGCCTAAGGGACCAGTTCTACCCCTTCCCATCCCTTCTCCATTAGAGGTGTCAGTGGAACTTGATCCTGGAATCCACAGAGGTAGAGGTGTGGGGAGAGGAACTGGGTATGGAATTAGTGGCATCTAGCCCAGTACTTTATTTCTAGATCTTTATTTGCAGTTTTATTGGACTTCTTTCTGCATTAATACATGAATGGCGATGGTCAGAATGGTCAGCTCTTGTTCCCATCCATAGTTGCATCACAGACTCATCAAACAACAAGACATTGGGTTTCTAAATGACCTGGAATTGCTTTGGCGCTGGCGACCCTGTTTGTACTTGCGCTAGATCATCTAACTACAGTAGTACTATTGGTAACTATTGAATTGCCTGAGCATCACTCATGTGGCGGTACTCTGTATTTCTAGGCATTTTTAAACCAATATTCTCTCATTCCCCCTGATAGATAATATCACAATTTGAGATAAACCGAGATTTAAAAGTTTAGAGGAATTGTCTGAGACCGAAGATGAGTCGGAGTTGAGGAAGTAAGTTAATGGCAGATTCTTACTCAGCAGGTACAGGGCCCTGGGTTCATGTCCTAGTAGAACACACATGCCTGTGCCTGCACACATACATGCACAAAGATAAATACCATAGCTAGTATTTGAAAAAGGAAGTCCACAGGCCTATATGCAGTGCATAGATCTAAGAGCTCTGGAAGACATGTCTTGTCTCTTCAGCATCTATTCTCTTTGCCTCTGTGATGTTTAAGACAATACAGGGTTGACTCATTAGAGTTCTTAGATTCTGAACCTTTCCTAGAGACTCAAATTGCAGCAAGAACTTTTGAAAGTCCTTCCAAATGAAATTGATCTATGATGGTTAGTTTTGATTCTGGGCTTTGTGTGTTGTGACAGCTGCCAGTCATTATTGTCATGCTTTGGATCCTTACTCTATCTGGAGGACCTGAAAGGATTGTGAATGTGCTAATACCGGGAAGAGAAAACCACTCTGCAAATGACTAGTCTGCATCCTTCCTCCCAAATCCATACTGACAGAGGCCTGCTCCCTTATGAACTGAAGCCACCTCTTTCTACATGTTATTAAGGTCCCCTTGTCCAGAACGCGCTGCCTCTGCTCCCCTGTTCATGATCCCTGAAGACCTTTGTGCTATGCTTCTCTCATTTCCAATAAAATAATAGGTCAAATTTCTCTTGGAATTATAAGCAAATTAAAATTTAAATGGATGTGACTGAGAGGAGAGAAGGGCCATGCATGCATATGTATATGAGAAGACAACAAAGGATGTGACTCCTAGTCCCTGGATTAGAGAGATGCAGAGCAGTTTTATGACTGTTAATCAAGCTCACTTATGTTGAATGACTGAGGCTGTGTCCAGGATCCCTCCAACACCCACCAGGTTCAGCACCTTTTGGTTGACTTTTAAGAAAATCATAGCTTCTTTGAAACCACTATTTATTGCAATTCCCAAAAGAAACTAAGATTCAGGAAGGCCGAAGCGGAAGCTGGCTTGTCCTCAGGTGACACTTCAGTCAGGTTACCAGATGTCTTGTTAGCAACACTTTGAGGACTACAGAGGAAAGTCTCCTCACTGGGATGTGTGCTTTCGTTTTGTAGCCAAAGCAAGACTAAAAATGAAACTCAACTGTCTGCTGAGTCTTTCCCGATATGTATTTCATAACAACTCCTGTGCAATTCACAGCTGAATTGATGAGCTATCAGGGTTATATGAGTCTGTAAAACAGAGGCATCTAACTTGGAACAGCTCTCTCCTGGGAAACAGACCTATTTGAGTTAAATCAAAACAAGATTAAATAGTGATTAAAGGGCTGCAGATATGGCTGTCATAGAAAGGTCAGAAGACCTGGACTTGTTCAACCTGGGACTGAAAAGCTGCCCAGGGCATCAAACATTCTCCAACCAGTATTTCCCTGTCTCCACAGAGGATGGAGAAGGTAAAATGATCTTAAGCTGCATTATTAGGGATTTAGGTCAGTCAATAGTTCTGAAGCCCCTTCTGCACATTAAAATCACTTAGTGGCCATTTAAAACATCCTAATTCCTGAGTCCTAGCCTACACTAATGCATCTCCAGAGGTGACACTCAATGATTAGTGTTTCTTAAAATCGCTGCTGGTGATTCAAATGTGAAGCTGGAGCGGAGACATGCTGTGCTGACTAAAGGGACAGGACATAGGCTCCTGAGCTATGAAAGTGTCGACAAGTCTTTTAAACTGAGGTGTGCCATAATTGAGTCGGAACACTTATGCCTATGTCAGTTGTCTTTAATATGTTCTTGCCTGAACTGAATATTATTTCTGCTGCTAAGAGACCTAGGAGTCTCGAAATGCAGAAACTATCTCAGTGCTGAAAGGAACGAATGCATGCATGAATGAATGAATGAATGAATGAATACCAAGGTTGCTGCAATGAGAACGGTTCTTATTTTGTAATGTTGGTTGTCTGAGGAGAGTTATGGGAGTGGCTCCCTAAAATAATTGACGCTTAAAGAAAATTCCACCAGGGCTTGTGATTCAAAACTACTTGAATGTCAAGACTTTTATATCAAAGAACAATTGATGCAAATGTAAGGATTCAAAAGTTAAGAAGGAAAGGGGTGGTAGATGTGGAGATTGTGTATGTTGGTCACTTACTTGAGGATTAGTATGGGAAAGGCTGAGGAGAGAGTAAGGTCCATTTAGAGATGAACACAGTTCTCTAGGCAAGTCTGAAGACGAAGGAAATACTAAGGTGGTAGCCAAGTTAAAATGATGGGTAGCTCAATTAATATAAAGGAGAAAGGCTCAAAAGAAAGCAAGACTGAAGCCTTAGGAAGGAGACTTCTCAGGATAATTCAGGCTTATGACTCTGGTCTATAATCAGCTACTCTTGTTTAACAAACTATCCCACAGCCAAAATTATAGATTGGAAATTTGGAAGGAGTCAACCTGATGATTATCCTGATCTTTGTGACATTAATTAGGGTCAACGGGTATAGTCAACTGGTGACCAAGTCCATGTAGAGTGCCTAAGACAACATAACATAAATAACAATATTATAGACAACTCTGTGTGTGTGTGTGTGTGAGAGAGAGAGAGAGAGAGAGAGAGAGAGAGAGAGAGAGAGAGAGAGAGAACTTTTTTTAATTCCATGGAGACTTTGAACATTTCCACATGATCTCTTGGGGCCTCCTGAACTTTTCTTTGTCAGTGAAGTCTTCATAAGACATTGAGTAAAGATGCTAGTGTCTCTAGGCTGGTCTGGAATTGGTGCAGGGTTACTTCTACTCTACTGACTTAGCCAGACAGTAGTGCCAATCCAGATTTAGAGGGGTGGGAAATAGATAGAAGCTTTATCTCAATGGCAAGACTATCAGACAACATGCAGCCATTTTTAACCAACCACAGTTCCTCGAAAAAGGAATGCAAAAGTATAAAGAATAATTTTAAGGCATCCAATAATAGTGAAGTACAGTGCCATGTGACTAAAATGAGGGCATACTCGTGTGTGTGTGTGTGTGTGTGTGTGTGTGTGTGTGTGTGTGTGTGTGATCCAGGACTGACTATTCAGTTCTTTCTTAACTTGATACAAGCTAGAACCTTCTGGGAAGAGGGAACCACAGTAGAGTAAATGCCTCCATCAGACTGGCCTGTAGGTCAACCTGTGTGGCATTTTCCTGATTAGTGATCCTGATTAGTGGTTGATATGGGAAGGCCCAACTCACTAAGGCAGTACCACCCTTAGGCCGGTGGTCCTGGCTACTATAAGAAAGCAGAATGAGGGTTGGGGATTTAGCTCAGTGGTAGAGCGCTTGCCTAGGAAGTGCAAGGGCCTGGGTTCGGTCCCCAGCTCCGGGGGGGGGGGGGGGGGGGAAGAAAGATGAGTGAGTCACACAAAGCATACCAAGGAGCAGCACTCCCTTTTGACAGCTGTTTCAGTTCTTGCCTCTGTTTCCCCTAATGATAGAGTGTGTTCTATAAGCCAAACAATCTCTCCCCTCCCCAGGTTCTTTTGGTCACGGTATTAATCACAGCAATACAGTCCTACTTAAGACAAAGACTAACCTGCTTTCTAACTCCAGACATTTATTAACCAAGTGATCTTGGACTGTTATGGTCTCTGTGAAATACTGTTAACGGTAGGAACAACCTGAGTTTGAATTTTTTTTTCTCTCAGAAAACGGAATCGGAGGCATAATTTAGCAAATCAGTTGCTGATTGGGGAGTGCTCTTGAAATCAAGGCACCATGTGTGGGAAGATGGGCAAGTAAGCTAGTTTGGATAAAGGCACAACTGAAACTGTTGTGAAGGTCAATGGCCACCTTCTCTAACCCCACAGGAAGCTCTGTAGTGAGAATGGTCCTTCCAAGAAAGTCTGAGCAGGCTAAGACTGCCAGCGCTATATTTAGCCCTTGGACATGGCCACCTGAGGAAGGGATATTACCTGGAGTGAGGTCCCTCCCCATTCAAAAGGATACCTGAGGAGATTGAACTCCAAATTTATCCTTCTGGCATAGCATACCTGGCAGCCAACAAAAGTCCTTCCTTGAAGCATTTCTGAGTAGTGCACCTCAGAGTCTGGTAAGTGAGTGAGTGTGTGTGTGTGTGTGTGTGTGTGTGTGTGTGTGTGTGTGTGTGTGACTCAGAGAGCTCCATTCTGGCCTAGCGTGTTGTGCATTGTAAGCACTGTTTGAATGTCAGCTTGTTTGCCAGGAGTGCTTTAATAAAGGATTTCTAGATGAGAGAAGTCTGCTTGTTGAATGGTGATGTGGATATGTGCCGGATGATGTCTATTGGGGCTATGAAGGGTTTGCTACAGCATTTAAGAGTCTGGATGGGTAAAGTCAAAGGTAGCCACAGAAAGTCTGGCTAATGGACTCAGTAAATTTGAAAAATTGCTAATATGTTCACAGAGCAGTGTCAATGAGGTAGTTCTCTTGCTACTGCAAGAATGAGGAAGAGGTCACTGAACTACACCACTTCTCTTTCCCATGATTACTCAGCTCCACCGGCATAAGAAGTAATGGGAAGATAATGGGCTCTGGGTTCAGATCCCAGCTCTTCCAATCCCCACATGTGTGACCTTTAGCGATTTGATTCATCTCTCTGAACCCAAGGCCTCTAATTTTGAAATACAGATCATAGGTACAAGCTTATAGAGTTTAACAGTGGTGTGTGTGTGTGTGTGTGTGTGTGTGTGTGTGTGTGTGTGTGGTGTGATAAATGTGTAGGTTCAACTAGCTTGTTCTATGACACATAGGATCTTGTGTGAACAGCTTCCTTTCTTCATTTAGACATTCTCCGGTCTGAACTCCACTCCACAGTGTTCTGATTGAAATTAACACCCGAACACCCTCTGTACTAGATTTCCTATTTGCACTTGCACATGTGTGCCCTAACCAGAGTGCTGTTAGGCAAACACTATTGCTCCATTTCTCGAATAAGGCAATTAAGTCTCAGAGTAGCTGGTATCCTAAGGCCACATTAACTGGTACAGCAGAATCGGAACTCTGCCTTTTGGTTCCCATCTCAATGTTCTTCATGCATCAACATTGCATTGTCCGTGGCAGGCACAGGTTTAGGTTTCTCTGAGCAGCAGTTTTTAGCTGGTGTTATAGACAGTGTAGTGGGCAGGTGTGGGTGGATAGTGATACTCCCGGCTAAGCAGGTCAGGTATATGTTTCCAGGGGGCAACTCATCTTAGGCTGGAATGTACATCTTCACCATCAGCTTAGATTGTCAGCTGTCCTCAGAATAATTAAAAGAAAGTAAAGGAGGAGGGGAAAGGACTAAAGAAATCATCTTTGTACATGTTAATCTGAGCCATTTTTGAGCAGCGAGATAAGGCTGGTTGTAGAAATGTCAGCATCTCCTTATCGCTAATTGACTTAAGTAGAGGCAGCTCTAATCCTTGTGTGCACAGGAGCCTGGAAGGGAGAGATGAGGCCAATTGATTCCCACTTTTTAATTAACAGATGAACTGCTTTAAAACAATAGTATATTGGGGGCGGACTGGGTGCAAGAAAAGATGGGAGGGAGGGTCAGCTCCACAACACTGACATTTAGAGCAATATTAACAAGTGTCAGCATTCGATTTGAATCAGGGGCTGGAGCATGGCTAAGCAGTACAGCTCATGCCTGAGTGTGGTCACAGAAATTGCTTTCAAGGTGACAAAGGACTTCATATTTCTCCCTATGTCTGAAAGGGAAGAACTTTTAATTTGCTAATCATTGTGCGGAGACCTCGGTGTGTGTGTGTGTGTGTGTGTGTGTGTGTGTGTGTGTGTGTGTGTGTGTGTGTGTGAGAGAGCAAATTGGTTCTCATACTGTTTCCTATATGGGTGCTTAGCCAGGGATGCTGAGTGACATTGGTGATTTGGGTGGGATCTAGTCTTGAACAGCGGCAATAACGTGGGGCTATATTATAAGGTTCATCATCCTTTTATATAGAAAGGGATCAACTGTGACTACATTGAGAACAGATGTGCCTATTTGTAAGTTCCCAGACACCCAGAGCTGAGCATCTACTGCTGGTTCTGTGCTTTGTCTGAGTAGATGAGAAAGCCTTTGTCCTCGTCCCTGGGAAGTCTTTTTTTGAATCTCAGCCTGGTTGGCCAAAGGCCTTATTTTCTATAAAAGACCCTCCATGCCTCACCCTGGAACTACATTTTGAATTCTGCACCGTTATCCCTATGTTCTATTACAATTACAATATTAATTTGGTTGTGATCACAATCTACCTTTCACACCCGATGAGCATCACTATGGCCAGGACACTGGCACACACCTGTCTCACTTCTGACATGAGTCTCTGGCACCATCAGTGCAGATTGTCACCTATCTCGCTGGGAACTAAGTATTTTTATCTCCTGGAAATTAACAGGAAAGCTCTACTCTGCCCCAGCTTGGACCAGAGAAAGAGGAAGCCTTGCTGTTCAACTGGCTTTTCCAGACTATCCTTGGCCAGTGTAGTTTTATGTAATTTCTCTTTTCCCTGGCTATTTCCAAGACCAAGGATCATGACTATGGATTCTGATGATTTCCCACATTGTCAAAATGTCAGCTAGGGAATAGTGGGGTTTAAATCCATCCTCTTGCTATATTAGCAGACCCAAGACAGGGACATGACCTGGACTGGCAGTAAATGTTTGCCTTTCTAAGATTTAAGGGTCTCACTTTCTGTAGTTTCAGAAAGTGATAAAAAAAATGTTGACAATGTTCTACTCGTTCCATCACACATAATTTTCACCTCTGTGTTTAAATTTACTCTAATTAGGTGTAGTTTTATTTTACCTTACAGTGATTTCTGCAAAGCACTGCTTTAGGGGGATATGCCTTTCATCCCCATCTGAACTAAGAATGGTTAGTGAAGGAATCTTAGTCTTTTCTCTTTTAATACTTGGATCCAGAGAGTAGCTAACTCTTGAGAAAAAGAGAGGTTTCACATGTGTCCTGTAAGTTGGGAAACATAGGGGCCAGGATCTGGTAGGGGTCTTTGTGTGGAGTCCTGCCTTATCAAAGGGTAGAAAGACAAGCGAGTCCATGCTTGAAAAGGAGGATAAGGTGATTTCTAACAAACCATTTTCAGGGTGCTCAACCCATTCCTATGATAAGAGTATCTACCCATGCATGAACACCCCATCCTCATGACCCAGATGCTTTTTAGAGAGGTCTGTCATCTCCATTATGGAAACTAAAATTCATCATGAACTTTGGAGGGGAAATTCAGACCAAAGTAGATGGGCATGATATTTCATCAACTGAGGATGCTCAATTAATAATAACAACAACAACAATAACAAATGATGTTGGGAAACTTTTGAGGTTTCAGGCAGCAGTTAAAGTGGCAGATATATTTAATCAATATACAGTACAGTCTTAACCAATAGCCAATAACTGTCCCAGTGCCCTCACATTTCCTATTTGTTGAATAAGTGATGAGTTCAGGCATGGATTCTACTGGGTTCTAGGCCTGATACTTGTTTGAACTGTTTCTTTTAAATAATTGAGCTATAGTGTCCCAAACTACCACCTTTCACAGATCCCAATACTGGTACCTGCTCAGTCAATATTTAATGGATACATGTGTGGGTCAATGGTTATTTCCAGTCTTCTTCTCCAGGTCTAACAATCTATTGTTTAGCTTGGGTTATTCTCTCTTATCTTCTGCCTATTATTTGTAGTCATTGAAACTTACTTATCTTTCATTGGTTCCAAGGGTCCTGTGTGTTCTATGTTCCCTAATGAGTGACACTATTTTCCCTTGCATTCCTCATGGTGCTTTGATGTTGGGAGTGCTCAGTAAATGCAGTCTGAAACCCATCTGCACAATGCTTCATACACTTTTCGCCAAAACAACCCCTGAAATAGAAGTAGCTACATGGGCTGCTGTTTAAGTCTATAAAGAAGCTCCCATGTGCTTTCTGCTAAGCAGATGTTCTGACACATCAGAAAGCATCATTCAGGCTGGTAGCTTAAGGCACAATTTGACATACTGCCACTGTACACTTACTATTGGCCCGTGAGTTCTGGTCTCTAGATAGAATGGGTATCTGTGTCTTTCTCATTAAATTCAAAGGGCAATGATCTAAAATATAGAGCCTAAGGTCCCTGATTAAATTCCTTGAACTTGGGCTTGGAAAGATGGGGTGGTGGTTAACAGTGCTCATTGTTCTTGCAGAGCACAGGAGTTTGAATATCAACGTTCATGCCACCATGGATCCAACACCCTTTTCTGGTCTCTGCCAACATCCACACACAATGCATATACACATTGAAAGGCATGCATACACGTACACATAAATAAAATAAATCCATGGAAGATTGTCTTGAGCTGAATAGACATGGTCCATAAATGGTTGTGAATAACCATACATGGTCATATACCATGGAGCCCCAACATAACTGAGCTCTTTCTGATCTCAAACAACTTGTCGACAAAAACTTGACCCTCAATCTTGTTTATTCCTGATCATTGGAGAACAGAAACAAGTCTCAAGGGAAAAATAGATGGGAGATGCAGACTCACCCAATGATGCCCAAGGAGATCAGCAAGAACCATGACCTTGACAAGTCTATCCCAGAAACTTTCAGCTTCCTTCAGCACCTCAACTGTAGAACTTAGCACCAACTGAAGACAAGGCAGATGGGTGCATATTTTGGTACCGTGGTACAGATTTTTATTCAAAGCTCACAGATCCACTAGGAAGTCACTAAGATAAAACTCAAGATAAAGATGGATAGTCTATCTAGAAGAGCTGCCCGTCTAACTGAAAATTTCCTCCATGTACCCAGTCATCTTTAAGTTCCTGACAAAACTCATGATTATTCAAAGTCCATGAATTTCAGCTTGGAGGAATGGAGTGTTTTATCCTATTCAGACTTTGCTCTTCTATCTACCACCCTGAATTCTACCTCTGTACTCATTCAATAGAGATATCTCAAAGAGTATGCTAGTGCCTTCGGGAAAGCGGGTCAGCCCAGAAATTTTTGAGTACTGTGCCATCAATCCCATCCCACCGGACCCAGCTTACAAGGGCAAATTGTTCAGCATTACCACCCACTGATAGTCAGTTTTCTTCCACCACAATAATTTGAGAAGCTCTACTCCATGATGAATTGACCCTCTTGCTATGAATTGATGGAAGCATATCATGGTTGGACAATATGGTGGAAGACAGCAACTCGCCCCATGATGTATCAGGGATCAAAAAGAGGAAGGGGATGGGATCAGTAGTGTCTCAAATGCCCTCTGGGGACCTAAAGTAATTCCATCTTCTTCTAGGCCCCAGCCCTTAAAATCTCTTTAACCTCCCAATAGCATGAAGACCAGGGCTTTAACACGTAGATGTCTGGGGCCACTTATGATGTGAATTATAACACTCTGTCTTAACATCCACCCATTCATCAGACTTTAAGCTATCTTGCAATGATATGTTCTCTGGACACTCCTTTGGGATAAAGATTGTATGGGGCTGATGTAAGCTCCTCTGGTGCCTAGAACATTGCCTGTCTGTCACAAGCTTTCAATTGTATTTTGACCTACGAAATTCCCCTATAAAAAGATTAAATGCACAAGAACCCAAGAACAAATGGAAAGGCAAAAGAAAAGCATTTGCGGTGGAGGTTATCCAGGGAAGGCTGTTAGTACCTCTCACAAGGAAGACTTACCAGCTACTTAATTGGAAGTCTTGAAAGCTCACAAAAGAGAAAGGAGGGTGGGAAAATGGGAGGAAAGGAAAAGCACTTTCCCCATTATAGAGAGGGCTGGGACAGTGAACAAAAGCCCTATATTCACCCAAGAATAGAAGCTTAAAGGACTCCAACCGCATGCCATCCAAGGCCCTGGAGGTCCTGCCAACTTCAGCTCATGTAGGGCATTTGCCCTTTGATGCAGCCAAGGAAGGGGATTTCAGCAGCAAATGGTGACCTTCGAGCGGCTGTGCTGCAAGGCTAGTGTGGAGATCCTTAACTTCACCCTGACCCCAACTCCTTCACCCCTGATGGAGAAAGGAGTTAGTTATTCAACTAGAGGACACAAGGTTGTGTTGCTGTTGGAAAAACATGCAGGAAGAAGGGATACAAAAGCAACTCAGAAAACATTTGAGCTCCTGCTAGTTGAAGAATGAAGGAGGAAGAGAAACAGGATTATAGGGCAGAGTTCTGATCAGAGGGTATAGGCAGTGCCACCTGTGTGGAGCACCTGCCAGGAGCAAGGGCTCCCACATGTCGTTCAGCGAATCCTCTCTCTGTCACCGTTTAACATGCACCTGTTATTGCACATCACAGAGAAGGATGTGGAAGTATCAGCCGAGCTAAAGAGCAAAAGCAGGTCTCCACTGTCACAGTCAGGATTGAAAGCCACACCTGTCAGGTGCCAGCACATTGTGTACAGAGGCAGAACACACAGCAGAAGGAAGTGCTTTCTTTTCTGTCCCTTGATCTCTCTCTCTCTCTCTCTCTTCAACTCTTGCGACTTGAATGTCTTTCTCAGAGCTGTTAGACTGCCTGCTTCCTCTGTACAGGACTAAAACAAACCTAAGTGGAGCAAAACTAAAAACACGATTTGTTGCACTCCTACTGGAAGTTAGAAATGTGACCATGGCTTCCGGGGGTGTTTATGAGAGGGATTCTCTCTCTCTCTCTCTCTCTCTCTCTCTCTCTCTCTCTCTCTCTCTCTCTCTCTCTGTCTCTCTCTCTCTCTCTCTCTCTCTCCTTTCTGTCACACACACACACACACACACACACACACACACACACACACACACCACCCCAGGGGTTTCTCCAGTACTCAAAGCGTATCTTACAGCAGTGTATAACGCCAATCCCAGGGGATCTATGTCCCTTTCTGGCATCGACAAGTACTGGACATACATGATACACATACATACTTGCAGTCAAGAAATTAGCCATAACAGTCATAAATACACTTACACAAACAAACAAACAAAATGAAAAATATTGTGATTGTGGGTGAAGCAACTACTGGAAACAGGATAATACACATGCCTGAAAATGCTATAATGAAACTATTTATTTTGTACGCTGGCTAAAAATTAATTCAATTAAATATAGTATTGTCACTGATAGAAAGGACTGAAGACATCATTGCTGAGCAAGGTCAACTGTTATAATAAAGCAAGAATGGATCTTAGAAAAATCTTTTTTACCTTTGTTTCGTGTGTGTGTCTCATGTGTGTGTGTCTCATGTGTGTGTGTGTGTGTGTGTGTGTGTGTGTGTGTGTGTGTGATGTAAACCATGGTGCGTGTGTGTCAGGGGACAACATGTGGGAATCCATTTTCTACTTCTACTTTGTGAGTTTTGGGGTTTGAACTCAGGAACTTAGGCTTGCTGGCCAGCACCTTTATTTGCTGAGCCATTCCACTTTAAGAAAACAGGGAACTGTTAGTTCATCTGAAGGAAGGAAAGTTCAAGCAAAGTTTCTGTGATTTCTGGCTTTCTGAAGGACAATGTAGGAAAAACCATTCAGAAGAGAGGGTACAGCCTAAATAAAAGCACACACACACACACACACACACACACACACACACACACACACATAAGAGACACGTGCTGGAGGTCTGGGTAGTCATCCAGGTGTCGACTGGGGATAAGACAATCTTTAAGACTGACTTATGGCGTCTAGGAATAGATGTCATGAGTTTCTTTCACTGAGGTAAAATACATACAACAAAACAGTTTAAATAACTGTAAATGTTTAAAAGTATATATTTTCACAATGCTGAGTGGCACCTTAAAACATTTCTATCATGCCACATGCTCTATTCCCAATAAATAAAATTAATTTCCTCTTCCAGCCTTTGCTATTTTCTGCTTTAACAAATGTAGCAATTTTTGGCATTTCACAATTGTGGGATCATATAATAGTGGTGTCTCTCTTTCTGATTGGTTTACTTCATGTCTTTAAGACTTGTCCATGTTGTGACAAATATCAGAATTCCATTCTTTATTCTGGCTGAATAATATGCCAGCATATATACCACATGGAACTTATCCTTTTTTGCATAGTGGACATTGAGCTATTTCTACAATTTTGGTTACTGTGAATAATGAAGCTGTGAATGAATTGTAAAAGTACCTGGCCGTGCCCGGCCTTCGATGGGAATGCCAGTTCCTCTGTTAACTCCATGTGTAATGTCTGCAGGAATACGGTCTAATTCTCTGTGACAACACTGCCATCTTTATATCCTGTGTGCATTTGCATGCACGAGAGTTCCCATCTCTACTTCTTCACGCCTGCCGTTTTCTGCTTTTTAAATAATAGTCATCGTAATGTGTGTGAAGTAGCTTCAAATTTGCATTTCTCTAATGATTAGTATGTTTTCATGTGCTTATTGGAAAATTACCTATCTTTCTAGAGAAATGTCTACTTGGGTCCTGAGGCTAGTTTTTAAATTGTGTGTTTTGTTGTTGAATATATAAGTTTGGATTATCGGGGGCTGTGGAATTGGAACTAAATGTCACCACTCAGTGTGCGGGCTTATTTGTTTTCAAGTTTAATAAAACAGTTGGGCCTTGCCGAGGTGTCAGTCTGGGAAGGTATTTACGTAGTGGTATTCTTGTCATCATTGCTGTCGTCCTAGTGTCTTGGTATTTCTAGGATAAGTGACACCTCTGTAGTCCCCTATGGCCAGAGGTAATAAAGCTCATAGCAGATGCAGAATATCAAGCTAACTAAAAACCCAGAGAAACCATGTGAAACACTCCGAGGATGTAAATCACACATGGTGAAAGCCATTGGATTAGAAACATATTATCCTTGTCTGATTCGCTAACACCCACATGCTCCAAATAAGCTTGGAGTTTGATTTACACCCTGACATTTAAGAAAATGGGAAAGGGTGATTTAGCTCCATCTTGATAAATGCTCCCCCCAGCTCCACCCTGTGTCTGCAGCACTCAGCCTAGGAGAACAATGGTATAAGGGGGTCCTAAACATATAAATCGGCACCTGGGCCAGACAGGGTAGTCCCTCGAGTGACCAGCTTTCTGGTTAGCATTGACTACATCTGAATGATCAAGTATAGCCAAACAGCTGTCTGGGCCAAGGAGGAGCAGAGCCAAGATTTCTGGCTTCGATTCTAGCCTTGCCTGCGTTTCTTCCCTTCTGAAGAGTGCAGACAGAGCCTTTAGGTGCAGGTTATTCCAGGATTTTCATGAAGCAACACATGTTCTGCATGAATAGTCCAGCCGACAGAAAATGCAGTGTGTGAGATGCTAGAAAAGGCCGAAATGTGGAGGAGAAGGGGGCGGGGATGATGGCAGTGACACACCTCTGCAGAGAAAAGCAAATGCACCTCTTTGTCCAGCACCAGAGAAGTGGTTTAATAGCCGGGAGATTATTTATTGTGTCTCCTGTGGATTTGAAGGCCTTGCTTTAGAGAGATAGATGCCCCCCAGGCAGGGTCCCCAGAGGTGGGCTATTTTCTCCCACTCTCTTCTCCTTCCCTCCCTAGGCCTTTGCTTGCCAAGCGGTCTTGTGCCATAAACACTAATCCCTGAAGCTCATCTCAGAGGGAGGTTTAGCTGCATTTGTGAATTCAGAATGAAATCCCTCTCTCCCCCAGTCCAAGTGAACAGCTGGCAGGAGGTACTGATAGCAAGGAAAGAAGTCGTCACTTTGTTGGATGTTATCCTGAATAATAAGTGAACTGCTGACGACATTTCTGAGAGCTCCAGAAAACTGCCATCATCCAGCCTCTGCCACCACCTGGCCATTCGGCAGAGCGAACAGTCTGCACAGCTTTGAAAGATGGACGAGATAGAAGAGATACTAAAGGGGAAGTTGGGTAAAGGTTGGCACATTGAAGCGCTAGTATGTAGACAGTGCTGTACACTCGCACATGAATATGTACCGGACCACAACGCGCGCATACACACAAGCAGGCATACATGTAGCCGCTCACACACGCGTGTGCACAAGAGACTTTACTGTCTTCTGTAATTGTTGCAATCGCTAGACAAATCTAGCAAGAATCTCTGAAACTTGGTCACCTCTTCTGTAAAAAATGGGAGTACTAGTTTACCAAAGAGCCCCTGTTAGGACTAAGGACAGCGACATGTGGAGGCCTATGGTCTGTCACAGAAAATGGTTTACTTATATTTCTTTGCCTAAGGAACAAACCTCCCTGTACGATTTTGGGGAGAAAGTTGGGGTCAGGAAGGGAAAGGACGTTTCCTCAGCTCTGTATTCCTAGGGTGCAGAGCCATTATGGCGAAATCACTTGCAGAAACAGTTGCTCTCTGGCCTCCACGGAGCCAGGTGCCCCGCCTGAGTGAGCGCCTGGAGCACAAAGCCCTTCAGAGCATGCTGAGCCCCTGATGACTGTGGACTCAGCCCGCCCCCAGCTGCACAATCACGCGGCACAAATCCCTGTATTTTCAATGGAAGGAGCCGCTCCAGTGGCTCTAAAGAGAGAAGGAACCACCACCGAACATGTCTTTAAAATTCACATCGGCTCTGCCTCTCAGGGGGCCTTGATACTGCTTATGGAGGGAAAGTACATGAGGCTCATTTATATGTGTTGTCCCTGTGGCCCAGGGTGGCCCAGGTGACAGCTGTTAGCTCTCTGGGACCACAGAGACATGATGAGCCTCAGGCAGAAGAAGAACTTAATTAATCAGTGCATTGATTAAATACCTACTATGAGCCAGCCTCTATGATAGGCACAGTGGGAGCGAGAGCGCAAAAGCAGAGAACCTCTGCTATCTCAAGTTCTAGCCGAGCTGGAACTCGTAACACATGCAAAACGTTAGACATCAAGGTAAGAAATGAACAAAAATCTGATCCAATAATACCGAGACGTCGCATAATACTCTGCTCCATGATTAATGGCTAAATGAATGGCAAAGACACTAAGCACTATGGGAAGAAATCCATCATTGTGTGTTTACAATTGCCTTCTGCAGCCTCTGACCATAAAATGACCAAATATTTCTAAGGATTTCCCCACCCTTGCTTAGTTTTGGAGTCTGATAGTCTGTGCCCTGCTACACGAAAGACATAAACATTCGGTTTTTTTTTTAAATAAGTTTTATTTATTTTATGTATATGAGTACGCTGTAGCTGTCTTCAGACACACCAGAAGAGGGCATGCATGCATCAGCGTCAGATCCCATTACAGATGGTGGTGAGACACCATGTGGTTGCTTGATATTGAACTCAGGACCTCTGGAAGAGCAGTCAAGTGCTCTTAACCACTGAGCCATCTCTCTATCCCCAACACAAGCATTCTTACTAGATGCCCCCATCCACTCCCATTCTACAAGTACATGCCTGGTACTTACACAGCAAGAGAGAGAAGCAGGAAATGCAGCCCAACAAGATTTCAGCATATCCAGTCCTCTGCACTCATGGCCCTCAGCACAGGTCTCACACACTCTGACAGAGTCTATGCAACTAGCTTTCTCCTGAAACTATCAAGTATCCAAAGTCGAGACCTGGGCTGCTTGGATGCGGACCTTCCCTTTTGCATAGGATGATGCCCGGCTCTCAGCAGTCTCTCCAACACATGGTTGAATGGATGTTTGTACCCTTTTACTGACTTAATGGGTCCTCACTGCCAAACACATATAGGCAGGGGAACTGTGAATTGAGGACCATGCCTTCCCAGAAAGAAGGGAGTCTCCTTTATCAGAAAATATTATATTACAGCCATCAAGGCTTGGAACTCACCATATATTTCCTCCTTAGCTGAAGAAGAATCTGGTAGAACGAGGGCTGTTCTCGGTTATGTCACACAGAATAGGTTACATGCACCCGCACGAGTGGCAGTAGGCTGGATTTCATTCAGGTTGCAGGAGACAAGAGGTGTGGCCATCTAAAGCATCCAAAGTGCAACAGCCTACTGTCACTAACATTACCATACCTACAAGGTAGACATTGTGCAGCGTAGTAATAGGGAAATTGATGGTACACGAATGACCAGAACCCAGGAAAGAGCTGCCGAGCATCCACTATGTCTTCTCAGCACTGATCAGCTTACCGAGGAGAATGCATCCAGGGTATGAGCCCAGAATATTAAGGATGTTGTTCTGGTTGATCTTCATCATAAAATCGACTGGATTTGGAATCATAGAGGTGACACATCTCTGAGCAAGTATTGGAGGTATTTCTTGAGTTTAATTGAGGAGGGAATATCCACTCTCAATATGGATCTGAATGTGGGCAGATAATCTCATAGATATTCCATAGGACCAGATTGGAGATTACACACACACACACACACACACACACACACACACACACACACACACGAACATATGGTTACATATATGTGGTTATATATATATATATATGGTTACATATATATGGTTACATGTATATGTGTGTATATATATATACATATATATATGTATATAGTGATGAGCTGAGTATTTGCATTCATCTCTCCTTCCTGACTCAGGATGCTGTAGGACCAACTGCTTCGCATTCCTACCATCACAGCTAGAGTGATGCTCTTCCCTCTCTTTCGATACCATGATGGACTGTACTCACCACTTGTGAGCCAAAATAAACTCTCCCTTTCCTAAGTTTTTTCATGGCAATGAAAACATAACTGATTTTTTTAAAGGCACTGAAGACTAAGTCTATCGCTGTGATAAGCCTGATCACCTGATCATGCCCTTCATAAGCCTTCGTGGTTGCTTTGCAGGAAGAATGCAGAAGAGTTCAGAGCTATTGAGACAGAAGCAGAGCTTATGGGCTATTGTGGTGGGAGTTCAGAAGATTCAAATCTTGCTAGAGATGCTAACAGTGAAATAGATGGACAAAATTCAGAGAGCCAACAGGACCTCTCATGAATGGGGCAGAGCCCATTTGTGTCATGTTTTCTGCACACTGTATTCTGTTTGTGTGTTGAGAACTTGAGTAAATTAAAGAGCAAAGGAGTAGTTTATTTGGGGGTGGAAACTTCAGTTCATAAAGACAGTTAATAGCTGTGTCGTGGCTACTGCTCCATTATCTTACCCTAGGTTTATGGTGAGAAGAAACAGCAAGTACAGCATGAAGACGTGGAAATTTGCAGCCTGGTGAGGAGGAGTGTGAGTTTAAAGTTGTATAGCAGGAGAGTACAGAGGAAGTATGTGTATTTGTTAAAGAGATGAGTGATGTTAAGGAAAAAAACTCACAGTTTGTATTGGAACAGGAGGAAAAACGACTTTAGGACAAGGCTCTTCCCGCAAAGGGGAGAAGGACAGAATACAGCCAAAGAACTTCATGGATTAAAAACAATTAACTAGAGAAGTGTTTCCACAGGTTCAGCTACCAAAGTGCAGAGAGGACCCTATAGCAGTGGTCAATGGGGGACTCACTACGTTGAGCTGACAGCAGAACATGGGAGCATCTCCCGCATGGTACTAGTTGTTCAGACATACACAATGCAAGAGAGATCGTCCCAAAGTTTCACAAAGCTACTAAGGTTAAAGGCGAATACATGCATCAGTGAAGATTTCTAAATTACAGTGGACATCATAGAATGCTGGCAATACCAGAAGCATGGGAAATCCACAGAGAAAGGCTACAGCCATCGGGTAGAACTAACCAAAGACAGTGCCATTAGGTTCCACCACAAGCAGAGCTGAAAGAGTGGGGTTATGGAGCCTAGGTAATTCCATCAGAGCCCCAAATTCTGAATGTGAGTTTTTGTCTTGCTTTGGACTTTGTGTGTGTGTGTGCATGCATGTGTATGTGTGTGTGTGTGTGTGTGTGTGTGTGTGTGTGTGTGTGTACCCTCCCCAAAGAAGGGAATGGAATGCTAATTCTATACCATTATATTTTGGAAGTATGCAATTTTAAAAGTGATTTTTATGTTTAGGTGCATGGGTGTCTTTTCTGCACACACACACACACACACACACAAACACACACACACACACAATCATGTATCATATATATCACATATGTGTTTGGTGCCTACAGAAGCCAGAAAAGGCTATTGGATGCCCTGAAATTGGAGTTATAGATGGTTATGAGTCACCATGTGGGTTTGGGGAACTGAACCCAGCTCTCCTGAAGGGAAACAAATGCTCATAACCTCCCACCAGTCTCATTCCATCCCCCAGAGGTATATAGTTTAAAAATGTTTTATATGGCATCACAGAAGTCTCTCTTGAATGCCACAAGAGACTTTGGGCTTTTAAATAATGGCACTACGGATAGCTTTGAATTTGAACTAAATGTATTTTGCATTATGAGGTGGCCATGAGCCTTTGAGGACCTATGGTGAAATGTTAGGGCTTAAACATATGTCTGGGTGTCAAGCTGATAGGGGGCTTGTGGGTGTTAGTACTAATTATTACTGGACTTAGGGTTATTAACAGACATGCCACTGGGTATGTCTAGCTGTGTCAGGGTCTTCCTGCCTTGGCTAGACATAGTCTCACTACCACACCTTCCTTGACACTATGACCTGTACTTTTAACTATGAACTAAAGTGAATCCTTAACGTTTTATCAAGAGTTTTGTTACAGCAATTAGTAAATTAATACACATATCATTGGAGTCTGTTACATAAACCAATGAATGAAATGAATGGATGGATCTGAAGTTTAGAAACCTTAAACTATTTCACATTTTATATGATATTTATTAAACTCAGAGAAAAGGTAAATGAGCTTTATAAACAATAAACCTACAACCGAATCCTACAATTCAAATTCTACTTAATTTTATATTAGAAATTTATCTACTCGGCTGCTACTCATCTATCATTCTGACACATTTGATTTTATAAAGTCGATATTCTCCTAAAGATACATATATTTGAAATGATTCCTCAGTATTCTCAGAATAATACTAAATATTACCACATTATCTGCACAGAGTTAAGAGGTTGATCAACTAGAAGGCATGAAATATTTCAATGTGGTCTAGTATCAGAAAGCAAGATTTTCGCTGCATCCAAAAGAATGAATAAGACATTGAGACGAATAGGGATTAGGTGAGAGAAGTCTTATACTTCATGCCAGAAGTGATGCATTCCTGAGTAAATACGAGTGGCATCCCTGTGAGCAGTATGACCTACCACACCCTTTCCTTCCTGGACAATGTGTCCATAGATTCATCAGCACCAATACCATACCTATACCATCCCGAACAGCAGCCGTGAATCGTGCAATCGTGAAGACACAGAATATAGACCAGTCTTAGACCTGAGATTTTCTCCATGAATGTAACTAACCACAGAGTCAAACAAGTCATTTTCCTTTCTCTTTTTCTTCCCTTACCCTCCCTTTACCGGACACTGAACCCAGGACCTCAGCTTCACTAGGCTAACCCACTCCTGCTGAGCTATATCCCAACACAGAAGGCAGTGGTCGTTCACCCTCTGTTACAGTACCTGTTGAAGACCTGACAGCTCGTCTGTCTGCCTCATATGTAAAAGGAACACAGACCTGCTGGAATGTGACCCTTGGCCTCAGGAAGGAGCCCACAGGCTGGAGGCAGCTGATGGAGCAGTAACTGACAGCTAAATGCCAGTGCTTCAGTTCTGGGTGCCATCTTAGGAAGAGGCTTCTGAGACTCAAATTTAAAAGGCTCTATTACTTCAGGTCCTTCCCGGGACATTTGCTGGTAATGGGAGTCAGACGTGATCCTGACTAGTGCTTAAAAGGCAGACTGGAGAAGGTATAGAGCAATTACTGAATGTGTCTGCACAATTTTGAAAACCAGTTACCTGTCCCTTGGCAGGAGAGGATTTGGCTGCTTGTAGCTGGAACATTCTATCTTGCTTTTGTTTCTCCTGCCCCCCTCCACCTCTCTCTCTCTCTCTCTCTCTCTCTCTCTCTCTCTCTCTCTCTCTCTCTCTCTCTCTTCCTGTCCTCCTGATTCACCTGACTGTTTCTCTCCCCCTCAGAGTCATTTTCTAAAGCATGGATCCCATCTGTTTGAAGCTGACTGGTGAAAGACACACACATGTCTCACAGTGATGCACTAGCTGGCACAGGGGTAGGGGACCCGGTGTTCCCAGAACAAAGGGCACCTGTCCTGGAATAGCCCATCTCTGTTCATCTGGGAGGAATTCGTGCAAGCAAAGCCAAGGGATAAGCCCATTCATTGTGCGGCTCAGCCTCTGTACTTTGTCAGCAAGATGGAGAACACTCACTATTTTCTCTGGCTTTTAGGATTTCCATATTTATTGCTTGTTTGCTACCACTTGGGAGAAAGGAAGGGGCGAAAACAACAACTTCTTCCATTTGGAATTTTAAGTATGAATATGTGAGATTCACCCTCCCTCACCTGCCCCCCTGTAGCTTCAGCAAGGCACAGAACCGTGGAATGTTCAAGCTAGACGCACTTGAGAAATTTAAACAATATTGCCTGGTTTAATACACAGCGAAATCACAGGCAGGGATAAAGGGAATTGGTGAAAGCCACTTACCTAGTCAGTAACAGATTGAAACTAGCATTGACATCTGCAGAATCTTAGGCTTATTTTCTTATCACTGTACCATATGGGCTCTACTTCTAGTCGAGTCAAGAATTCTGCCACGTGGGGGCTGGGGAGATGGTTCAGGGAGTAATGTGTTACCCCCCAAACCCGAGGAGGACCTGAGTTCAGATTCCTGACACACACACACCCCAAAAAAAGCCAAGCCTAGAAAAATGCATCTATAATTTAGTTCTCAATCAGAGGCAGGTGGATTCCCAGAGCTGACTGGACAGCAGCTGCAGCTAAGTAAGTCAGCTCACGGTTCAGTGTGAGATCCTGTCTTAAAATACAAGGTGAGGAAGTAGAGAGGAAGATGCTCAGTGTTTGCTCTGGCTTACACACATGTCTACACCTGCAAACACAAGTGGAGTACGTCACACACACCTACCCATGAGTAACTCATGCACGCACACACTAGTGAATCTTATACCATGTAGGCAATCCTAACATGTGTAAGTGACTATAGAGGAAGGTGCCTGTCAGTGGATGGAAAGCTCAGCATTCCCCGGCAAAGCATGGCTTGTCTCCATTGTGCAGTTCTTACAGTTTGTGGTCATAGCTGGGGAAGTGGAGCCGGAGAGAGGCAGTCACTGACCTCTCAGACTTACTGTTTCGTACAGACCAAGGCTCAGGAGAATTTGATGCGAGGTGGACCAACATGTAAGCACCTGCTATAGGTGTGGAGAGAGGAGAATGGGACGGATGTTGATCAGAAGGTTCCATTTAGGAAAGAAGGAATACGATTTTGAGATCCATTGTCCGATGTGGCTGTAGTTAAAACTTGCATGTTTAAAAGTTCCTACAACAGTAAGTTTTGAATGTTTTTGCTATAAAAGACATGGTGAGCATCCCGTGTGGGAGCAGATACAATAATTACCTTGATTTAATTATTTCATGATGCGTGCATCTATCAAAACATCACGTTGTATTCCATAAATATGCACAATTATCATGTATTTAAGTTGTTATTTATCAATTAAGGGGGAGATCATAAGAAAAGGGTGGTTTAGTCAGGTAGCCAGAGAAGACTTTGTGGGAGTTATCTTCTGGAAGAATCCCGGCTGAGAATCAGTGAGATTACATTTCAAGTCTGAGTTAGAGCACAGAGTAAAGTGACGCTGGAGAAGGGGTTAATCATCTAGGAGAGCGATAGTCACAAGAACCCACCATGAGGGCCACTCTTCAGAGCCAAAGACACTGACGAGAGATGTGAGAAGCAGGTCTCCACCTCAAACTGTGTACAGATTGCACCACATGAATAGGAATCTGAAGGAGAAAGTATTTGCATTAAGCCTGGAGGACAAAGAGGAGTTAGATTCAGGAGCTTGGGGAGGATTGAGGCCAGAAAGTCATCCAGCCAAAGGATAGGGTCTACAGTAGGGAGGAGCCAAGTCAGCAGAGCCTGAAATTCATTGTAAGGAGGCTGAATTTTATTCTAAGAGCTATGGAAACGTTCAGCGTTCTCCCTACCCTCTGGACTCCATGTGTCCAAACCATGTCTCCATGGGAACAACTCATCTAATTACTTAGGAATTTTCCATTTGGGGGCTAAATGTGCAGAATTTCAATAATCCCTCAGTTGTACACAAACAGGCAGATGGCCATCTTATCTCTCACCTTGTTCTTGATGACTAAGGTCCTGACACAATTATTTAGTGCCCCGTTGTAAGTCCCTAAATAAAAATGGAAAACCTGGCTGATGCTTTAGGACATAAATAGTCATTATCATTTTTTTAAGAGCAAGGCTGCTGTAATTAACGTGGTTTCAATAATTTTTAATAGTTACCAAGAATCTCTGAGGCCAATCAGTTTAGGTAAAAATGTCTTCGTGTTGGAACACGGTGATTCATTTGGATATGGAGAGGGTCATGGGCCAATAGGAGTGAGTGAATAAGAGAAAGGTCAAATATCTGCTCTCTCTTGTAGCATTGATTGAGACAGAGGTATTTATTCCTCCTGATTTTCAAAACTCTACAGTGCAGACTCAGGATACCTTAGCAGGCAGAACTGCAAGGAACCGACCTCACAGGACAGTGCAAGCAGTCCCCTCAGGCTTCTGGAATTATTTAAAGCCAGTTGTAAGAGACACACAGGAGCCTCTGTGCTGAACGTCTCTGATTGCATTTTGTAGCTTTCCCTGAGGAAGGTGTGAACTCAGAATCTTGTCCCTTTAAGACCCTTTATCAAGATAATGGAATTCATAATCTCACAATCACATAAATCATCGCCAGCCCCCTTAAGTCAATTCATATTTCTGTAGTTTGTTACTGGCTCGGGAGGAAATTGCATTTATTATAATTGCCTCTAATTGCACCAGATTAGTGATTACAATTATTGATGGGAGCTGATTATTCATTAGCATCAAATCAATCCCTGTGCTTTCTCATTACTCCAAACAGTAACTCTGATGAGGAGAGGTCTAAAGGAGCCCCGGTCCACCCTCTTCCCTGCATGTCAGGCAGCCTCTTGTGCTGTTGCTAAACAAACACCTGAAAACAATTTAGAACTTAAAGTGACAGAGAAGATTCTCTTTTCCCCCATCCAATGCCTTATCTTGACTCCACCGCTGACTTATAAAGATAGGAAATCTGTTAAACATCGCTGAATACTATTTGGAGGCCCTGGATTGCTTCAGACCTGTTAGCTTTTCTCCAGATACCCTTCTTGGTTACAAAATGGAAATTTAGCTCATCTTGTCCAAATTATCTGGAATATCTACCATCTCAAGTTGGAAAGGAGAATAGGGTGTTCAGTCTCAGGCCTACAGATCAGACTTTAAATTCTAGCTGAATCCCATGAGTTCTGTAAAAACAAGTAAGGCATGCATCCAGTCTGAGCTGCAGGACTCACAGCAAGTTGTGTGCAAATAAGCTATGAGATCGTCTCTGCTCCTTGTACACAGCAGACTCCATCATCTAACACCAGTCCTTAGAGAATGCAGTCATGGCTGCATGAGAATAATATTGATAGGAAGCCGCTGCATGAGAACCATGGCTCCTGCCTGCAAGATCACGGTCAAAGCTGGATAAGATAGGATACTTTAGAGACTTTCCTCATTAGAGGTGAAGTACCTGCTCAGAAATGCCACCTCCTTCCCCTGTACATTTCCTTTAGACTCTCACATCTAAATTAACTTGCAAACTTGTATGCTGGCTTCTTTGCACACTGGCTCATAATTAACTGAGTACATCTATCCCATAATTGTTTGCTGGTAAACATGTTTCAGTTTTGACAGAAAAGCAGCTTCCAGAAGACCTTTGTTTCGTTCACTGATAGCTACATCATGCCCTAGACATAGGCTCTAGAGGGCTAGAAATATAAATAAAAGACAGATATTGACCTTGAAGAGCTCACAACTCTGAATTCCATTTCCGAGTTCCATTCTCATTCAAGGAAGGGCAACTTCTAACAGGACCACAGAGAACACAGCTCTGTTTAGAGGGTCAAGGAGACCTAGCAGAGGTAGCTTTGAGATAGATGTACTTGAAGCTGTGTGCACTACTTCAGATGTCCTGTGTGTTACCAGACATCCCACAGAGGAAGGAGAGTCAGAGACCAGCCCCTCTTCACAGCTGCCATTTGTGACTTCTAGCTGTTTGACATGTGACGATAATGACAGTGACTGATAGAGTTGACCAGCTGTTCCATGGATCAAACCACTGTAATAGGCCTGTCTACCTATTAGCAACTAAGGTCTCAGAAATGTGAGATCGTCTTAGAGCTTTTGTGGGTGAACATATCTGAGCTCTCCAATGGCTTTAGTGACACCGAATTCTTTCCCCAGTCTTCTTTCTTACCCAAATCTACTCCAGTTCCTGTGTCCTCATGTATCAGCACCTGCTACCTTCCTTCATGTACCTCCTCTACTCCTTATTCAACTCGGAGAGTATAGGTGTCTACAGGTTACAGAGGCAGTCAGGGACCCATGGGCCAAGACAAGATGCAGAGTCTGGCACAGGCAGCAAAGCCAGGAAGTAGGACGGCAAAAAACGAATGAGTGTCAGCTTTGATTCACATCAGTCTTTTTCTCACCCTGATTGATGTCAAGGCTAAATGTTCTGGATGGTTGCAAATGATCCACCAACAGTATATCTGAACCAGGCTTCTTCCTCTGGGAAGTAAATAGTGATTCTCTAGACCATGCAAAGTACAGGTCCAGAGCCTGTAGGACATGACCTTGGTGTCTTCTACTTGGAAGCCCTATCCCACAGTTGTCCATGGCTCAGCCACTGTTGGGAAACTGAAGATTAGTTTGTGGTTTCTCTGAGCAGAATGAATGTTTCCTACTCCAAGTCTCTTGTGTATACATTCTATTTGTGAGTGCTTGAAACTCTGCCATTTCCTCTAGACTCTAGACTCCTGTTGGCATCCCAGGTCACCTAGCTATGCAGAAGGTAATTAACCCCACTCTTTACCAAAATGTTCTTCTGCCTCCCCTGTCTTCTGTGTTTCCCACAGAACTGGTCTTTGGAAGATGATCTGTTAGGTAGAGGGCACACACTTATAGGATCGTTTCTAGAGAGGCACGGTGATGCAAGGATTCTGTGACAGATCAGAACACTGGAAAATGCTTTCTTTCTTGGCAACTGTGCACAACTGGGCAATCCAGTCTTGTTCCAGACTCATCAAAGACATACTCTTCCCTGAAGATAGCAGGATATCTGCCACCTGCTTGTGCAGCAAACTATGCTAGTGACTTGCTGATCCCGGCCTCTGCAGCTGAAGCCAGGGGAAAGCTGTGTCTGGTGACCAAGAACCACAGGATCTTGCCTGCACTCCTCTTGGAGGCTACCCAAAACCAGCAAGCAGCTCCCTCCTGAACTGGGCAGAGGCTTTACTTTGCTCCAATGCAGCTCCTCCAAACGGCTGAACTTCCAGACAATCACAGGCGTCAGCCCCTTCTCCGTCTCTCCGTCCTGTGTCAGCTGGTGTGTGTGGTTCTTCTTCTTCCTGGTAACAGTTGGTAAATGAGTCCCAGTCTAGCTGCTCGTGCAGCATGGCTGTTCAGAGAGAGCCTTCATCCTTATGTCAGGCGCATTAATGCCAAGTTTGCTCATTCTAATTAATAACAGTCAGTAAACACCAAAGAGAGCTAATGATGATTACAGGCCGCAGCTCCTGCGTGTTAGCAAACACACCAGGCAGGTGGCCTCTCCTCCCTCCCAGCAAGGAGGCTGGGGCTGCATCCTACAGAGCTGCCTGGCTTCCCATGGCCGCTACCCCACAGTCAGGAGACCCGGTCTTTACATCTCAGCCTGGCTCCTAGAGAGCAGGAGAGAGCCAGCAGCATAGAGAGGATTTAGAGCTGCTTCTGAGATCATAGTGATCAAATCTTAGGGCTCTTTGTTTCCCAGAACAATCTCCCTAGCACTTAGAATAAAACAATTTTCTCTTCTCCTACGTTAGATATTTTTTCTAATTTCGAAATTAATATAATTTGCTTTGAGAAGCTGAATTATTGCAGGCATATGAGAAAAATGAAGAAGGCTTTTTCCACACCCCCTCCCCCGAGAATGACAGTTGAGCCCCTAACTATTTTGACTTCTCAGTACTCCATGATTGCATCTTCTGATTTCTTTTTGAGGCTCAATTCTGTCCTTTTCCTGGTACCTACATGTCGCCTTTCCCACTGCTGCTGAACTGTACCAGTTATAAACTCATTTTTCTGATTCAGCAAAGCCTTTGCCATTTCTTTAGTCCTGCTTAAAGGAATCTTCTTCCCATGATACCACTCTCTAGGCCTCAAAAGACAAAATAAAGAGAAGGTTAGCTCTACTGAGCCTCAGGCTATCTCATTTCTCAGTGCTTTCCTTCCCAGATCCAGGGATGGTAAATAACAGACCAATTACCACATTATGTTCTTGTGGAGCTGTAAACTGAAATTTGGAAATTTTATTTGCAATACAGTTGAGCTTTGGCCAAACCTTGATCTTGAGATCGATTTGCATCTGACAGCCAGATGCTGAGATTACAGTCATGAGTTACTGCATTGTGTTAAATCTGAGATTTTTATATTTTTCAAAGTGTTCCCTTCCCTATGGTCCTAATATACAAGGAACTGCATAGCCCAGGCATGCTGGGTCTCTGAGGCATTTCTCAGGAAGGGTTTAACTCACAGGGAGCTCATTGGGCAAACCCCAGGGCCAAGGTCTCTGAGGGCCCAAGACTGGAATGAGACTACAGGACAGGCCACCGAGGTCTCAGAATCTCTATATCCTGTTCCTTTCCCAGAAGCTCCCAGGCCTCCTACAGCATCAGTGTTTTGTTGTTCAAGCTCACTTCCTCTCATGAATGTCAGTTCATTTACCTACAGTGATAACACTTCTCCCAGGACTATCCCAGTAATTCAGACAATGCTTTGTTCCCCAGTGGACTGTTGAGCCTAAGCCAGCCAGAACCCATTCTCTGCAAGTTTAGAGAGGCTAAGGCGCAAAACTATGAAAAGCGCTATCACCTCTGGGATGCTAATAAACGGGTCTAGGTAAATATCTGAGTGTGACTAGAATGGCTTATCAGGTTGTCGTTTTAGATGTGTGGGAGACTTTGCATTTCTCTGCATTTTTGTTTGTTTCTTTCTCTTTCGTTTTTATTATATATGCCTTCTTTTCAGTGGTTTTTAGACTTCCTTCCTCTTTATTTTTGCTATTCATGCACCCCCTTTTTCGTCCACAGTTCTCATTCTCTTTTTTTCTTTTAATCACAGCAAGTGACTACAGTGCTTTCCTAATTTGGACCTGACATATTTAGTGCATCAGTCCATCCATCCATCCATCCATCCATCCATCCATCCATCCTTCATTCAGCCCACTAATGTTCTCTGAGCTCTTTATCAGTCTCTTTATCTCTTTTCTGGGTTTCCAGAAAACAGATCCTAGCTTCTAAGTAACTATGTCTGCAAGAGGGAGAAAGACTTGCATCAAAGACAACTATTTTTTTCTGCCTATAGGGTCTCTTGAAATTCTGACCCTTCTACCTCTATGTCCTAAGTGCTGGAGCTGTAGTCGTGCACCATCATACCCTGTTTATGCTGCTGGGGACTGAACCCTGGCATGCCCGGGAAAAGGACGCTGTCCAGCACTCAAAGACACAATTAATTCCCGACGGACTTCTCTGAGAGCCAGAGATGACAGGCAGCTGTATGGAGGCATCTTGGGAAACATTGCAGAGTGAGTGATGTTGGGAACATTGAAGCCCAGTTGAAGGTGTCAACAAGCCGAGGGTAGGATAGGCTGGGTAAAGAATAGGTTTTAGGTCACAGGTACAGCTTGTGTAAAAAGCTTGATAGGATAAAATAGCCCAGAACATGTGAACTACGGGAAATAACCACACCTGGCTGAGGAGAATGCAATGAGGCAAGCGCTGGGGAATGGTTGTTAAATCTCATCATCAAGGGCTTGCCGAGCACAGAAAGATGCAAACAGTTTTCCATATGGGTAGTTAGCTCAGGGAGTGGGGAGGTGAGAATTTACATTTTATCTCCCATCCTGCTGTTGTATTTGAATTTTATACCGGTGAGAGAATGTTTTACTTTTACTTAAAAGAACTGCTGAGTGTGCAAAGCCTCATGCGCCAGGTTTCACAGATGAGGTTGTAGGTCCCCCTTTGGAGAGAGGAGGCAGGCAGGGTGGTGTGCTGAATGTCATTCGCTGCGGCTTGATGGTTCCTCTCCTTCCACTCTCAGGAGTTGTGTGTACACCTTCTGTGCATATTTCTGTGTCGGTTGATTTCATTTTTCTATTGGAGAAATGGACACTCAGTCCCCACCAACCAGGAAGCTAAGAGTGTCATCAAATGGGTCGGAGGCCTATAGGGGACATTGGCCTGCTTTGATTTAAGCAAAAATACTCTTGGCCTCCTGGTTGGTGGGGGCTGGGTGTGTGTTCAAACATTCCAAAGGTTTTACTCAATCCTCACAAAGATGTTAGGTCATTCATGGAGAAGGGCGGTAGGTGGCTAATAAGGGAGCTTACCAAGCCCAATAGTGCTGTTCCTGGACTGGTAACTCTCCAAACGCACCAGTCATTGAGTAGCTATCCATCCCCACAGAAAGTGTGGTTCCATTCTGAACATTTCCATTCACAGGAAGAAATGGGTCCCAGCAAGATTCCGGAAGAGCATTTCCACATTCTTTGTGTTATCACCCCCATTTCCTTGTCACCTCACCTCAACACGCTTGCCTTTCCACATTCTACACAGAAAGAACATCTGCGGAACTGAATACCTGCCCAGGTCTCTGGGCTGTGGTGGTGAGCCTTGTCCTGGTTTGGGGCTCATCAAGCCTGTGTTTACCTTTCTGTCATGGTGAGGCAATGCATGTGCTCAACAGTACTTCTTGCCCCGCTTTTCTGGATGACTTCACCCTGCTCCTCGGACAGGAGAGTCCCAACAGACTCTGCAGCTGCCTCTCACCAGCAGATGATGTAAATGCTACAGTGGACTCTGCAAAGCTGTTACAGGTGGTCTCTGTCTAGACGGGATATTTCTAGGTTGCTGGCATTTTGTTTGTAAAGAATTAAAGAAGCTCACAGGAATAGCAAAGTTTTGAGGGATTTTCTTCAAAAGTAAAGCAAAAGTTACGGAGTAGATAAATTGTACAGCAGTGATCTCCCCCGTCCCTGCCGCCGAGACACACACACACACACACACACACACGCAAACACACACTGACTTAGATCTGTCCAAGAGCTCCAGGATACATCTGAGGCCCATTGTGTTGAGTCTGGGAAGAGGAGGTGGTGGTTGCTAGGGGTGTGGTGTGGGTGGTTTCCTGTTTTGATTGACAGGCTTGGGATATCTAAGACAGTACTCTGCTCACATTCTTTCTCCTGAAGAGTATGTAGTCTCGGTCATGGGAAGAAGTTGGTAAATAAGGAGGGTTCTCAGGAAATTCATATAGAGGACACAGGTTACCTCACGGTTAGCTCACTGTGCACACACGAGAAAAGAGTCCAGACTAAATTGACTGTGTTTCTAGGCATAGGATGCATTTGACCATAAAGGGAGAGTTACTAAAGGGTTGTTAAGGAATATTAGAGGATTTTAGAGTGGAGTGACCGCTCACTTAGTGTGGAGAGAGCCATGTATACAGTTCAATGCAGGTGAGGAGTCCAGATTGTTACGTTATCTCTGTAATCCACCTGCTTCAAAGTGGCCTGGTGACTCAGGACTTGTTGTTCCACTAAGTAGCTAATAGATACAAATTCTTTTAATTTCTGCAAGAATTTTTTTTTTACCCTTTGCCACAACCAAGTTTCTGTCAGTCACTCTCCTCTGCATTTCTCCCACCCAGAAGATATTAATCTCCACGTTATATATCCAGATGTTACAGAGGAATAAACAGAGAGATGATTAGAAAAAAAAAACAAACAAATCCAAAAGAAAACTAGGAAGGTGATCTACCAATACCCTCACAGAAGGTAGGGTGGCTGGCATGCAACCATGATACTTTACATCTATTCTGTTTTTACCCTCCCCAGGGACTTGGTGTATAACAAACAGAAAGTTATAACAATTATGATAACATCAGATTAAATGTGATGCTAATCCCACTTCATGAGATACACAAATTTGCTGGTTTCCACTGAGACAGGTCTGGCAAAGCCAGATCTGCTTTTCCCTTTCTAGATCTCTTCCTGTCCTGATGGAAAAGAGTTCACTGCCTAAAGAAGGAGAAGGAAGGCTTGAGGCTAGCAGGCTTCTTGATTTATTTATGTGCTATATATCAAACAAATCCACTGCCTCCAAGCCTCTTAGCATATATAAATCTAGCAGTTATCCTGTACACCAGATGAAAAGAAATAAGCCCACAGCAAACTTGTACTACAAACCAAATATTTAAGGCAGTTATTAAATACCTGAGATTTTGGGACAGTGGTTCAGAAAGTGGAGCAGGAAGAATGCAACAAGAACAATTTATTTTCATAAACAATGATAAACCAGTTCCTCAGATTTGTAGTTCCTCTGGTTAAGCATCGGCATTGCTCGCACATACGTCCCAGTTAAAGATACAGATATCTTTATGGTGGATAGGTAGGTGAGTGAGGGGGTGAATGTCTGGACTAATGAAAAGAAAGAAAAAAAAGCTCATGTCTTTCGTTCACTAATTTTCTTGTACACCAAAGGGGACAGCAAGAAACCTTTGGTACCAAGAAGATATAGGAATTGCTTCCAGAGACAGACTGTGACAAGGTTCGCACTTTTCTGGAATGTCTTAAGATTCCGTAGATGGACTACCAGAAGAAAAGGGGCCTCCAGGTGTTACTGGAGCTCCCGGCCTGAAAGCTTGACTGTGGATCCATCTGTGGTGACATTAAGCCAATTACATCATATGCAGAAAATGAAATCACTCCTTTCCACTTGTGTCTAACACTAAGGAAAGAGGGATTCTCAGTTGGTACCTTATCTATAGCAGTGAGGCAAGTATAGAAACAATGAAAGAGGAGCAGGGGAAGACAACTGTTCAGTAGTTCTTGCACCAGAGTTCTTGGCCTGTGCCTGTCCATTCCTCAGCCCTAGCATGATAGTTCCAGAAGCAATCCTAATCCTGATGCTGGTTATACAGGCCAGAGCCTTTAATTAGGAGAAAATGCTGTTTTCATTTGTGCCAGTCCTTCTGAGAACTACCTATCCCATTGCCAGCATTTGAATGAGGAAATAAGTGCTTAGGCTCACATGTTGTGTATAAGACTTAGAGAGGCACTAAGACTTTCCTATAGAAGGAGAGAAGGAGCCAAAGGGTTACGGAGATGTCTGATTCTAAGCTAATGCTTTCACAAGTGAGATCCTACAATACAGTTTCATACACACTATAACCTTCATTTCTCAGGAAAACAACAGAAATGACAAAGATCTCTTCAAAGAACAGAAGTAGTCATACATGCACCACAAAGGGCTGTAGTTACTAAAACTCAAGTGTTTCAGGCTGCATACCTACTTGCCATAAACATTAAGAAAGTATTTTTATACTGGTTCATTATAGTAGAGGTCTCATGAAGGCAGAGAGATAGGGAGAGAGGCAGGAAGAACTTCACTGGGAAAAAAATCTAGGAACAAAACAAATATTCACATGGGGAAATTAAATTCTGCCCCGAAGATGATTGGCATCCTGACACTCAAAATGAAATTTCATCTTTCTAATGACAACCCTCGCTTTAATGTAACATCATTGTCCTGTGCACACGTACACATGCATGATTGGCGTATAGTCAATGTTTGAAGACTTGCATTCATGCCTCTTGGACTGATTCAACTTGCAATGCTTCCAGGGATGCTTGCAGCTTTGGGTCCCAGAAAACAGAAGGGTAAGAATAGCAACAAGATAGTAACCAGATCAACAGACAATTACACTAAATATCCACTATTTACCAAACATTATTCTAAATACATTTCAGGAAGTGTATTAATTGAATCCCCCATATCAAATATCTATTAAATAGACATCATTCTGACTGATTTCCAGATGGAAAAACTGAGGCATAGACCAGAGATATAGGTCCTTAACATATCCAGCTGGCAGAGTAGCAGTGCCTGATTCACATGTATGATGCTAATTTCAGGTCCTTTGCCATTTCTTGGTTATGAGGACAGACAGGACCCCAAGATGACCTTCAGAAAACAGTGTCATGACTTTCAGAGAAGATAGTGGGTCATAAAGAAGAGACTTCTCAGGTAGCCAAGAAAGTCAGTTAATCTTTCAAAACTACACAGAGAAAGAAGGAATGAACTCTGACAGTGAGGGGACACGGGTGATGTAGAAATGTGGTGAGATGTTCCTTAAGGGAAAAATAATAAAGACTTTATGACCACAGTGGGCAAAGCAGTTTGAAAACATGGTATCTATATTTCTCCTTCCCTCTCCCTCTCTCCACCTCTCCATCTCCTCTCCCCTCCCTCTCCATCTCCCTCCCTCCTTCTCCCTTTCCCTTTCTCCCTCTCTGAAATTCAATTCTCATGGTACATAAAGGCTCCAGGAAGTCTTGTAGCTGAGAAAGCAATTTAGCTTTGTTAGAACACACACAGCCATGAACTAGCCAACTTGTCCACCATTTTTCTTTTCTGTTTTCTGTTAGCATTTCTATACATAATTGAGACTTCTCACTCAAAGGTCAACTCCATTGATGATATTTCAGTCCCATGATTTATCAGTCCTCCACCTCCCAAAGATTCCATACCTTCAAAATCAGTTCTTTGAGCTGAACACGTTCATGAGTCAAACCACAGCATAGGCTTCAGAAGGATTTAAACGATCTCACTGCGAACACTAACCAAGCCCAGTTTCCCAAGTGCTAGAGTCTACAATGGTGACAAGATGCCTTAACTCTGGGGATTATTACCAACCTCATTGTTTCTGGCCTTCATAAGTCAAAGGGAGCACTAGCCTATTCTGGAATTCAGGGCATCGGCCTGTCTCCTCTCTATTTCCTGAATCCACCTGTTTTCTAAACTTACTCTATCCTCCTACATATTGTGGAAATGCACCTGCGTCCTGGTACTCATTACCAGAACTGAGTTAGAACTCACCATTTTAAACCTATATTACCTTTTTGATGCTCTGTTGCAGTTCTGATTTCTGTTTCCCTTGTTGTATCATATCATTTGACCCCTTGCTGCCGAGAATACCTTTCTGCAAAGTAAATCTTACCAGGTTATATCAAAGATTGAAGATCCTCACCCTTTCTCTGTATTTATAAGTCAAGTTTCTACTTCTTCATATGACGTCCTTGGTCATCCCTAAGCAGATTTCACATACAATAATCCCCTTTTATAAATCCAGAGGCATTTGCAGTCTTCCAAAGCCTGCATCCTTCCTTCTGCTACCTGTCCTTATGTTCCCAATCTCTCCCTGACTGGTCAAGTGTTCAAGGTCCAACTCAAGCAAAATGCTCTCTCTCACTGCTTCTCTTTCTTTCTTTAAATCCTGTGGGGGAGGGGGCTCTGTTCTCCCTTTCACTGGCTCAGCACCCTACACTCATTTTCATTCTGTCACTTGTTAGTCTCTTCGTCAACCCTTATTGACACACTTGTCTCCTCAGAATCATGTGCTCTCTTTTATTTCCACAGTTTCAGTGCCATACACAGCACAAATTATGTTCTCAATAAAAACAGTGGAATGAATGAGTGACCATAGGTGACCATAAACATGTTTACGGAGCAGGAAAAGCTATACCCACCCCCCAGTAAAAGATTGATTTTGTTGCATACAACCTTTGTCAGGAAAATTTTGTGGGGGATCTCTACAAATGCTATGGTCAGCAGAGTAATGATCTGCATGAGGTAAGAAGGAAATCCAGTTCAGCATGACTCAGTGTTGGTTCATACTTTAAGAGTCTGACCTGGGCACTTATTCTAGACTATTCTAGTTTATTCTTTTTAAGTACAATACAGTTTGGAAAAAAAAACCCAACCAAACAGACAACTTTTCTGGTGACAATTATCACAGTAAAGCTTAAGGATTGACTACATTGAAACTATGTTACAAAGTACATATGACCCCTTTCACAAGAATGGGCCTAATTGACTAAGATTGAGTAACGTTCAGGATAGAGGTCTAGAGTGGGAGAGTCTGGGATAAATATAATAGTTGGAAGTGGGAGGGGGATGTGAGGTTGGGAAGTTATGTGTGACCTACAGATAGCACAGATCGCAATTAACCATATCTGTTCCCAGCTCTCAGAGTAAAAACAGCCACAGAGACAACCCTGCATGTTTAACATTCCTGGTTTCCCTGTGAGCACAAGGACATCATGCCCTCCACAAAATTGAGGACATAATAATTTATAAATAAGCATTACTATAAATATTCTTTCTTGATAGGCAAAGTCCACATAGACTATCCTCAGACACACATGCTCACACACACATTCATGAGTAGAAAAGCACATAGATTCTTGCACGTTTATTTGAGCTTTTGTTTCTGTTTCTCCCACTCTTAGACTGTGCTGCCTCACAGGAGAGAAGCAGAAGCATGCCCCCTCCCCCCCCTAGAATATAAATTCTGAACTAAGGGAACTTTCCAATGAACCAAGAGTAGTTATGTTATAGCAAAAATTTGAAATCAGAACTGAACTCCCCCTCTCCATCCCTTCATGGAGAAAGTCATCCTCTTCTAGGCTGTACTTTGTAGGGCACTATCTCCCAATGCACCTATAATGGGAAATGGAGACCTTTTGTGTCAGGCATGTGTCCTTGCTGTCTTTTCTAATTAGATGACTCAAGGAATCTCTGGGAGAGCAGCAGAGCAAGACCGAAGAACTTGGTTATTTTATTAAGGAGCCCACATAGTTTCGAAATCACTAACCTTCGTTGAACGCACTTCACTGAACGTCTCCAATACAACATAAATACCAGCATCTCTAGTCACAATCATTTGATACTTCTTGCCAGTTTGTTTGATTTATTTTTTTCCTTGATTCTCAATGAGCAGACACAATAAATTGAGGACAATTCCAGGAGACCCAGGGGCCACTTGAGTTTATGATTAATTGTGTACTGGAGACCTTCTTCTAAAGGTACATGTCTCTAGATTTGGTCAGCGGATCCAGGTCCTTCCTGATGATGGGGTAGGTGATAAGACAGGGTCATCCACTCTAGCAGAATGTGTTGGGCTCAATGTCTGTCTACAGTGTGCAGCTTGCCAGATATAGGGAGGTGAAGGGAGAGTAAAGAGGAGAGTAGTCTGCGAAGACATTTTTGGCTCATCCTTGATTTCTATCAGTTGGTCCCCAACCAATTGGCAGCTTCTATTTTCAGATGTGTCTGGGGAGATGAACACATCTTGCTCTTGCTCACTCAGAACAGGATCCAGCTCTTGCCTTCCTTCTCTTTGTCAGAATTGTCCTCTAGGAGGCTGAGAACCCCGTGGGGGCACACAACACACTTTCTCTGATAGCGTTTTTTTTCTCCAGGGCAGGGACTGACTTAATAGAAACAGAATAAATGCCTAGGAGTGACAGCGTGGGTGGAGCCCCCAGACATAGGTCCCTGAGTGAGTGAGCAAGACAGTATTACCTCACGTATTACCTCACAGCACAGACACTGCCTTCTGGGGCAAGTGAAAGCCGCCAGCTCAGAATCCTCACCTCCAGGGGAAGAAGAGTGGTCTCCAAGGGTCTCTGAGTCAAAGGGGGTCTCTTGCTTTGCCAGGCATGGATTGGCAGGTTGTGAATAAAAGGGCCGGGAGATTTCTCAGGGTGGGGATCATGTTTTTAGAGTTACGTTTGAAGGTGATAGATCAGAAACAAGAATGAAATAAAGCACACATGAGGAGAAAAGAAAGTAGGGTGGCATCTGATCCCACAATGTGGTTAAGAATATGGTACCTAGAACCAGCAGTGCCCCCCATCTTCTACACTCATCAGCAAACTGAGGGAAGGGGTAGCAGAAAGCTGTCAGTGTGGGTCTAGAAAACAACCTCTCCTGCACAGGCTACACTAAGAGCTGAGCATGTAAATCCTCAGGCCACATTCTCATGAGAAATTATAATGAATAGTGGGGAAGTCAAAATGCAGGGGTGCAAAAGCCCCAATTTGCCATTTCCAATGTGTAAGTCCCTGGGAAAGTTACATAAACTCTGAACTTCAGGGTCCTACTGTGCCAGCATACAGGAAACATTGACAACTGTCCTGAATAGGAGCCACGGTGCCATCACTGTTGTGGGGCTGAGCAAAAGTAGAACACCACACGCTGCTGAGTCTTGGGATGTGGTGTTGATATGGGCTATGGATGCAAAAGGGGAACTCAAGGGTGGATTGTAAGAGCTTATTTTTTTTTTTTTTTTTTTTTTTTTTTAGAAATCAGTGTTCCATGGCAAGCAGAAGAGGCTCATTCTGCTGCTTTGAAGAAACGTTTAGTCAAACTTTATCTCTCCCACTAAGTCACTTATCTCGGAGGGGATGAGAGAGGACTTAGGCTTAAAGTACAACAGCTGAGGCTGTCCGGTGTGTCTCTTGGCCAAGACTTGCCCTCTGAGCACAGACTCAGTCTGTTGATTTATCAGCTTGGCTCAGAGGGTTGTAAAGCCGAGGCTGGGCATGTACCTCAGTGGTAGACTGCTTACCTACTAAGTCCAAGGCACAAGGTTGGAGAGCAGACCAAGACTCACCATTCTATACTTTAAGGTCCTCCCTTGATTACATGGTTACAGACTTGAAGAAAACTAGGTTTCTTCTGTCATCCTGAGGCAGTGATCCAAAGTCCTCAAACCTCACCACCCACCCTGACCTCTTCTTTCAGTCAGCTCAGTGCCTTGACCCCAAACTATGTGAGGTTCCCAATTTATGGTAGCTCAACCAAATGGTTTTCAGCCTTGGAACAGAATGAAAGGCAGACCTACACATCTGTTCTCTTGTTGACTTTCAGTACCAATAGTCGACAACTGTCATGAGCTGCTCAACACTTGACGAAACAGCAGGATTCATGTACAGTATCTGCCAGCCATCAAGCTAATATGTGTTTTCTGAGTGTGTCCAAGACTACAATATTTCGTATACTAGATATACTAAGTACATTTGGCGCTTGAACATTTAGACTTAACAATTCTTTCAGTTTATGGTGGGTTTATCAGGATGTGACCCCATCATAGGTTAAGGAACATTTGAAATATGTGTATGTTACTTTTAACCCAGGAGACAAGCTTTGAAATCGGTGTCAGTTCTGTCACATGACAGAAATATATGAGCCTTTCCTTTTGACTATCAAGTCCTTAGCAGTGGGGACCTCACTGACTGTATGTGGTTTTATACAATTAGATGGGTCTTGGATAATTTTGGTGAATTGCTAGTGGAGAGTATTGAATGAGATTTAGAATTGAAACCTCCATCAAAGAGAAAATGTTTGGTGACAGTGTGAAACAGGAATGTGTCCAAAACTAAGCCTTAGAGCTAGAATACCAGCTCTAGTACAGATTACAGAAGATCTCTTAAGACTCACAATCTAGACCAGAATATGGGACCCACTTAAAAGAAGTTACACATCTGTGAAACTCATTCTCAACTGTTCTCTGTGCAAACACCTTATCGAGTACTAGGGCATAGAAGGAGAAGCCATTCCATAGACCTAGTATTAGCCCTCTAGCCCCTGACTTTCCCCACAATTGTGTGTTATTGGACAAACCTACACTGTTCAGCCTAAGGCACAGGGACCTAGAAGTATATAACCAAGTATGCCATGATATTTTGGATTACCATGGAGTCACATACCTGACAGCCAGACAGCTTCTAAAGAATTGTCATTTTTTAAAAAGATAAGCCAGTAGTCTTTTATTGGATATTAGTTCTCATCTCAGGATATGAAAAGATTGAATTCTTCATGAATGAGAACTGTGTGTTCAAGAGTGTGGTTCCTGGGGTTGGGGATTTACCTCAGTGGTAGAGTGCTTGCCTAGCAAGCGCAAGGCCCTGGGTTCGGTCCCCAGCTCTGAAGAAAAGAAAAAAAAAAGAGTGTGGTTCCCACCCGCTTCAGTATTACTTGGGTTGAAACTCATATTTGAGTTTCTTGTAAGAAATGCAGAAGCTGAAAAGCTCATAGGCTGCCATCACCAAGTTAAGCACCTCCATGCACTCTTTCAGCAAATTGATAGATACTTGCTATACTCATGGTAATCTCACCGCAAGGTTCCCATGATGCCTCTGGGGTAGGGGTGTGGGGTGGTAAAACTCCACATCAATATCTAAAGCTTGGCAGCTCTCCATGTTTAACCTGCACAAGCTTCTTTTCCTTTAGAACACATTGGGCACATTCAAGATGGCTAGACCGTGGTACAGGACATGTCACTTCAATTTTACCTAAAATGCTATTATTTCGTAGGACCCTGCTCTCTCTTGTCTTTTGCTAAGAGCTACAAGTGTGTCCAGTTCTTGAGTTTGGTTGTATCTATTCCATCCTGTCATTATTCTACCCCAAGGTGAATCCTTGGGAATTCCAGAATGTCATGTGCTAACTAACAGGGTCTGCTGGGTCCTAGCAATGCAAACGGCTGATGCGTGACCTGAAATATAAGTGTTGGTGTGTCAGGCATGTGTTACCAAGGTAACTGGACACAGTGCTCATGTCTTTCCTTACGTCCACAGGCTGCCTCAGGCTGAATCTATAAAATAAAAAAAAACAATAATAACAACAATGAAGGAAAGAAACAAAAGCTCAGACAGGACTGTAAAGCAAAATGCAGTGAGTGTTGAAGCAGATTCAAGGATTTTTGGAAGCATTTTGTTATTTGAGGATGTTTGAGCATTTTTTATTGTTTCTTCTCTTTCTTTTCTCTTCCAAACAAGCTTTTACAATGCAGTCCAGGCTGGCCTTCAACTTCCTACCATGCCTACCTTAGTGTGTACCATTTTTCTAATCAAAAATCAAATTCAAAATACATTCTAATTGAAGGGCTCACTATGAAATGTATGTCAGGCTGTTCAAGAAGGAAAAGCAAACAATGATAAAGGCTGGCTTTTGTTTTTGGCTGAATCAGCACTTTTCCTGCTGAGTCAGATTTTCTTTGCTAAGCCAGACTTCCTTTTAGATTGTCTCAGCCTGATACACCAAAGTCTGACTTAAAGTGTTTCTTCTCATCCTCTTTAGTAAAACACACAGCTGTCCCAAACAGTATTCCAGTTAGTAAACAAACAAAAAACAACAGCAACAAAACCCCCTCATCAATTCTGAGGGAGATGAAGGTCTTTGCTGGTACACTCATTGTCTGGGCTCCCAGAAAAATACTTAACTATGGCTTCCCTCCAGTATTTCTCAAAACTTCTCTATCAATTTTTGTTTTCTTTAATACTTCCTGATAAGGAGTCTGTTTTGCTCCTCCATTTCTCTTATTTAGGAAAGTGATGTCATAAGAACAATCTTCTATTCACCCCACTTAGGGCCCCAGTCACAGGCTGAAGAGATAATTTCATTCAAGTCTAGGCTGTTGAACCAGAATGTTGGGGTTGCTTACAGAAGTGTGGGTGCTGTTTCATGGAGGAATAGTTTTCTCTAGCACTTTGGCACTCCCTGATCAGCTTGCAGGAAACTCCACCTCACAGTCCCCTCCTCACCCAGCTTGTTTACAGCATATGCAACTGAGTTTTCTAACTTTCTGAGCTTTCTGAGTCACACACGTTTGATTAGCTTCCTAAGCCTTCAGAGAATTCATCTTCACTGCAGGAGGGAATGTTTCAATTCGGAGGCAATATTTACACAACAGGTGGCCTCACAGTCTCAGATTTGTTAGAGACAGTTCCAATTACTAAAAAAGTTTGTGGTTAAAACAAAGAAAACAATGCATAAAAATGTTAATTTCAAAGGCCATTGTATTAGTCAAGGTTTTCTAGAGGAACGGAACTGATTAATAAACAATGTATGTATAATAAATATGTTCTACTATGAACATCAAATTATATTTAACTATTTTATATCAAATAATTATATTTAATTTTATATTAATATTTCACATATATATGTGATTAATTAAAATGGCTAAAGGCTGTGGTCCAACTAATACTACAATAGTTGTCTACTAACAGAAGGTCCAAGAATCTAATAGTCATTCAGTTCATGAGGCCAGAAAGCTCAGCCGGTCTTCAGGATACACCACAATCCAAAAGAAGTAGTGTCTAATGCCCATGAGGGAATGGACTTGCCAGGGAGAGTGAGTGAAGCCAAGGAGGTAGAGAGCTGGCTTCTTTCTTCCATGTCCTTTATATAGGCTGTCAGCAGTAGGTGTGGCCCAGATTAAAGATAGATTATCCCACCTCAAAAGATTTGCGTTAAAAGTAGGTCTTCCTACTTGCAATGATTTAGTTGAGAGGAAAAAAAATCCCTCACAGGTGTACTCAACTGCTTGGGGTTTAGTTAATTCCAGATGTAGTCAAATGGACAGCCAAGAATCCCAGCCATTAGGACCAAGCCCAATCTTAGCAACTGAAGCCAGGTTGCATGACATACAGGGCTTCATCAGTGTGAAGTTTCATCTCCTTTTGAACATAGCCTTTAAGTTCTGGTATGGCTGCATCAATGTGCCCAACATACTGTGACTGAGAAAATCAGGATGAATAAGAGAACAAGGAAATTTTGCATTATCTCCTTGTAAAGGTTTGACTTGATAGTGGGAACATCCTTCACTGCTGTCCAGACAGATGTATACAGTCCATCTGACAGCAAAGAGGACCAGCTCCTAAGAGAAAGGAAATTGGTTAAAAACAACAACAACAACAACTAGAATTTTCTGCTGCAGTAGCCGGTGACAGTCTAGGACACAAATTCAGCCTTTCTGACCCTGCATGTGGTACAATGGGAGGCATGAAAAAAAATAAATTAAAAGGATTTACCCTCCCCCCCCAAAAAAGAATGAGCAAAATTAGTGGACTTAGTGACTTCAAAATTTCCTGCAGGTGAGAGTTTTGTACGAATCCCACCAACCAGTGGTTTCTATACCTTGAAAAGAATAGAGCCCACCTGTGGCTGGACTTTTGTTTGCCCTCATTTTTTATGAGAGGCTAGGGTGCTTCCTACATGGAAAATCCCAATGTTTCCTCACTTAGAAATCACAGAAACAGCAGCAGTGAACACAGAGCCCCATAGTTGTAAGCACAGTTGAAGAAATTTTGATTCAAAAATCCATTATACAGGGTCAAGGCCAGAATATATGTCCCAACATGCCATCAATTCTCCAGTAATCATATAACTTTTTTTTAAAAAAAAAATCAATACTTTGGGGTCAGCCTGTGATATAACACCCATGGAAGAGAACCTTTTGTGGAATTTATTTTCCATTACATTTTTGTCCAGTGCCCTAAATTCCAGAAGGAGTTATCAGCTCCCTACACTCTTTATGCATTCTGCAGCTTCCTCCCTCCCTCCACTCCTCCAGTCACGTCTTTTGAATATGAAAAAGCTTAATGTATTCTTTCAGGGGGGAAAAAAACCCTTTAAGGCCATCTTCATAAGCAAAACCATTTCTTATTTAATAAACAATCGCTGTCTCATTAAATGTAAATTAGTCCTTTATCCTTAGCTGTATTTGTTGAATCTCTTACTTACTGTGTTTACCAAATTTGTTTCGTTTGGCTCCAAAGCCTTCTGTAAACTTCTCATAAATAGGAAGTTGAAACGAAGGCACTTTTTCTATGTCAAAGCACCTGCATTAACAGCTTTGAAGGGAGCCTCACAATGGGCTCTCTGTTCCCAGTGTCCCAATGCCAACCATCCTTGTCACCTGGAACCCCTCCCCCCACCCCTGAGAGATTTCTGGCTGTGATGCAGGGCCCCCTCCCTCAAAGTCAAGGTTGTGTGTCATAGAAATCAGAAGCTGGCTGTGGGTGGGACTTCCCCGGCTTTGCAAAGAACAGGCAGTTGTCAAGAGCTGAACCGCAATGAGTTCTTTGCAGCAGCCCTGGGCACGTGGATTCACTGGGACTCAATATGTCTGCATTTCCTGGCTTAGAAGGGCCCCATGTAAGGCCCATCTGTTCCAGCAGGCATCTCATAATCGGATAGGATGCTTGGCAACACCATCCCAGATAATGGATATCTGAATTTTTTTTGTAATTTCCAGGCTTGTGCCTAACAGCTTAGCAGTTGGCCTTATGTTTAAAGAAAACGGATAATAATCATGAGTGATGTGGTAATTTCCATTCAAAAATTTCGAATGGCGCTTAATTAAATCTTCCAATAACATTTAGAAGCCAACGTCCTTCGTGTTCCTGCCAGGATCATCTGAGAAGGAAAGGGAGCGATAGGACAGTATACAGGACTGTGAAAGGCTCGCTGTGGCCAGAATGCACCAGGCCCAAATGCTGTGGCTCTCCACTCTAGCACAAAACCCACTGTATTCCCTCAACGTGGTCCTTTACATGAACTAGTTCGAAGGCAGCCAGACTGAACCAGGTATCCCAGGAGTGGCAGAAGCTTTGAGAACTAACTTATCTTCATGGTGTCTATGAGAGCAGACAGATCTGCCTCGAGGTTTAGAGAAACAATTTCCAAAAGTGTCATCTTTTGCCCTGACTCAAAAGAGAAGACACCCCGCTCATCCTATTGGCTCGGCTCATTCTGCATTTTCAAGGAGACTGTAGAAGGTAAGCACAAGGGTTGCTTATTCAAATTTTACAGTGTCAAGCCTGACAACTTGTCTCTCCTCTCCAAGAGGATGTCTTCTGACATTCCTGCTTATACTAAAAACATCTGAAGAGCCTTATCCTGAGGAGAGATCTTAGAAGCTCTTAGCACGGACTCTCCCATTTTAGAGAAGAGAAGCTGAGTCTCTTCTCACCCCATGGCTAAAGAAAGAGCTATCTTCCTTTCTGTACTCTTAACCCTTGCTTGGACTGAAACCCAGGGCCTCTTGTCTGCAGCTCCTCTGGGTGTTTACCTCAGCATTTTGAGTGGCTACTTCCTGTGTTAAAACGAGAGTCTGTTTTTATTCATTCAGTCCCCACTAGGGACAGGCAGGGAGCAGCACAGCAGAAGGATTTGCTGGAATCCTGTTTCTAGCCCTTCCACCTACCACCCAGAAGTCACTGTTTCCTTTCAAGTGCATCCCCTCTATCAGAGGAAGCCTAATTCTTTTAGCCTTCACTATAGCCTCCCATCCTCAACTTCTTTTGTCTCACTTTTCTGAGGTGTGAAATCAAGTAAATGGGATTTACCCTTTGCCCTCCAGGGAAGCTGAAAGATTGATAAGGTGTCAAGGAAACGCCTGGATTCTTTAGCATCTCACAACATCCCGTAGAAACAGAACAATCCAGAATTGAGAAATAGGGACCGATTCCCCCCTTACATTAAACTTCAAATTTATTTTCTGCTCTGTTGCTATTATTTTCTACTTGATTTTTATTTGGGGGGATTTGGTTTTACTACGATTTCAAATCTTTTATAAATGTCCCTACCAATCCGGAGGAAGCAGCGAGGCGCTGAAGCCGGCTGAGACAAGAAAGATGCAGTAGGTCAGGCTGCAGGACCGACAGCCCTGTCACGCTGACTTATGATGGATGAGGGAAAAGTCTATTTCTCATCCACAGTGGGGGAGGTGAAGTGTAAAGAAAGATGCACCAGGCGTCTCTAGGCGATTCATCTTATAGGAGATAAACTCTCAGAAACTGTGGTCCTGTGAGGGGAAGAGAGAGGGAATAGAAGGATTGAATTCATTACGTGAAGTATAATCTCACAAGGAAATACCCAAACCTCTATCTGTGGCACCCAAGATGGGAGGCGGCGAAGACCCCGCGTCCTCCCTCATATTTGTCAGCTGCTAAAGCAGGCGTGGAGAGGAGAGTCTCAGATTGCGCTGCTCTCCTTGTAAACAACCCTGCCCACCAAATGCCTCAGGAGACCAGGCAAAACCTAGGGCATCTCCAGTGGATCAGATCAATAGATGGCAGGCCCATAAGGCGACCTCTGAGAAGGCTCTCCTTCGGAGCCTGAAGTCCGCATTCCCCAATTTCTCTTTTTAATCTCTGGGTTTTAATATCTACGAAACCTAACACCGTGGAATTGAGGTTAGATATGAGTAATCCCGTGAAAATTGGAACATGGTACTTTCTCTCCAGAATATTCTGTAATCATATCATCCTGACTTCCCTCTGTCCATTTCCAGATTTTAGCTACGTGGCCCTGAGCTCTAGGCATCGAAACTGACAACTAAAAACAGGGAAGGTGAGAAGCCCTTCCTTGTCCTCTCAGGCATGACTAGGGGACCTGAATTTCCCAAGTCCTGGATAGCATGAGGCCCTCCAGCTCTAATCGTTCCCCCACCCCACCCCCCACAAAGCTGTGGCAAACCCCGCCTTCTGTTCTTGGAGCCGAGACTTTCAGCAAGGTCCACCCTGCTTCTCATTCCCACAGTGACCTTGGGCAAATCACTTTCACCTCCCTGAGCCTCAGTTTCCACATCTGGAAAGCTGAGATAATAGCTACCTGCCTCCTGGGGCCGACCAGCAAGGCTTAATTAATTATGTTTGGCCAAGCTTTGGAGACCTTTGCTGGAAGAATCCGTGCGAGTGCAAATTATTATTATTATATCGCTGGAGCCTTAACTCCAGTTTTGCTTCTGAGGCTAATGATTATTTCTTTTTCTGAAGGAAAAAAATATATTAAATTTAACTCCGAGGAATGTATTGGGGAGTGGGGAAAATTTCCATTTGTCAAGGAGAGAACTGTGGAAGTAATTGGAAGTTCCTGCAGCTCCTCTGGGGAGGAGTCCGGGAAGATGCTTCCTATTCCAGTCTTCCCAGACTGTTTTTCCTGCTCCTGCTTTCCCCTTTTCGGCTCACCACTGAGTCTCTTGGTGCTGCAGAATGTTAACCTAGGTGAGCTAGGGCAAGATCCCATGCCTGTGGAGTCCACAGGGCTGCTCTCTTGTAACAGCCCTTCCTCTACGTCCTGAGCCCTCCCTTGCTGGTTGGAAACACAAACACTTCTAAGAAACAATGAATGCAATACTCTTGGGTGGAGTTCAAAGACTAGGTACTTTCTCTATTGAAAGCATCCAGCCAAGGTCTTGTCTCCCATCAAACATCTCTCCCAAGACTGCAGCTTGTTTTCCTCCTCAGACATAAAAATTGACAGCCTTTGTCCTGTCATTTCCTGTCTTAATGAAGCCGACTCCCCAAGTTGGCTTCAAATTAGCCTCTAAAGCAGTTTCTCCCATGACTCCAGCGAGTCTGCAGGCATTTCTGACCCTATAACACTCACCACAGAGATCCTGGGCTGAAAAATTGGGCTCCTGGAACCAGGACAGGTCTGTGCTCTCTAGGACACTCTGGTCTATGGGCTCCCTCCCTCCAACTGTAAGATATTCTCACACAGCTCTACTGTCCATGCTTAGAGCATGCAAGTTTGAAATTAGGGATTTAACATTGAGATCATTTTACTGCAGAAAAGGCTGGCAAATCATTCCTTTAAGGTCAGCTGGGCCCTGAGCCAACCCCTCAATCTTGAGGACTAATTTAGTCTTAAGCAGCAGGATCTGCTCCTCACATATCTGGAGACAGAAAAGTCTGAGGTCAAGGGTCAGCATAGTTAGGTGCTGGTAAGGGCTCACTTTCTGGCTTGCACAAAGTGACCTCTCTGAATGCCCATATGGCAGAGAAAAGGAAAGGAACTGCTTGCACTCTGCGATCTCCTTTTTTTTTTCTTTTCACATTTCCAGGTGTGTGTGTGTGTGTGTGTATGTGTGTGCATGTGTGTTAGAATTATATCTATGCATATTCTGATCGATGTAGATGCATATGTGGTGTATACAGGTCCATGTGCATGTGAATGCATGTAAATGGGGGCCCGGAAGTTGATGTCTAGTTTGTTTCTCACTTCTTCTCCATTTTATTTATTTAGTCAGGGTCCCTTGGTGAAGCCAGAGCTTGCAGATTCTGGCTATCCTTAGTCCATTCAACCTGTGAATCACCTGTCTTTGCCTCCAAGGTGCTGGAAGAGCAGGCATTCACCATGCCTACCTGACTTTTATGTGACTACTGGAGATCGGAATTTTAGTCCTCATGCTTTATGGCAAGACTTCTACCCGTAAATCTATCTCCCCAGCTTCCACCCCAGTTTTGTGAGGTATCATTGACATATACTACACATAATCAGTACATAGAGATTGGAAAGTTCTACAAATGTACAGAACCCTGTCACCATCACTACAACTAATATCTCCAAGAGCTTCCTTGTGTCTCTTTTCTTTTCCATATCTATTTATTATTTAATTTTATCTTTATGGTCAAAACACTCGACATGAAATGTACCCTTTTAATTAATAACCCTCCCAAACCTATTTGCTTCTTGTATTCTTTCTTCAGGCTTACCTTCCTTCATGGATACCTTATCACCTGCGCGCGCGCGCGCGCACACACACACACACACACACACACACACACACACACATACACACACATTCAAATGCACAGGATCCGCCCTGCACACTCACACACTTCGGCACACTCACTCTCTTTAACATGCTGATGCCGTCACACCAGCACAAGTACACAGGCACATAGACATCTTTCTTCTGACATACCTAACATCAAGTCCCCTTCACATACAGATTTCCAAGCCATGGCGCTCTGTCCTTTGCTGAAGCCCCGGAGCCTATCCCCTGTGGTGTTATAAGAGTATGAACCACTGTAAGGCACTTGCTAGCTCTCAGGTCTTATGATTCCCCTCCCTTAGGGAATGACAAGCTTGGTGAAAATAGCAACAGTGACCTCTACAAGCCCAGGATGACTTCGCCTCTATGTTCAGTCTCAGTGGCATCCCATAGGACACCGTATTTCTCATACTTAGTGCCTTTATATGTGCCTGTCTCTCTGGAACAGTACTGACTCTACTTTGTGTGGGAAAAATTCTACCATGGTTCCTAGTTCCAACTGAATTTCTCTTTGGGGAAGTTTCTAGGTCACTTCCTTTCTCCCCCTTGCCTTCTGAGGCAGGTTGTGGGTCCTTTCTTCCTTCACTACCACTATGTCATAGGCACTGCCATCACCAGCGTCCGCCATGCTGAGATGAACACTTTTTAATGATTTATTCATTCACTCAGGGTGGGCCTGGAGACATGAGCACGCCACAGGCATGCGTGTGAAGGTCAGAGGACAACTCTCAGGACTGTGTTTCTTCCTTTCTACCTCATGTAATCTGTGGGTGGAGCTCAGGTCACTGTGCATGCTGGCAGCTGTCTCTGCCAATGTCCAGGGTTGAACCTCTTTGGATTTGTGTGGCCCTTCCTCTCCTAGTGTCAGGGAACTTAAGATTGGTCCCTGACCCTTAGTTAGCACTTAAAAACTACTTCATGAGTGGACCAGTTAATTTTCATGTTTCACATTTCTGGAACAAAAATTAATCCTACATTTCATTCATTTTTGTGTCTGATCAAGAGTTTTGCTGGACGCATCCCAGAGTTCCCATGTCCTTAACAAAGGCACACATGCAACTTAACGTTCTGAAGAAGGAAAGTTCTTTGAGCTGAATGATCTACACAGGGAGGAAGTCTTACCTTTGTCCTGCCTGCAGCCTTATCAGCCTCCAGCTTGAAAACACAGCATTTCAGGGCAGGATGAATCATCTGTGTGCACGCAAGAGGGCTGAAGTGGTCAGGAATGAAAACGGGATGCCAATAGAAGATGATATTATTAGAAACCTGTTAAACGGGTTCCTGGTGTGTGCTTTTAACGTTTCTCCTGTCAAGAAAACCGCTCCACACCAGGACTCATTTTGTGCAGTCAATACAATCCTGATAAGACCTATCAGAGTGCTTATGGTGCTGGAAGAAATTAAACATTTAGGGGACTCCTCCAGCGCCACACTGATTGAGCTCAAATGATGCTGCTAAATTGACAGGTGCATTGGCCTGTTCAAGCCAGTCAGTCTTCCTGGCTGAATGTATTACACATTCTTTAACAGCAAGGAGATAAAAACAAATCAGGAAAGCCTTTATTCTACCTTGATGGTATTTTCTCCTGGGGAGAGTCTCAGTGTGCTTGCTGTATGCTGTATGCTGTATGCTGTATGCTGTATACTGTATGCTGTATGCTGTATGCTGTATGCTGTATGCTGTATGCTGTATGCTGTATTCTCTCTCTCTCTCTCTCTCTCTCTCTCTCTCTCTCTGTGTGTGTGTGTGTGTGTGTGTGTGTATGTGTGTGACTATGTATGTTCGTGCACATGCATGCCTGCAATAGAGCACTCACTAGAGTGTATGCAGGTGAGCTTGCGTGTGTGCAGGCAAAATGCAGCAGGAGAGCCAAATTGCTTCTCCACTCACCATGCGCGCAGTGTGAGTCTTGAGCTTTCCAAGGCTGACCCTCTTTTGCTGGCCATTCTGTTAATTGAGCCAACCGTGCCAAGTCCTAAAATGCAAGGACAATCTTGTCAGCAGGGGAAGCCACCTTGCACCTCTTAGCCAAATGCAGCACAACCTTAAACCGATTAATAAAACTCTTAAAAGGATAATATTGTTGGGTAAAGTGCTAAGGTTTTCTGCTCAGGCTCAGGCTGTATTTTTATGAAGCTGTAAGCTGTGTTCTAAAAGAGAGCTGGAGAAGAGGGAGCAAGAAAGAGACAGAGATGCTCATAGCCTGCAGCCTCGTGTTTGCAGATTATTTTCCAAGGTGCTCAGTAGAATATCAATTGCCTGTTATTAGAAGTCCTGCCAGGTAGCGCCTTGCACGGAGGAAGCTTTAGAAGTGAGGGCAGTCCCTCTGAGATGCCAATCTTTCCAGACTTGGAAAAATGGCTTTGCTGACCTTTCACCCTCCCAGTGGGCAGGTCTGCAGGTGGAACTTTTAACAGGGGCGTGGGGAAGGGCAACTGGAGGCAGTGTGTTTAAAAGACTGTCTTCTTCTATTTCAGCTAAGGAGGTGGTCAGTTCCAATCTCCTGGATGGGAGAGTGCATGGGAGTGGGAGGAACCTATGGCCTATGGTCACATAAGAGTCTTTCCAGAGGCACCTAGGAAAATTCTGATCAAGAAAACTTCAGAGATTCTCCCCTGTGGAGGACATTTTCTGAAATGAAATAAGTCAGGCATGGAGGAAACAAATCCCGTCTCTTCTCACACATTAGAAAGCTGAGAGTTGAGCTCACAGAAGCAGAGGTCACCAGAGGCAGGGAAGGTTAGGGAAGGGCTAGAGAAAGGCTGGTATCAGGTTCCAGAAACCTATTACAAGCACACAGTGAGTACCAGTGTTCTACCCAAAACAAATACTATAGTTATAGCCTTTAACAATTTATTATGTATGTTACAAAAGAGTGCTGTCTCTGAGCTTTCTGGCGTATGTTGTAGAATAGATTAGAATGGATTCAAGAGGAAATTTCTTCATGTATCAAGTAAGGAAACTGAGTTGAACTTGCCTGATTTGTTAAGAAGTCATGCATAAATGAGCAAGCCTCCAATCAGGATGTGGAGAGAAAAAGAAGCAACCAATGGGACATTGTAAACACCTGCTTCTCTCTGAGCTGAGACCAACACTGAATCTCATCAATCTTTGAAATAATCTTGCAAGAGGGTTAGAACCATTCCATAGATTAAATAATTAGCTGACGTGTCTCTCTTCAGATTCTGTGGCAGCATTTTCATTTTGCAGATGGGAAAATTGTGACGTGGGGAGAGATAACCTCTTGTTTAAATCACACAGCTAACAGCAAGGAGAGTTCAGCCTAGAGTCAGGTCTAAAATACAAGAATGGAGCACTCTATTGGTTTTATAAGATGTCAAGAGTGAAAGTCCATTGAATAGCTTTGGTCAACCACACAGGACAAGAAGATCAACCTCAAATGGAAAATTTCTCTAAAGGCAGGGCAGCAACATTCATCTGTTAGGGGACTTCCAACTCCACCATGGAGATTGTCTGGCATAGCAACAGTTGAGTTCTCCTGCAAATCTTCTCAGATCTAGTCTGGTTCCACCAGACCCAGCGAGTTGAAAGCATCTAGCATTCTTTTGTGTCAGCCATTCTAATTAGAATAAGAGGAATATTTGGGTTAGTGGAGACCCTTGCAAACACATAGCTACATTACTCTTCCACGTTGCCCATTTGTGAACATTAAATCATGCCTTAAGCTTCCCTACCTCTCTCTTTCCCCCATATCTCCTTTTTTGGTTTGTTTGTTTGTTTGCTTGCTTGCTTGTTTGTGTTGACAAGATCTGATAACTCACAGTCAAACAACTGTACCTTTCTTGGGGTGGGGCGGTGGCAGGTACTGGAGATGGAACATAAAATCCAGGGTTATACAATTTTGATCAACCAAATGTGTCAAGAGAATCATAATCATATGAAAGTCTGTACCATTGAGCCCCGGCCCTAGCATCATTTTTAGTAGCTTTATTGAGATGATCATAATTCACATGGCATTTTATTTGCCTGTTCTAGAAATTGTATAATGTTAAATTTAAGAAAATTGCACCATTTCTTTAGAGAAAAACATTTAGCTACTGTGATACTCAGCCCTGAGTGTACTACAAGTTTAGAATGCCTTCATTATCCCCAAATGAATCCTTGAACTCTCCGCTGCCCCTTCCTAATTCCTCTGTTTCCCCCATCCCAGAGAATGGCCCTTCTGCTTTCAATTCCTAGGCACCTGCCTTCCTGGACGTTTTGTATACATGGAACCTTACATCACTTTGTCTTTTGTCATTAGTGTTTGTCCACTTTGTAAGCATTGTTTTCAAGGTTGCTACATACGGCAGCATGTGTCAGTATGTGATTCCTCTTCATCAAATCATTCACTCCCTCTCTCCTGCCATATCTTACACGGAAACTCCTTGTCTCCTTTTACAGAGCCAGACTGACGTTCCTCTCTCCTCTAGATGCGAGGAGCATCCAAGTTCACAGGCTCAGCGTCAGAGTTTTGGTTAGAGCAAGCAGAACTTACATCCACCCAGTGCAGTTCTCCTGGGAGCTCAGCTTCCATCGAGCCTTTCCTGCTGCCTTTTCCCGCATCCCTCCCAGGAATCATTTCATCTCTTTCATTCTTTCTTGTCCCCTTGTTCTGAAGACTTCTGACACCTACTTCCTAGCAGTGAAGCGCTCAGATCACCCAGAGCTTTTTGGAAAGCAGAAGCTCAGGCCTCAGCCTCCAGATTCTTTGCTCAATTCTTCTGAATCAGGACAGTTTCTCGGGAAATTTTGATGTGAGTGGCCTAGATTTCTATCTTACATTTGCTGCTCACCCTGAGTGTAAAACCTTGTCCCTTGGTTTCAGTTCTGGACACCACCTCCTTTCCAGATACAGATATACCCACTCCATTCACATCACCATGACCTGTAGGTACTCATCCCTCCTATTATGTAAGCATCGATTCAACTTGAAGCACACAAGATGCAACAACCTGTCTCATAAAAGACTCCCTAGTGCAGAAGCACAATGAGCGGAAGACTCTTACCCTCTGTCTAGGCTCCATCTTCCAACCAGCTCCTTGTTTTGATTAAAGGAATCTATGCTGCCTTGGACTCTGGTGGTATTCTTCTCTCTATGCAAGCTCCCCACACAGTTTCACGTGATGTCATGAGGGCACTTAGGAACCACAACTGAGTAGCTGCCAAGGAGAGCTGGCTGACCCAACTGGATGCTGTCTAAAGTTTATTCCCACTGTTCAGTGTGCTCAATGCACATTGGAAAGACAGATGGAAGTCTATTGTGCCTAAAGTGTAGAGAGACTTGAACTTATAAATTCTACAGTAATATGAAAACTTAACAGTGATGGACAACCCTTTAGTGATGGACATCTAAATATGCCTTAAGAATAGATTTAAAATGGGACACAGATTTTCAGTTTGTAGATTGGTTTTCCTATGGGAACTAGTATAAGCTAAAATAATAATGGAGACAACAATTATATGCTCAGTAAAAAGAAATACTTATTACAAAGCATGCACTGTGGACCCCAAAGGGATCCTAAGTTCACCTAATGCATCCCTAACTGTCCTAGTTTGTGCAGGGCAAATGGAAACAGAGCTAAGGCAGGAAAGAGTTGCAGCCAAGTTGCTAAGAGCTGGGATGTTGCAACCAGTGACACTGCTTGGCTATAGGCAAATCACTTAGCTTCTCTATGACTCAAATTATTACTATTTAAAAAGAGGTAACAACAGACATACTTGGTGACCAAGATCCCAGCTCTAAAGAGACAGAGACAAGAGGACCACAAGCCCAAAGCAAGCCTGAACCATAGAACAAGTTCAAGGAGAGGTTTAGCATTTTAGCAAAACTTTATTTTATTTTTTTAAGGAGCTGTGCATATTAATCAGTGGTCGGGTGCCTAGCCTATTAGAAGGAAAGCCCAGCTCCACTCCAAAACCCACACAAGCTTTTAGCTGTTGTGAGGGAGCAATTCTAGGAGGAGTGTTTCATAGTGCATTGTGAGAAGGATGCAGTATCTGGAGATAATCCCTACATCCTCAAGGTAGCAGTTAGTCCAGAGCTGTAGGAATTGTGCTGCATTGGCTGAGGTTTCTTATGACCTCAGGTCTCCTCTCCATTCTTTGTTGGCAAGCTGAGCCTGAAAAGACAAAAGGGGACCCCCCCTCCCCACAACCCTTCTCTGTTGCAGATCCTCCTCCTTCCCCTCCCACGGAAGGCTGCACTCAGAATCCCTCACTATTTAATTAAACAACACAGGACTCATCCTTTCAGAAGTAGGTCACAAAATGCCTCATGCAGAGACTTCTTTTAAGGATCATAGGGTTCGGGGATGAGGGAAGGAGAGAACATACACGATAAAGAACAAAATGTGTCTTCTACACTCCGAGTTTTCTGTCTTGGGCAGGGCGCCGCATGCTGAGTACACAGTGGCTGTGAAATAGACTGGATCTATTTACAATAAATGGACCAACACAAGACATTTTACACATTCACGACGAGCCAGCTGCACACCGAGTCCATGTAGTAGTACACATGTGCTTGGGATCTTGTACAGCTGTGTGGTCTGTGGCATGAAGACAGATGCTTCGAAACAAACAGGACAAACTCCCTCTCTTCTAGAAAGCAAGCTGTATACCCATGGATTTCCTAAGGAAGCCGCTGTGGCAGACCTACCAGAGTTGCCCCCCAACAAAAGGACAAACAGTGTGTATGTCCCAAGGATTGGTTCTTAGAATTGAGTTTCCGCTGATACACAACACTGGACAATGTTTCAGCCAGATAAAGACTGTGTTTGTGTGCGTTGTTCTGTGGAGTGGCAAAAAGGAGTCTTGAACCCCACCGCCCCTCTCAGCTAAGCCAGTCTGGTGGCGCCGGATCCCTGCTTCTGCTTCCTGTTCTCTGCTTTAACCCAACTGTTCTTATTACTCCTCCTGGGTGTGGCGGATTTTAGCTACCACTGACATCCATATTGAGTATGTCTGTCCTTCCCTTCAGATGAAGGTGGCTCATTGAAAGGCTCAGCAGAGATAGATCCCTGAATAGAAATGTGGGCCAGACAAACAGGGCAAGCAACTCGACATCCCACCGAGGCTGGGGAGTTGAAAAGCCCCACTTCGCCTGAGAAATGAGGCTATTAAGGTGTGACACGATTCTCACTTTCAGTCAGAGGCTTTTCAAGCTGCTGTAGAGCCCAATCAAGAGGAGATGAAAACTTCTTCTTCAGCGTCTCAAGATATGCCCCTCTCGAGCTGATGAAGGGGAGAGAGCATGCCGCGATGTGGGTGGAATGCAAAGCGGCCTTCTTGACTTCTGTGACTTGGCTGAGTCTGCAGCCCCCAGCCTCACATGTGTTTGTCAGCTTGCACCTCCCTGCTGACTCAGGAGTCAACTTGAAGGCCTGGAGATATGTCTCAGGACCCAGGGAGTAAGCTCACCTAGGGCTGAGTGGGAGGACGCCACTCCACAGAAATTTACCCCGCCTCTTCTTCCCAAGTTTAGGGAGTCCTAGACCTGATGCCCTGATGCTGACAACGCTTCCAGTTTCCTATCACTGTGGCACATCCTGAGGTAAATAACTTAAGAGGGAGCACTCCAAAATCTCAGGTTTTCATCCCTGAGCAACTGAGCCCATTGCTTAGTCCTGGAGCAGCTGAGCCCATTGCTTTAGGCCTGGGCTGGCAGGGTGTAACAGATCATCACCTCTTTTACCATGAACCTGTGAATGTTGGTCCTCCTGAAGACTGCATTAATCTAAAAACCTTTGCTCCCCACGCTTCAATCTCCTAATAGCTTAGCCCTCAAAACCCTTATCACCAGAAACGGGACATTTAAGATCCCAACTACTGGAACTTGGAAAGGGCGAGGAAGCTGTGTGGTGTATCCTAACCTATGCCTGTAGCCTTGTGCTTTTATGTCCTTTCCAGAAAAACTTTGACCTTTGAAAGCAGCTTTCGAAAAGGAAAAACTAGCTTTGCAGCGTCGCCTTTGTCTTCCGTGTGTGTTTGCCCATCTGTAAACTTGTTACCTTTCAACACATGAACAGAAGATGAACTGCCTTCTACTTACTGCCTCCAACTAGAAACTTGTAGCTTAGCAGGCGCTATACTCTCAGATGGCCAGAAAGTGTATGCAAGGACTCTAAGCACTACACAAGAATCCAACAACTATCTCTCTCTCTCTCTCTCTCTCTCTCTCTCTCTCTCTCTCTCTCTCTCTCTCTAATAGATTCTTCTCCTAAGCAAGCTCAACCATGGTCCCTCTTTCAAAATGAGTCCTTTCTAAGGCCACCAAGCAGATGCTAAGAGGACCAGTGGTACCTCAGTCTGCTGTCATCTCTGAGCCCACTGGGTACTCTGGGATCCCACCTGAATTATCTCAAGTGGCAAATAGACTCTAAAAGAAAAAGTGCAATGCATCTTTACATCATCAGGGTTAAAATTTCATTTCATTCCTTGTCTGATGCTATTCAGGAACTGTTACCTTCCTTCGTGCTCAGTAGGCAGTAGAAATCCACATACACACACTTGGGCAGAAAGCCAGTCTTCCGGTGAGTGCACAGAAGCTGGGCTGGAAGGAAGAAGTCATTGTGATTTGTGCTCGCTTCCTCCCTGTTGCCCCTGCCAATTAGAGGAGAGGAGCTATTCCATCCTAAATAAGAGCCAACAGGGCAGAACACTCTACCACCCCTCTCCTGCTTTATACTGTGTCTCTATTCACAAGGGAAACATGTTGCCCAGGCTTGTGTCCATTTTAACCATTCATCAACACAATTGTAAACAGATACAAGGAAATAGCTGGATGCTGATATTTAAGGCAGGGTTGCCACATAGCTAAACCAGATACAGGTAAACCATCATCCCATTCCTTATGAGGCCCTGGGCATGCTTTGCACCTTAGTGTTGCTGTCTGGACCTGCAGTCATTGTTGGGTAGGTGTCTGCACCATGCTCCCCCCCTCAAATAACCAGTTCTTATGTAGCCTTTTGTTCCTTTTAGCTCAGTGTTTTGACTCTCAACCGGGCTCATCGAAGAGAATCTCATTTATATATCATACCTTGATAGAATTCCAAAATCCACTTCTACTTGAACAAAAGAAAACACCCAATTAACTTGGATCACGGGTAGAGTTCAGTAGTCAAGTCCCTGCATATCACATATGAAGCCCAGAGTTCAATTCCTCTAGTACATGGAAGGAAGGGCAGAATTCAAAAGAGAAGGCTAGTCTCTGGTGATAGTTTTACATCTAAGAGCATATGTTCCCATAAAGTTTCCAAACCTCTCAAGAAAGAGGAATGGGAACCACCTCTTTTAAGTTTGATAAGATAAATACTAATAAAAATAAGGTAATTATTAATGTTAAAATTTCTGGAGCTAGATGATTTGCATTTGAATTTTCGTTCTCCCAAATTTCTTATTGTGCTAACTTGGAGACGTTCCTCAGAATCATCTGCAAAGCAGACTGTGAAACTTGCTACTGGCATGGATTCTGCGAGACTAGAGGAGTTGATCTCTATAAATGCTTTATACAATGTCTAGCCCATTGGAGACTCACAAAAAAAAAAAAAAATCAGTGTTCAACACATTGAAACTAAGATATTGCCAGTGGGGTCAAGGCAAATTTCAAGGACTTCTGGGTCAAAACTTTTGAAATGTGGATCATCTGAGCACTGGCTGTTTAGTTACAAGGGGATGACTGAGCCTCCATTTGGCATCAGTTTCCTAGAGGTGAGCGGACAATTGCATCTTCTCATTTGACTATCGCAGGGTTGAAGGAGTGTGTTTGGAAATACCTCAAAGCTAGGAAACCCCCATAGATTCTGAAGATGGGGACATAGCTTCAGAGGAGACCACTTAGAAAAAATTAACAAGGATTCTTTTCTTTTCTTCTTTTTTTTTTTTTTTTGGTTCTTTTTTTCGGAGCTGGGGACCGAACCCAGGGCCTTGTGCTTCCTAGGTAAGCGCTCTACCACTGAGCTAAATCCCCAGCCCCAACAAGGATTCTTTATAGACAATTAGATATACGTGTTTCAATAACGGACTTGCTCAGACATTCTGTCCCAGGGCCATCTATCAAGTCTCAGAGTACTTCTGCCGACATAGAGCAAATGTGGATAATGGTGTCTCTAACACAGTGACCCAGGAAAGGGTCAATATAGCAATCAAATACAGCTTTAGACAGACAGATTGCTTCCCCTTTAAAAGTAGTGGCTCTCAAATTATAATTTGCACCTCTCCTTTCAAAAAGGACCTACAATGGGAAGTTATTGCAATGTATAAAATATTAGACCTTACATAGGTAGCTGAGAGTGTGGCTGCTGTTTGACCCCAGTCTCTCCCCGACAAGAGTCTCTACAGAGTCTCTAAGGAAATCCAGGGGTCCCTTGGATGCAGTTTAAAGACAGACACTCTAAAGCACAGACTCTTTTACACTCGTAATGTGTTACTATGATTTTCCAAAGTTCCGAGATTTATTAAAATGAAGTCAGGCCAGGCAAACCTCATTTCCTCTCCTGGCATTGTTCTGCAGGGAGTGCAGTGGGCATAGTGATTGGGCATTTTAAGAAGGCATCTTAGGAGTCCTTTTGAAGGCTTTCATTGGACAAAAATCTTTACTCTGAATATCGGCAAACGGGATGGATACACCTACCTACAGGTGCTAAATGACTAATTGATCCTTAGCCAGCTGTCAAGTTGGCCTGCCAGGGTATACCTAATGCTGGCTGGGCCTTTTATCATTAAAAACCTCCATCAGCAACTTGGATGAAGAAGACACAGTGATAGATGACACATATCAAACTTATGGATGACATGGCTTTGGGAAGAAAAGCAAATTTCTCAGGTGATCTATTACAGAAAGGTCTCGTCAAGCTAGCAGAATAAAAAGATAATGAAATTACATGTGAAAGAATGTAGTATTTTCTAATTAGGTCTCCAAGGCAAAGTATTCAAATACAGGTTGGTATCATGTCTTATCTCAGATTCAGGCTTAATCTAACTAACTGCGGAAAGTAAGGGCTCTTTGAAAAGGTGGTTGTGGTAGAGTTAAGTCTCAGGTGAAGAGTTATGGAAGAAAGGCCAGTGCACTAGGGACAAGAAGATGCAGAAATGTATTGAACTCTAAGAAACTCTAAGAAAGGGTGTCAGGTCAGGAAGGGCAAATCTTCAAGGGTGGAAACAGTTATAAGTAACAAAGTACATGAAGCAGTATCTAGACTCAGACTGCTTGGGATAACAGCCCAGCTTTGGTATTCACTAGCTGTTTAGCAATAAGGAAATTACCTGACATTTTTGTGCCCGAGTATCTGCATCTATAGATAGCACTAAGTCCATAGCTCCTCGTCTTACAGTGTCATCAAAAGGATCCAGTTTAATAAGGCAACACAGATGTGTTTGCACTTTCCACAGCTTGGCACTGGGTGCACATCTGTGATGAGAAGGATCGAGGAAGGGCCATTTGCCCTTGGTAGAGAAAGTTAATATGATCCAAGTAGAACATACAGTTCAGGGATATGTTCAAGGCTCAGAAGCCTTGCAACATAGTCACAAGAAGAAACCCAGGGAGACAGGGACCAGAACTGTGTAGCAGAGAGTCCACTGAATATAAGGACAAAAATTATGTTTAAGGGTTCAAACAAAATGCATGAATTGAGTTGGGCTAGCAATTGATGGAGGGAGGTGTTGAGATTTTGCCCTTGAAATCTATGGCATTTGAGAGTAGAATGATCCTCAAAAGAGAAGCACAGTGGTGATCAAGCTGAAAGTACACATCTTCTAACAGGCTGAAGGGTAAAATTTTTGTTATGCAGGGTGGAAAAGAGGGAGTGATACCTGCTTAGTTTTACTGGCTACAGACTTCCAACAAAATTTAACTGTAGGATTACTTCTACCTTTTATTCCATGCAAAACCATGTGAGCATATATCAGGGCAAACCAGTCAAGTAGTGCCCAGAGCACAGGGTGATCATTAGAGTATTGTGTGAGAAGGTGTATTTTGGCCTGGAGAATCTAGAGAAGCCTGGATAAACTGAGAAAAGCACAAGGTTTGTGAGCCCAGGATAGAGCCACTGGAGTTCCTCTGAGGAGACCAAGCTCACGTCTATGCATGACTATGAGACCTTTTCAGATCTTCGTAGGGCTATATGAGAAGGAAGACTGGCTGATCTTTGCTCATGATGTAGCCAAGGAGCAGAGACTAGAAGCTCCAGGGGGGGAAAAACCTTTAATTCACATAAAGGTCAATGGCAAGCCAAAGAAGGATGGATTCTCTTGGGAAAGGATAAGGCTCTCATCAACTTGGATACGGAGCCTTGGGGTATCCAAGCATTATTTAAAGAGCTGATCTAGAAAGGAGTCTTCAAATTCTCCCAACATGATACCCTATATTTCTATGAAAACTGCCATGAAACAGTTGAGCAAACCCCGGAATTTTGGCTGCCTTTCTAACAGATCAATGCCATCTTTGGAATGTCTCCCTGGGTACCAGCTCACTCTACTGTCCTTGAGAGCTCATCCTTGGGAGACAAGCAGTAGATCTCTGAGAAGCGAACCATCCAGGAGCTGGAGACCACTCTATAAAGTACCTGGAGGGTCCCAGTGGAAGGCTAGTGGTGGAACTGAGCAGCAAGCCATCAGTAGATTGGCAGCCATAAAGGAATGTGAGAGCTAATCGCCTGCCATCTGTCTTCATTTTGCTAACCCCCTCTATTGGAAGCCAGGAGCAGCTCACTTTCTATATTTATAAACATCCCCAATCAGTCATTTCTCTGCCCGCTGTCACATATTTGTGGCATTAATGCTGGCTGTTTTTATCACAGATTGGACTTCATTTCAGGCATAACTCTCATATACTGTGGTTCTGAGATCTTTATAGCCATATTACAGTCTATGGCTGAGTTGTGATTACACATCAGGACTTCGAGGCCGTAGACGGTGATTTGGCCCACTCTCACCCACCTGCCACCCTGCCCTCAGAGGCCAGCTGTAGATCATGTTATATGCAGAGAAAAATGGTATCTGAAAGGCACAGCATAAAGGCTTAAACACCTTTATTCCGGGATCCAGGGTAGGTTAGGACTGATCTGCAGGGCTGAGAACACACAAGACCACTGCTTTCAAAAAACGGACTCACCGTAGGGGAAAAGTTGCTGAGAGCACAAGGATGAACGGGAGCCTTTGTGGTTGAATTGACTTCCGGGTCACTCTGGATCACAAGGCTGACAATAAGCAATGGCTTTCCTTACCTTACATCTGAAATAGGAGTGTAAGTGTAGTTTCCTCTCCTTAAGGCTTGTCTCGTTCATTACTATGACTGCTCTTCTCGTAGAGAGGGGAGGGGAAGGACCCCATTCATTTTGTCTTGACGATTGGGTTCATGAACCTTCTACACACTGACCCTAGGAACCATAATCACAGGAGACAGAGAACTTCTCTCATGAAGTCATGGAAGCTGTCCAAAGGTGAAAGATGGGGTTCTGCTTGACGAGTAGGTACACAAAAATCAGGGGTGGATAGTAAATTTTATATACTGTACTTCTCAGTCATTGCTAAAGTGGATGAATTTTGAGACACATCACACTCCTATTCAGAAAAAGAATGCCTTTTCAGTCCAGCAGAACTTTCTGTCTTCTAGGCTGTGATTTATTTTCATTCATCCCCAGTATTCCAAGAGCACGCTTTCTCCGATGTGTCTGTTCTGCACAGATCTCAGGCTTCAGCTTCCAGCACTCTGCAGTCTCCTTGCCCATAGTGTGTGTCTTCACTGGTCTTCTCTTTTTATTCCTAATGTAGATCTATCTCTCCCAACATTCCCAAAGGGCAAGACCATGATGCTACTGAAAGTTTCAAGGAACAGGCAGACATACAAAAAGTGTCAAAATTTTTCCTTTTTCTTTCTTTCTTTTATTCTTTTTGGAAAAGTGACCCAATTTTTTGTGGCACTTAGCATCAGTGACTCCATTTTGCTTGGGCCAGTCCCAGATAGTGGCCTTTAAAAGCTTTCTTTCCTGTTAGGTACCCAAGGGATACTTCCAAGGTGACATTTCATCAAAGCCCCATCCAGATCCAGACTTTCCCTGCGTATTTTCTGGATAAGCTGTTTCCCCTAACTATCCTGTGTCCCCAGCACATGCTCTCTGTCTCATAGGAAAACATACTGATGCTGTTTTGTGGAGGCTTTCCACCCTGGGGATTTCAAAATCTCCCTTTGGGAGCTGAGTCGTGTCTCCTTGGAATTGTGTACTCTGATCTGTCACCTGTAAATGAAGGTCACTGAGAAGTTCCAACTCTCCCTGCCCACCCCCCAAGTAAAGGCTAAACCCTCAGCCCTCCAGTGAAGCCGCTTGACTACTTTCAAAGCCACATCCCAGCTTTGACATCTTTTTCTAAATAAACAACACCAATCACTTTGAGAAGTGAACTACGGACAAGAATGGACACTGACTGGCACCCTGGCGGAAGTGAGAAACACGGCAGAAAGTGTCTAGCTCTCCTCATTTCTCATTGGCCTCTGCCACCGGAATGCTAACTCTATGCAAATGAACCCCTCATCTTTTTATAGTCTAGCAGTAGCACTTCTAAATTTAAGGAAGACACTGCTAAAGTTAACTTGATAGTTAAGCCTTGTGCTTGCCCGCATTTTAAATTGTGTCTTCCATGCCTATTAGAGTTTCCGTTCGTTTGTCTTTCCTTTGCTTCGTTCTTTTATGCTGGATGATCCTGTCTGGTTTGAACATGGGGTCGATGAAAGGAGTGATGGTGAGTGATCTCAAAGCACTTAGGACGCATGGAGCCTCAGATACACAGTTAACGCTCTGTGACTTATCTATGCCATTGCTGTCAGCCACTGCTTAACCACATGGTGGCATTCTGAGCACATGGTGTCTTGGGTGATTTCTATTGTGTGAGCGTCATAATAGAGTCGTGCAAACTAAGGTGACTAGGACACCATGAGGCCAACCGTCTTCGGTACCTCCATCATGTATGTAATCCATTTCTGTCCTAGTTTGCTCTCACTTTCTGGTCTAATACACTGACCCAAACCAGTTTCTGGAGGGAAGAATTTATTTCAGTTTACAGGTTGTAGTCCACCCTTAAGAGGGGAGGCAGGCAGGAGCTCAAGCAGGAATCTGGAGGGAAGAACTGAGACAAAGCCACCGAAGAAGCATTGCTTACTAGATTGACTGCTTAGGCTGGTTCAGTTACTTTTCGTACACAGCTCCTTCCCACAGGCCTAGGGACAGCCCTGCCCACAGTGGGCAGGGCTAGCCTACATCAACTGATAATTAAGAAAAATGTACCACAGTCACGATCACTGCCAATCTGACGGAGTCATTTCCTCCGGTATGTCAAATTGACAACCAAGATTAGCTCTCAGAATTCGTGACCACAATGTGTATTGATAATTATCATTGGTACAGTCCCCATAAAGTTTCTTCTGAGATTTATTGAGTCTAGGGGTAGCGCATATAACATCAGAGGTGGGCATGTGTGTGTGTGTGTGTGTGTGTGTGTGTGTGTGTGTGTGTGTACACACGCACGCGTGTGTGCACCACAATCTTCAACTCTCTTCCTTCCCAAAATTTATTATGCTGTCTCACAGTTCCTTTTAACCAGGGTCTTAAGGAAATACAGTAGAATGGTTTCCTTAGGGACAATGGCTCCATGGGGCTGGATAGGATGATGTAAATGCCTCATTTTTACACGTGGAGTCCAGTCTGCCTTGCTCCCTTTGATGATCCAATGTTTCACTAACCTATCCCCACAGTGCCTGCGAAGTTATAGTTGAAACTGGTCTCTGTGCCCTTAGTTCCAATAGAAGGGATTATGTTCTGGGATTTTCCAATTGGATTAAGATTCCTATGCTGAATGCCATCCTGCTGTCCCTGGGAAGAAGAGAAAACTGTCTCATCACTCTATACCTAGAATTTAAATAGTTTCAGAGAAGTTTCAAGCCCCTTAGTGGTAACTCAGTGCCTTATATCCCCCAATACATCACACGGACGTCCCATTATCTAATTGTAAAGTCCTTGTAGCAAATAGATATTAAAACAGTAAATCTAAGATATCTTTTTCATGCCGTATGAAGGCAAAATATCTGTTAACACTGTTTTAACACAAGACAATATACTGCCGTCACTGGCTATTTTTCATTTGCCTCCAGAAAAAGAGCCCTGGAGAATGAGCAAATCAGGGAAGTACTTGGTCCGTCCCTTCAGACTCGCGGCCTTTCCCAGATCAAAGAACATTTTTTTTAATTTTAATTAGTTACCCAACCAAGTGTGCTAGGAAGTGTAAATTCATATCTGCTAAACCCAGATGGAGACGGAAAAAAAAAGAGAAGGGATCCAGTGCCCTCGCATCACAGAACAAATTTCCAGGCAGAAACTCTTGCAGAACCCTTGCATGGGTTCAGAACTAAGTAAGAAGCCATTTATCCTAAATTGCATATGGGTTGTTTCTCCCCTTTGGTTTTCCGTAGGAAAACCTTGTGAAGCCCTTCATCTCCACCCTAGAATCAGTTACTCCTTTGTCCCAAGAGTCTCCAACTAGGATATGTGGTACAAGAACCTACTATGCGCACATCTTTCCAACAACATGGATGCCCCTTGGCTTGAAGGCTCATTTAACCACAAATGATTTGTTTTCTTAGATCCTGGAAAGTACCAAGGCAGATGCTCTATCAGAGCCCAAACCGCACAGGCCAAGGTATCTTCCCAAGAGGCCATAGTCCTTCACCCGCATGGGATGCTTGAAACAGCAAATAGTGTTAAAGCCTACGCAGGCTGGGTTCGTCTTATGGATACACATCTGTGAAGTTTGACTTACGCATGTGTCAAGGCATGAGATTAACAGTAGCTAACTAAAATGATATACTGAGAGCTGGCACAATGGCTCAGTGGTTAGGAGGGGTACACATAGCTTTCGCAGGGGCCTCAGTTCCGTTCTCAGCAGCCAGGTTAGTTCCCAGGAACCTCTAACTCCAGCTCTAGAGCACTGGATATTTTCTTCTTCTCTCTGCTGGTAGCTGTACTCATGCACACATACCCATATTCAGACATCATAAATTACAATAAAATAGATCTTTTTAAGAAACAACAACCCCCTAGGATACTGGAGCAGAAAGTATAGGAATGTGGCTTCTTAGATGTGCCTGTGCACATGTGAATAGCTAAAAAGCTACTGTCCTCACCTTCTCGTGATGGGGGTGATGGTACTTCACAAGAGGTAAAGCCTCAGAGGACAAAGGGGATGGGGTAAGGGAAGACCATTGCACACTAGGGTTAGTGGAAGTAAAGAGGTCAGGGCTTAACCTTCTGTGCTGACAGCTGCTGGAGAGAAGAGTTACAAAGTGGAGTGTACGTCCTCAGGACACCTGAAGCACCCAATCACATAAAACCGCTTGCAACCATTCCCAATAATCGTGTCCAGAAAAGTGATCTGGTCAGCACCTAGTTTTTACGGCCCCTACCCTCCCAGCCAGCACTTTCTAATAATACCATGCCTTTAGCCCCCAGGATTGCACAGCAGTCTACAAAGATTAATTAGAAGTGCTTTTCAGTGCTCCTCCTCGGTAGAGACAGGATTGGAAGTCACTAAAGGGGAGGTAAATTAGCCTGCCTGGGAAGGGAGGATTCTGCAGGAGGGCACCTCTGGTTCAAGCCAGGGCTGTCTGTATCTGAGCAACAAAACTCCTGCATCCTGGGAAACAACGTCATCAGATATTCCAGAAGGATTCCTAACGTGTAAGGAAGTAAGGAGGGTGCCTGCGTTTCTTCTTTTACTTGAAAAAAAAATGATGTAAACACCCAAATTTGTTATGAAAGAGCGTACCTCTCCCCTTCCGCCCGCTTCCTGGCAAGACGCCTAAGATTAGCTGAAGTTTTGAGAGATTCCAGCATTCACACCATAGCAGGCCATTGTGCGCTGCTCTCCCCTTAACCAGAATCTGCACCCCCATTCCTCAGTGGCTTGAGGGGCGTGCAGGTGTAAATGGAACCGTTGAATGTCTGTCCGTTTGGAAGCAGCACCTACGCCTGGTGCTCAGGTCTTTCAGCAAAGAACCTGGAATGGTGGGGGGAGATCGGAGGCATCAGGCCATTGAGGAAGTGCAGCTGCTGAGTGCCAAGGGGGAGGGGCCGGAGTATCAGTGACGCTCTGTTTTATTCTTGCAACCAAGGCACAAATTAAAGCAAAATTAGAGACTTTCTTCGGGCAATTGGATGACGGGAGGAGAAGGAAGATAGGGAGGCAGAACTTTTAAGGACAGCGATTTGAGAACATCTGAGACAAATCAAGCTGGTGGCTGACTCTCTTCTTTTTTTATTGTGGAGTACTTACTGACTTTCTTTTTGGATTCCGGAGGGCTTCCCTTCCCCCCTTCCTTTCCCTTTTTTGCACCATGCACATGTAAATGTGATTGAGGATTCTCTCCTCAGATCTGCTGCCTCGGCAGCCTTCCTGCCAGCTGGCCTGGCTGGGGAACCACGCTGAAGGCTGGCTGCCACGGACTACTTCCACAGGCTGCCTGGGGGGGAAGTTGCATCCGGAGGGGCTCCAGAGACCCTCTTGGCGGTTGAATAACTGAAGAGGGAAAAGGCGAAGGAGGAGGACCCTTTCCGCAGATCCAAAACCTCTCCTCTTGGCCCTCAGGGATCGCCAGAAACACCCCCACCATTTTGCCTGGTGTTGGCCGCTGTTGTCAGTGTGCCATTCCCTGCAGAATTCCTGATGCCTAAAGTCCAGGTAGATCTGGAAAGCTCTGATCCACACCCTCCTTTCTCTCGTTCCAGCTAGGCTGTGCCATTAAAACTCTGAGAAGCTTGTGCAGTTCTTACACACTCTAGACTATTGTAGCTGGTAGACAGTCCTGGAATTTCTGGGCTCAGCCTCAGTCTGAGTCTGTCTCCTTCACCTGCCTCCTTCCCACCTCGCCTTCAGATCAAATCCATTTCTTTATAGTTTTTCTTACCGTCTTTTCCTTCCTCCTGTGATGTATCAGATCCTATCTCCAGTGTTTTAACTTCCCTTCAGTGTCTCTGGGGCAAGCTCACAAACTCTTAGGAAACCTAACTTTGCCTGATACAGTAACCTGCCTTTATAGTTCAGTGAGACTGCATTCTTTCACAGGAATTGGGGTTGGTGGGATATAGTCAAATGCTAAGTTAATGCATGCGAAAAGGCCTCAGGGGACAGTCTCTGAACCGTTAGCTCAGATACAGATGTGGGCTCCTGAGAAGACCAAAGATACCTTTAGAGAAGATGCTTGGCCTTCCCTATGCCAACCTCTCTGTGACCATTGACATTCTAATTATTAAATCAGCCTTTGTAGAACTTGAGATGTAAGGAGAGACTGCTTTCCAGAATCTTCCATTTATTGCAAAGAGAACATGGAAGAACAGTGGTGATGTTCGCACCATGGTGAAGGTAGAAAGAGACAGTAGCTCTCAGCCTGGACAAGAGTTCTCACTCTCCCTTGCCTTGCTCACCCTGGATGAAGCCGGTTGCAGGTGGCAAAGCATCCTGTAGACATGATAAGTGACAAACACCTGCCACCAGTCACATGAGCCAGCTGGAACACATCTCCCTCCTTCTGGTTGAGCCCTCAGATGAAACCACAGTCCTGACTAAAAAAAATGCTATAACTCCTCAGAAATCTTGAGACAGAAGTGCGTCAAGAGGCTGTCCCAGACTGCTGGCTCCAGAAGGTACTAACAGTGTCCGTGGTGAGTTGAGGTATTGGTTGCACAGCAATAGATCAATAAGGCAGTGAACACGCAGACCCCTCCCACCTTCTATCCATTTTAAAGAAAAAGACTATGGAGTCTCAAAGAGAAAACCTACAACCTGCTTAGCACCAAGAGACTCCTTTCAAAATAGTTTAAGTCTCTGGAAGGAAGAATCTGTGTCACCATTTTCACACTGTCTACATCTGAACATAGAGAGCATCTTCAGTTCTTGAGAGAGGGGTCAGGAAATGCACTCATCAAAGTAACTTGAAGTGTCTTAAAAATAAGCAAATGCTCAGTTGAGGAGCAATGGAGGCAACCAAAGTACTTAGAAAAGAGAGGTACCTTCCTTCCACAGCACTGGCTGGCTATTCCCGCTGTTGTACAGACCGAGAAAGTCCTCTGCCCATGTTCCAGAACCAGGTTCCTCCCAGCCCTCAGTGACTCAGTACCATTGCCCATCATCATTAAGTGCCTATCTGACATGGTTCCACTTCACCATTGATGAGTAATTTTCCTACCCCTACCTTCCATACACCCTATAAAATGTGCCATCACAACCTGGTCTGCTGATGTTTCTATCCCTGTTCAAAGTCTATTGTTTGTGTGATTTTGCCATTTCTTGGTCCCAACTGCCAAGACATGCTTTGACTGCAAAACCCTTTCACTTGTACTGTTCCAGAGAGGGACCTGCTACAGAGCTAGCTGTCTGTCTATGGCTGCAGTGTTCCAGAGAGGGACCTGCTACAGAGCTAGCTGTCTGTCTGTGGCTGCAGTGTTCCAGACAGGGACCTGCTGCATAGCTCGCTGGCTGTCTATGGCTGCAGTGTTCCAGAGAATGCAGAGCAAGCTATGCCTGCATTCTTTCTTGGCTTACATTATACTATATTATCTCCACCCTCAGCTTCCTCCTATGAGAAGATTCTTTTACTTTCTCCATTTTATAAACAGGACAACTAAATACACTTTCCCACTTTACATGGCTACTTCAAAGTTCTTATCTTAACCAGGTTCTTCTGCATTACCACCTATTATGCATAAATGTTTTAAATGTCAACTTGCTACAACCTAGAATCACCTGGAAAGAAAACCTCTATAGAAAAATCACCCATGGGCACACCTGCGATGGGTCGTCTTCATTGACATGAGATGGACGACCGACCGTGAAAGTGGGTTTTACCATTTTGTGGGATGGGCACTGAGCTGTAAAGAAAACTATCTTTGAGCAAGGAAGGATCCATCTGTTTCTTTCTGTTGTAGACTATGGATAGAAGGTGCAGCTACTGGAGTTTCTGCCTTGATTTCCCTGACATGTTGGGCTGGAAGCTGGATGTGTAAACCAAAATGGGCCCTCTCCTCAGTCATGTTGCCTCTTGTCAGAGTATGTGTCAGAGCAGCAGAAATGAAACTAGAACACTATCCCAGACAAACTCAAGCTGTTAAACACCATGAGCTCTAAGGAGTCATAAGTGCCTGTGGGTTAAAATTAAAAAAAAAAGATGAGTTGTTGATAAGTGAAGTTTCTGCTACTCTTCCCATTTCTAAGTCCCACCTCGACATGTAAACTTCCCAACCACAATGTAGACATCCATGAGCAAAAGCTAGTCGTATATCTTAAAGGCTCAATAGCACAGAACTGTGAATTTGGTTTTATTTCTCTAATACAAGGTCTGTCCTCAAACTCACTTATAGCCCACACATACAGTAAATCACTGGCCCTTCCACTTCCACTTCCAAGGTGTTGAGATGGCAAGTGTATGCCACTGTGCTGGACAGTGCTGTAGTATTTCAGGACTGTGTATCAGAAACACTGGGTCGGGGGAGGAAATCCAGCAGGGCCTGTTGTACCTACTAAGGAGCACAGCACTAATGCTCTGTATCTGGGCTCAAAGCAAGTACAGCCTTCACAGTATGTAAAGCAAGACAGAGAAAATCCAAGTCACTAACTTTAAGGGGATGGATGCATCAAAGCAAGCCACAATTTAGGGTCAAGTAATGCTAGGCCACTGGAAGACAGCTCATGATACAGTAGGGACTGTACTTGCTGTGCGGCAGACACTGCTCTTAAAGATTTCCAACACAATTGATACTTTTGGATCTTTGCAAGAATTAGTTACCATTATGCTTCCCATTTCACAGATGAATAAACTGAGACTCAATGGGGTTAATGTGAACCCACAAGTAACAAACAGAAGGGCCCAAGACCCATGTGATGGTTGGTTCATTGCCAAGGTGGCCTCTGTGGGCTGCTTCATGGTGACCTAGACACTGGCTTCCCTTTGATGAGCAACTCACAAAAGACTATGAGAGAGCTTCCTGCACATATCCAGGGTGTTTCTGAGGATGAAGTCCTGCTTTTCCAAGATGGCATCCCAAATAGTCAGCTGGGACATTAAGTCTCCTTAGCAACAGAGTTGAATGGAAGGATGGTGTGTAGGTAAGGTTAGAAAACACATGTGAACTGAGGAATAGGGAGATTTGAGTTTGTCGCTTTTAGACATGTTGGCTCCTGTAGAATAGGGACCCAAAAAAGGAGCCTTTGTTGCCAGAGTAGCCTGGCATCTTGGCTAACAGATCCTACACTGAGTAAGCATGGATAATCAAAAGAAATAAGAAAGGTCAGAAATAAATATTCAGCCATGCTGAATTTCACTAAGCATCAACTATTTAACATTATGGGCAAGGGCTTCGGATGCTAACACAACAGTGTAGAAGACAAGGGTCCCCATCCTTCTTAGGAAGAAAATGCATTCAAATGTCTAGTTCAGGCTGTGTGTACATATTTAGTTAGGTGAAGAAAGGGTTATCCTTCATTCTGTAGGTCCTGGCTCTCTACAGGTCTATGATGAGTCAGGTATCATAATGGAAGTGGTGTTTAAAGGAGATTAATGAAGCAGTCACATGAGCAGCCATAGCACTATAAACCACTCTGGTCTCACTGCTAGAAAGTCCCCAGGCACCTCTTGTCCCTTCCATAGCCTCCACAGCTGGTGGTGTAAAACTTAATGGTGGCACCACAGAGTGACGGACCAGCTCCCTGTTGGACACTTCAGAAAGGAGGGAATAAAGTCCACCTAGAAAAACACAGCAAATATTACATATACATGTATTTATTATCTAATACACACTTATATGTTATAACTATATAATAATGTATATATTCATAAATCTATGAATGCATGCACATATACACATTCACGTATATATTTGCATATGTATGCATAGCATTATACATGCCAGCTGCTGGAAAGCATTCTCTAGGGTGTTTCTTTTCTTCATTACCAAGTGCTAAGACTAGGGAAGCCTACCTAATGTCCCTGCCAGCACCCCTACTCTGGCTGTCCATCTCTCCTTCCATTACTGTATTCATCAAATGCCATCCAGACATCCATCCCCCAGCTATCAGCTTAGTTCTGAAGCATCTAACACTGCCTTCCTCCCTACATCATTTTAGTCAAAGGAGCAAGATCACACAGGTGCCAGACTAAGGGGTACCAGTCTGCAATGGAAAAGGGGACCATGCTATTTCCGGCTGACACATGTTGTCATGTGTCTAACTTAAGTTGCTTTTGCAGCAGATTAAGCTGATTTTCCCTCTAGTCTCTGGGCAGGAACCACCTGAGTACCATACTAACCGTGTCAAACCATAACCTCTTTTACAACAAGCCCAAGGCACCTCTGCTTTTCCTCTCCCTGCACACCTAACCTCAGCTGAATACGTGATGCTTAGAACAGGTCCTTTGTCTTGGTTGGGTGGATAAGAAGGAAAGGGAGTTGTTTTATTGAGCAGCTATTATGTTTGCATCCCATTTTAAACCTGTTTAATATTTGACAAAGGACTGGAGAAGCAGCTTTAATGGTAAGAGACAAAATAAATAACAAGGTGAGTGTTGGCTTCAGGCCTAGACTAGGTCACTGTCATTGCCAAAAGAAAATTTGGTATTAACCTCTGGGATGAAATTCCCTCCTTTGCAAATATTGTTTCTCTCTCTTCCTAAAAGCAAAAGCTACCTTCTTCCCCCTTTAAATTTGGAGACTGGATCTTATTGTATAATCTAGGCAGGCTTTGAACTCACGATCCCCTGCCTCACCTTTCTGGGAGCTGCCACCAGACTCAACTCTACATCCTTTAGAACAAGATTGACAGCCTCCGATCCAGAACCTGAGATGGTTGGTTCTCAGTAACAACTGGATCAGAAATCGGTCCAACGCTTGGCTGAGTAGCGGTGCCAATCATAGGAATAACTTGGGTGCCTCTGAGAAGCTGGGGGAGTTTTCTATCTCTCCTAAAAGCTGTTTTGCTTTTGTTCTGCTATGACACAGGGATCATGCACCCAAGGTCTGAACTTACCTCTCTTCACAAGTTAAACACAATGTGCATAAACACGTGTGCACACACAGTGGGTGAGTTTGGATGCTCTCCAGCTGTCTCTGTTCATTTGCTCTCAGGAACTCATTGGTCTCCTTGCTTGCCACCAGGATTCCATGGTACAGCTCAGCTCCTCTGGGCCTGTTTCCTGCCTCCCTGGCATGCCGGGCTCTGTGCAGCTGTGCAGGAGCCTGCTGTCCTCTCAGATGGCACCATCTCTGTCAGTCCAGCCATGCCTGGCAGCTGGAATTGCAATCCGCCTTGTTTACAATGCATTGTAATTGCAGACACGGGCTGCGCTGTCACTTGTAATTTTATCTTGTCCTGTTCTCCCGCTTACTCCCTTGCCTAAGTGTCAAGCGGTTGCCCTTGTGAGAGGCCCTGTTGGCAGGGAATGTGCCCAACATCCAGAGGAAAGCAAACTATTATTTATGACTCGTTATTTCCCTCTACGCTCTGGACATGAGCCAGCCAGAAGGCAGAGCTGTCCCTCAAATGTCCCCACCACCCCTCACACCCTCTGCCCATTGCCACCATGTCAGGAGCCGTTGATGCAGCTCCAGTCTTGTTTTGGGTGTGAGCAAGGGAATTGACTGCTCAGCTAATCTCTGCTGAGTGTTTCCTTGCAGAGCTCTCTATGGGTCAGGTGATGGAACCTTCTGGAGACAGGCAGCTAGAAAGTTGCTTCTACTGCCTTAGAAGGGCAGAGGAGAGAGTCTCACCAGAATCCCTGAGTTATGAGCTTCCTCCCGTGGGTTGGAAATAAGACAAGGGAATAGACCCATCCCCCCATGCTGTTCGAAGTGCTTGACACCTGGTTGAATCTCTGTGACGGTTCCACAAACAGCAGTATTTCCCTGGCTCAGAGGTGAGAAAACAGTACATACATAACCAGTTCTACAGTGTCAGCTAAGAGAATGCCTAAAAAGTTGAGGTTGGAAAACAACTCTATCTAGTTCTGTACTTCTGGTCTATTGTGGTTTGTTCATACCCCAGTGGTAGCCCCACAAGGACAGGCTCCTCCTGTTCCAACGTTCTCAATCTCTTCATGTGATGGCCTGTTTTAGATGATCTGACTCAGAGAATCTTCAGAGCCACTTTCCTGGACTCCCTCTCTCCAGTGCCTGCCAGTACTCAGTGGAGCTTCTCTACAGATTTGCTGTGGTGAACGTATTCAGAGGCCAGTGTTTGTTGGCAATGGCTGATGTCCCGAAGCTAACTTTCTATGCGTTGTCCTGTGCCCATTTTTGCTGACAGTGACAATCTTTGCCCCTAGATACATAAGGAGACTTGCTCCAGACAAAGCTAGAAGGCAGAAGAATTCCAGAGTGTGCACCTGAGGGCCACCAGAGTCTAGGAAATTCCCAGCATTTGTGTTCATGACATATGGGCACCAGGAAAGGCCATAGAGAAAGCTGTGTGCTCTGTGAGGATTTTTAAAAAAACCTACATAGAGTCTGTCTGGTACCCAAGGAGGAGCTTATTGACTTTTACAGCTTACATTCTATCACGAAGGAAAGTCTTCTAGCAGGAACCTGGAGGCAGGAACTGAATCAGAACTATGGAGGGATGCTAGAGAAGTAGACTGGAGGCAAAACAAGATAGAGCCAATCACTATGTAGTATAATGCCAACAGAATACTTTCTTCCCTCTTCCTCTGATGGCTTTCCATCCTTGGTTAGCCAGTTACTAGCTGTGTGGGTTTCTTAGCTACTTTTATGACTTCTCTGTACTATGCATCCTTGTTTTAGTTTTGTTGTTGTTGTTGTTATTTAAGAAAACTAGATTGATAGTACCTCTTTCCTGTGTGATTTTGTTGAGAGTCTTTGGTTTTGACAAGATAATATATGTAAGATTTGGCATAATGACTCCTTTTTGTTTCCCCCTTTTTTGAGTAGGAATTCATAAAGCCTCCTTGGCCTCAAAATCTTGAATCATCTACATCTACCTCTAAAGTTTTGGGATTACAAGCATATGCTATCCCCACTGCACCCATCTCTGACAGTAAATACGATATTTAATATTCGGTGAGCCTTCCATCAAGGGTGGCCTACATCATTGCTCTTAGTTTCCACTTTGGAAGCAAAGCCCACGACTTAAAGAAGATGGTTGAGGCTGAAACCTTAGAATAAGGATGACTCTCAGGGTCATAGCCCCCACCATGTTTGGCTCACCAGCAGATCACTTGTCAATGCCCTACCCCTCCCTCTACACAGAACAGTGCGTGCCTCCAGAGCAGAGGCAACGAGAAAGCTTGACAAGCTCCAATTAGCGACAATGCTCTCACACTCCAGGAAGACATAGCCAAGGCATAGGGACAAGTACCCTCAAAGGAATGGACACACCTTGCTCAGGGGTAAGGTGTCCTCACAAAGTTCAGTGGGTCAGAAGAACATAAAGAGTAGCAGTGATGAGAGTTTGGCTGATCTATTGTGGGTGGTGCCTTGATTTACAAATAATATCTCTGATCTCAGGAAGCAAAGTTCCTCATTCTAGGAAACACAGAGGGCATGACAGTTGGAGAACTGATGAACGTGACCAGGCTTGGAGGCCGCACAGCTTCCTCTTTACAGACTCTGAGCTTTGGGAACGAAAGGGACACACCAAGCCCTACCACTTCAGAAAGGCTTTGTCTGGAATGTGGGATTCACGGGAAGAGAGAGCGAGAGTAGCTACGGAAGATCTCAAAAGAGGCTAAACACCTCGCAGGAGACTCAAGCAGTGACACCCGGAAGGACAAACTAAACAGAAGGCAGGAGAAAGACCAGCAGTCCAGTCCACCCTGAGAATAAACCCCAATGGGACACAAGATGTGGAAGCCCATACTTGGGATGTGGGAACCATACCTGGGCTAGCCCACATCTGGCTCCATTAACTGTTCCTCTTAGGAGCCAGTCCCCTTTGCAACACCTCCACATAACAGGGAAAAACTAAGTCCCATGTCCTCATCGGCACATGTCCTCTGTATGCCTGAGATGCTGTCAGACCCCTTGCTCTGTCTCAGTTTCTTTACTTGTAGCAAGAGAATCACACGCTGAGACAGGCCTTGCCTCATGGTGCTTAATGGGAACAGCTTCCCTGGGTGTTCTTTCTAGGCCTTGGAGACAGTAGAAAGCCTCGAGTTAGGTGCTGTTGGTTAGTGTACTCCCCAGATTAGCTGTGAAGCCCTTAAAACAGTCATTGAAGAAAGAGTCCAGGGGTCAAAGTAGTTCCTGTAAAGCCAGATACTAAGCATTGGAACAGAAGAGACCTCAGGACTGTGGCAGCTGCCAATTTTGCCATGGTGAAGCCTGGGTAAATGGATGCCTGTGGCTATGCTCCTGGAGAAGTCTGTTTCCTGCTGGCAAAACAGGCAGAAGGTAGATTGAACATAAGCCCTCAGTTTGTTGACCCTCTCAAAGCTGACTTCCTTACTCCTGTCTCTTCCTACGAGGGTGTGTATGCTGACCAGGGATGCAAAGCAGAAAGCATCCTTCTGGAGTTCTGGTCAGTCTGTGGGATTAAAAAGGAGTCTGAAGAGCTGCTACCTGTATCCTTGGCTCTGAGTCTGAGGGCCACAGCCGTTGCTTGTTGACTGAGACTCAGTGTGGATCCTGAGAGACTTAGAAACCATCCCATACCACAAGAAAGGCTGAGTAATCCTACAGAAGGATGAAGGCAACTTCCTTTGCACTCTGCTCTTGTTCGTTTCTCTCTTCTGCCCTCTCCCCATCCCCGAATTCTCCTCCCTTCTCTTCTCTATTCTCCTCTCTTTCCCCGTCCTTCTCCTCTTTCCTCTCCTTTCTTCTCCTTCCCAGACATTGGTGGTCTAGACCCCTGATCGCTGGTACACTTCAGTGCCTCAACCCCAGATAAGAACACAAGGAAAATATGCCAGTGTTTTCTGCAGGTGTGTGCGGCTCAAGCAAGCGTGCAGCAATTCCCTGTCAAAGAACAGCCATCTCATAATTGTCACCTTCATTATTATATTTAAGGGTTGTTCATTCAGAAGAACTCAAAGGGGCCATTTTCCCAGTGTAAAGAAAAACGTCCATAGCTATTAGAAAATCCTAAAGCAAGATAAGCTATGAAACAGGGGATACGCCAATGCCGGTGGCCTGGGAACCAGTAATGAGAGCCATTTGCTTTTACCTTTCTGGCTGTGAGTTGACTCTCCTCTCCCAGATACCTCATGAGAAGGAGGAGACCTTGACTCAAAATGTGGCTGTGAGAAAAGATCGGAGAGGAAACCAGCAGAGGTGGACATAGCTTAATGAATTACTGGAGGTAGTATTTGAGACCTATGTGACAAATAATATAATAATAATAATAATAATAATAATAATAATAATAATAATTTACAGAATTCCTCCAGGGCTTATTTAGAAGCAGAGCAACTTTCTAGAGTTCTACCTTCTCTGCTGGCTGTGGTGCTAGGTGGGAAGATTCAGGTGTGTTCCCCAGAGTAGAAAAGTTTGGAAATGCTGAATTGAACAGATTGATTAATAACTCCTTCACCTCATGCCTCTCTCTCTATTCCATTTCAGATTCTCTTTCTGCTCTGTTTAGACAGGGTTAACTTTGGCTGAACAAAACAAGATAGTAGCTTAGAGTTGAGCAATAATAGGTTTACATTCCTGCGTAATCATGGGTGGCCATGACTTCTTCATGTGGCACTCAGGTCCCTGGCTGGAGAACCTAGAACACTCACCCCAGTGACAGTTTGTAGAAGCTGTTGCCTCCTTTTAAGTGCATGAACTCAGGCAAATACTTCAGCCATGTCGGTCTTCCCCATCTGTAACTTCAACACGTTGCCAGCATCCGTTGTAGAGTGAAGCACTGGTTGCTTGTTATCTTTGTATCCCTTCATTCACCCTAAGTAATGATTGCACACCTATGCATGCAGGTGCTACTTCTACACACAGCTCAGGTGGTGAGCAGGAGAGAACTTGTTGCACCTGGGGAGCTCCCACAGTGAAATAATGGCATGTGGCAAATGCTGAGCTAGGTGTGCACAGCACCCTAGGGGGACAGGAAGAGTTCACGTGCTTATTATATTTCTAGGAAGGTTTCACGGAGAAGGCAAGGCTAGGCTTCTGTAAGACATAAAGAATGAGTCAGCATTATCCAGGCAAGGAACATAGTTTGCAAAGATGAAGGTAGTGAGGAAAAGGAGGTCTCTCAAATCAGACCTGTAGCTGGGGTATAAAGAACAACCCAAGAGTCCTGCCTCCTGGCCACAGTTATGTTTGCAAATGGCTCCCTTTTGGTTCAGTACTGGTCAGAGGAGGAGAAAAAGGCCCTGTTTCTATAAACAGAGATAGTCTTAAATTAGTTCTCTTCCTTGCCTCCCCTCTAAGAGTGTATACACGTCTTCTAAACCTGTGTGTCTCTAGAGGCCAAAGTTGAGCCATGTGGACGAACCTACTCAATTAGAATCTCATATAGATCTGCTGTTATTAACGAGCCAGGATGTAGCTACCCGTGTCAGACCCTCATCTAAACAGCCTTCTCTAGGGAATTGGGGTGAAGGGTTGTAGGGGGACACCTTGCTGTTTAATAAATAATAGAAAAGCTTCATAAAGTGTCTGGGAAGCACATTCCTCATGCAGAAATGTTACGGAATAACACAGGATGAATAATAGAAAAGGTTATTGAAAAATTCATAATTTCCAAGTGCCTGTGAAGGGCAGCCCCTGTGCAGTCTATTTGCCTGTAGAAAAGTGATTAAAATATATATTATTGTCCTGTCTATAGAAAAATGTATTATTAAGTGGATACTAGCGTGACATTTGAAAAATCCATTTCATTCCATTTAGCAGCAACAGGGTTTTGGCTGCGTCTTTGTGTAGCAGGTTTCACAAGTATTTTAATAAGCCATTTAAAAAACAAAAAGAGGTTTTAATTATGGCCCCCTGCTTCCCAGCCATACTATTACTTTGCATTCACGGTCCTTCTGCCAAGGAAATTTAAAAACATATAATGGGGAATGTAAATACCCTGCCTACATTTATTATGTCGATTGCCAAGAAAACAACCTGACCATTGACCAGCACTTAGGGGTTGAAAGAAGAGAGAATGGGAAATGGATTTGCTGGTCCAAACACAACAAGAAACAAAGCTTTGGAGTAAAAAGCCCACAATTTCTGCCAAGTCTAAGGTGTGAACATGTTTCCAAATAGCCGGCTGCTATGCTTTCCCCGGGGAAATTAGGAGTTACTTTAGGAGGCTACTTCTGATCGGTTGGTATTTCTGAATGGCCAAGGAGACTCAGCTCGAGCATCGTCTGAGGTTGCCATGGGCACCTCTGTAGAATAAAATCCCTGGGCTTAGAGATCAGATGCTAGCAACCATTCAGAGTCGTTGTCTGAAGCAACTCACACTTATGTCTGGGCTTGGGGTAACTCTCTGGTCCTGCTCAAAGAAAGGGTAAGGAAGGATAGGGTCTGAGAGAAATGGGTTGTACCACAGCAAGTTCAGATTGCACTAGGACTACTGTTATGTGTGGTAGTTTTCTGGAGTATGGTAGACCAAAGGCTGGGTTAGAGAACCTGCCAGGCATTGTGGCTTTACAAATATACCTGAAAGCCAGTTTACTGGGAGGCTCGGAAAAATCAGTTCATCTCTGTAGTTTCAATATGAAAGCCAAAAAGTAGATCTCTATCCATTATAATTTATAAAAGATTCACTCTTATCTTCATGTGTGTGTGTGTGTGTGTGTGTGTGTGTGTGTGTGTGTGTGTCTGTGAGTATGAATGGCATGTGCATGCATAGGCCAGAATAAGTGTTGAACCTACTTCTAAGGTTACAGGAAATTGTGAGCAGCAACTCGACACAGATCCTGGAACTGAAGTGGGGTCCCTGGCAAGAGCAACGAGTGCTCTTAACCATTGAGCCATCGCTCTAGCCCCTACATTGTAGTTTTTAAATGCCTTCCTTAAAGCTCACTTAAATAATTAAATTGTTGGCGCCAATAAAAATCTCACCTCAAAACAGATACTGTCTTCTCTATTTGAAGGATGAGAAGAGCAAATTGCTTCTCACCTTGAACTCACTTCTGCTTCCTTTCTCAAGGCAGACCCAAGAGCCCAGGGCTGTGATTCCATGTGGAGTCCAGTGTGAAAACCAGTGTGTCTGGCTGTATCAAAAATACTTTCCAGCTATGAATGTCTGAAGGGAATCTGCCATCTAGAAGGACCTGGGATGAGAGGTGGCTTATTGACCCTCATTTTTGTTCCTGCTTCTTTACAGACATTATATACTTAACCACTTGCCAATAAACAATTACTGTGCATTGCGCCTGCATTGCATCTAGACTCTCAAGTGGAATATGTGGGCGGGGCGTGCCCTTGCTCTAACAGAGCGTTGGGCTTGGAAACAGCTTGCTAGCAAGTTCCAGACTCTGGAACAACCAGACTAGTTTAGAGCTACAAGGAACTGGGCTTTCGAAAGAAAACAGAGTGAGGAAGCATGATGGCTCATTCAGTAAAGCAACCATCAGGGCCTGAGTTCAGTCCCAAGCAACCAGGTAAAAAGCTGACCTGACTGTAATCCCAGCTCTAGGGAGACAGGAATAGGATTCCTTGTGCTCACTGGCCCAGTCTTGTCAAATTCAGGAGAAACTGGGTTTTTTGAAAAATAAGATGGCAGGTGATTGAGGAAGATTTTGACCTTTGACTTACAAACATACACTTGCACATGTCCCCCCACCTCCACTACACACACACACACACACACACACACACACACACACACACTGAGCAGCTAGAACTTCCTTCTATTTTTAAAGGGCACTTAGTTCATTAAAAGTATTTCGCTTGTTTCGGAGCCTCTGTACCAAAGGCAGATTGCTATCCATCTAAGCTAGTTCCTGAAACACCATGGTATTTCCATGTGGGTGGGTGAGCAGATGGTATCAAAGTTCACTAAGCTTGCTCTGATGGTCAGGTACCTTGAGCCTGGTCATCTTAGACTTTCCCAATTTCCCACTTATTCTTTTACTCAGCTGCCACCATGGGATAATGTTGTCATCATCACTCAGCCCTGAGTGGCTAACATGGGATTTTACCAAGCATTACATACATCAAAATTTCCCCTCACAATAAATATGCCAATCTATTGATGCTACCCTGGATTCCAGTCTCAGAAAGCTGGTTCTAAATAATATCTACTCTCCATTGCTTGGGGTTTTAAAAGCACTTTGCGTTCTCTACACACTCTCCAGTTGGTCCATTTGAGTGGCATCTTTATGCTGGTAACTTACCAAGTTGTTTCTCTGAGTGCTAGACTCTTAGACTCCATCTGGACATGTGTCTTCTCCAGTGGGTCACCTTTCAGAAATTTCAGGTAATTTTCCCAAATTCAACTCTCTTTTCATCTTGCACTATACACCAATTTCTGTCTAATGGTCCCTGTGTCAGTAAACAACATTATCAACCCTCAGAACTATATTTTCTCTCTCTCTCTCTCTCTCTCTCTCTCTCTCTCTCTCTCTCTCTCTCTCTCTGTCTCTCTCTCTCTGTCTCTCTCTCTCTGTCTGTCTTTCTCTACTTACTTACATACATACATATGTACATATATACATTCCTCCCTCCCCTTCTTCCTTCTTTCCTACATTTTCTGTCCATTTTAGTCATCAGAAAGTGATGAGTCCTATCTACAAGATGAAGCCCTATATCCTGCCTACACACCATCTTCTAATCAAACTTCCTTCTACATTGTCTCTGTTACCATCACAGTAGCTCAAGCCACAGATATCTCTCTTACCAACAATCAATATCAACTAATATCTTGTAACTTCTCTGTGCTGCTCAATTAATATCCCATAGGGCAAAGACTATGACATAGTTGCTCCTTTGCGTCAATCCTTTGATCTTTGCCCACTGCAATGGAATTCAAACACTTTTTAGACTGTAAGACTTACTCTACCCAGCTCAGATTTTTAGGTGTTGTTCATCTTCCCTCTGGGCTGAAACATGTTATATTCTCCATACATTGTGGTCTAAAACATGCTATAGTCTCCATACAACATGCTGTGTCACACTTCAGCCATAGCTTACACCCTCTCTTCTTAAATCACCCTTCTTAAACTATAACATGCTTGTGAATAACTGGGGAACTTAATAACATGAAGTGTAGGATTCAGGGCACTAGAGTGAAACTCATCCATTACTGTCCTCATGCTATGCTTCCAACTGAAACTGACTCTCTTTGTTTAAGGGCCATCCTTTGAATAAATAGGGCTTTGGACTATTTCTACCCAGTTTATTTCTTAGCTAACTCTTCTCCTCAATGAAAAAAATATTGCGATGTGAACCACATAAATGCTAACTAGCTGATTTAAATCGTGTAATTTCAGTAGTTTTCTCGTGTACCTACCACGTCATTGATTTTCAAGACTCTGTAAACCTTGTGTTTTAGTCTTATTTCTATTGCTGTGATAAAGCACCGTGAACAGAAGCAATAGTTCCAGGCAATAGTCCATTGTCCAGGGAAATCAGGGCAGGAACTCAAGCAGGGCAGAACTTGGAAGTAGGAATGTCTACAGAGGCCTTGGAGGAGTGTAGCTTACTGATCCTCCTGGCTTACTCACTCTGCTTTCTTAAGGTACCCTGGGCCTCCTTCCAGCTCCCACAAATGGTCTAGGCACTCCCTGCACTGATCCTAAAGCAGGAAAGTACAACACAGGCATTCCCACAGGTCAGTCTGGTAGAAGCACTTTTTCAATTGAAGCTCCTTTTTCCCAGATGGCACTGGCTTGTGTCAAGTTGACATAAAACCAACCATGACATTTTGAATCCATTAATACTGGCTTTGTACTCCCCTCAGCACTGGCTACAGGCTACACTGGTCTGTCTTTGTCTCTATTGATCCATCTGTCTGACCAATGAAATGAAATCATATGAGAGGCTTTCTTTAGTGACCGACTTCTTCCATTTTTGCAACATTATTTTTAAGTTTATGCACATTGAAAGCATGCCTGGATCATGTTCTATTCCCATCCATAGTCAAATAAAATAATAATAAAAATAACTTACCAGTAGCCATGTCATATTTAGCTTATTTGTTCATCAGTTAGAGTATATTCACACTTTACTTTTGACGGATAATGCTGCTGGGAACATGTGTGCACAGGTCTCGGTATAGGCATAGGTTCCATTCCCCCATATATTTACAGGAATGGATGTGGTTGCCATTTATATGCAGCTTTCTTTTAAAACAATTTAGAGGACTCAGGGCCAGCAGGTTGGCTCACTGGGCAAAGGAACTTGCCATCAATCTGACAACCAAAGTTCAATCCTGTTGAAGGAAGAGAACCAACTTCTCAGAATTCTATTCGAATTGCCAAATTTGAGCTGTAAATGCCTCATTCACAGGTCTGCAGGACATTCATGTTTGCATGCACACACACACACACACACACACACACACACACACACACACACACACTCTCTCTCTCACACACACACACACACACACACACTCACACGCAACTTTAGGAAATGCCAATTGTTTTTCTTAAAGTAATCACACTATTTGACAGCACTAATAGCCATGGGTCACCATCCCAGAGCGTGTGTGCTCTCAGCACTTGATGCTGAAATCTCCTTTATAATATAGCATTCTTACATGGCATGGAGCTGTTTCATTTCTCCTAAGACTAATGATTTCAGATACATTTTCTTGTGCATGTTGGAAACATGTCCATTCGAATCTTATGCCTGTCTTTTTAAATTGAGTGGTGTTTGTTTGGATGTTTGTTTGCTGTTGTTTTTGTTTTGAGACAGAGACTTGCCCCAAAGCTCAGGCTGGACTTGAACTTACAGTCAGTCCTCCTGATTCAGCTTCCTAAGTGGCAAGTAATAGGAATGTGTCACCACATCCAACTTTTGATTCTTGGACTGTAGCTTATTTATCTACTCTCTATGCCAGCTTCTTAATGTGTGAGCTCTGCAAACATTTCCTTCCATTTGGAGATTCTTCTTCTCATTTTTCTTGTGAATGATCTCTGAATCACAAAGATGTTTGGTAATTTGATGGAATTCACTCTATATTTTTGTTGTCATTAGGATGCTTTCGTTGTCATATAAGAAAATGTTTATCGGACCAAGGTGATAAAGCTTCGTTTTTTTTTCTAAGAGTTTTAGCGGGTATTTCAAGGTTTGTGTTCATTCTTGAGTTCCTTTGCTTTTTTGCTTTTATTTAAGAGTGAGGCAGGAATCCAGCTTCCTTCTTTACCACTGTCTGCTTGCTTCAGAACCATTGGATAAGACCAAACCAAAACAACACGACAGAAAAACACAACCCCGTTCTTTTCTCCCATTTAACTCCCATGGCACACTTGTCAAAAGCTGAATATAGACACAGCATGTTATCACAGTGTTCTGTTCCAGTAGCCTCCATGCTTAGCTGATGTCAGCATGCCGTTTTGATCTCTGAAGCTGCTAGTTGTTTTTAAAGTTAGGAATATGAAGCCTTCAGCTTAGTTCTTTTTCAAGAATGCCATGGTTCTTTCGGGGCATTGGTGTTTCTATGTTGATTTTTGGATCAACTTGTTGGTTTCTGAGTAGAAAAAAAAATAAGGAACTGGAACCTTAATAGAGATCACATATGGATAAAACTGAAAGTTTAAGCTCTTGACAATCTTAAGTCTCACACCCATGAACAGGGGTGCTTTGGCTTTACTTGGACCTTTTAAACTTGTCTTTCTAAAACACTGTACTATGTGTCAAATAAAGCTTTATGCTTCTTGTTTGCATTTTTCCTGAGTATTTTATTCACCATATTTCCATTCAAAAGGAAGATTTTTTTCTTAATTTCATTTATAGATCATCTAGTGATGATAGGTACCAGCTTGGTTTAATTTTATGTATTTATCATGTATGTTGGACCTTGGCTGGTTAATGTGTGGTTGCAGCCACGCTGCCTTGGATGAAGGCAGGAGGGCTTTAGTTTGTTTCCTTGCCACCTTCAACCTGCTCTGCTGCCTCCAGGATCTGGGTGCATTAAAGACGGATGGGCAACTCATCTTTGTCCCAACCTTACAGTTTGGAATCTTGCTGATATTTGGAATCTTGCATTAGTCATGAGTACATGAGTATTGTACAGATGCTTTTCTTTTTCTTTTTCTTTCCTTTTTGGTCAGGGCAAGGATGTTCTATTCTAGTTTGCTGAGTGTTTTACCATGCAAAGGTGTCTTCTTCAATCTAATGTGAGCCTTACTTAGAATGCCCTGACCCTGCCTGCCTCTAGATCTCCTTCTTAGGCTAGCTCATCTCACCACTGTTCCCCTCAACCTCTACTTCCTCTTTTCTATCTATCTATCTATCTATCTATTTATTTATTTATTTATTTATTTATAATTACATAATTAGCTTTCTATATTTGTTTTGGATAGGGTGAACCCAGGGCCTTATATATACCAGAGCAGCACTCTGTCACTGACATATTGTCCCAGTCCTGTCCTGTCCTTTCTGTTTCTTTGAACAGCATTTCCAGGAATCCCTTGCCAGGAAGGGAGGGACTAAATTTGTCCCAGTCCCTGCTGTGTTTCTTATATCTACCCCAGTTCCTGATGGATAGGAGTTGATCAATCAAAACACTGTTAGTGATTAGCTGAGTTATGATTGACAGCCAGAAAAGCAAGGTACTGAAGGAGCCCACCCTGAAAAGAAGTGGAAAAGAGAAGCTAATGGCCAAAGATTAGACATGTGTGTGTGTCGTGTGCGTGTGCGTGCGTGTGCCTGTGCACAAGTGTTGGTGTCACAAAATGCACGTGGAAGTCAGCAGATAACTTCGTGGAATTGGTTCGCTCCTATCTCTCTATGAGCACTTGCGGTCAAACTTACATCAGGATCATTGTGGCAAGTACTTTTAGCAGCTGAGCTATCTCCCAAGAAGGATTTTGCAGTACAAGATTTCAAACTGTATCGAAGACAAATAAATGAATGGATGAATAAATAAACAATCAAGCATCAAACAAAAAACCTTTAAAGCCTGTGAGAGCTGACTGGAGGAAGCCTGCTTTCAAAGTGGCCATACCCAAGCCCTTCCTGAATCAGTATGTACCGTGGTCAAGAATATGGGTTGTTAACAAGATGCAGCTTTCGTTTGTTTCCAAGGTAACAAAGGGCAATGATAGCTGTTAAATTCTTCTTGGCAGTGGAGAATCATAGGCACCGGGCCAAACGCCTTTGGGGAATTTCCCTATCGTAGCCTGCCGCATATCACAAAAGAGAGGCCACAGTACAGGAGACCGCATGGTCGCTGACTAAATAGTTTCCTCTGTGTGCTTTTATCATCTTGTCCCTTTCACCACCCCGGAGTTAAACATGTCCATTTCTCAGCCCCCTCTCCCGCATCCTCATCGCCGTCATCTAAATTAAAATCTTTTATCAGTTTTCGGGTAATCCCCTTTGATGGCCCGAGTATGACAGGATCCCTCTTGCTCACACCTTCCATGCCATTGCTGATAACTTCTGAGCAGCTAAATGGCTTCGGACATCACACACATGTCTGCCTCCCTCGCACCAGCCAGGAGCTGGCAGAAAGGACATGTTCATGGCTGAAGGTTGTAGGAATTTGTGAGCAGAATTGCCTGGGAGCCAGAAACCGCCAGCCAGCTACCTCTTTTGTTACCTCAGAGCAGAACAGTGTTGTGCTGCCGTGTTCTGTGTTCTCTGTTTCCCACTGCAAACTGTGCTTCAGGAGGTTATTTTGGTCACTTCACTGCCAAATCACGACTATAAAAATTCACATGAGCAAGTAGTAACATTTCTAGGGCTAATTACTTCCTATCATGGCCTGACCCATAATTGCAACTTCATCTTTTCCCCCCATTTCCTCTTCAGTCCCTCGTGTCTTTTCTCTCCTGGAGGAGGAGGCGGCTGTGTGTATGGTGAATAGTGAGTGGGCTGGTTTTAGTAGACTTGTTTCGGATTCTGCCTGTAATGTTTACTCGCTGTAAAATACTGAATGAGGCATCTGCAATCTTCCAAGCCCAGTCTCTGTGTATAAAGAGAGGATTCCAATTCTCTTCTAGCATATATTAAAAGAGCAATATAATGGACAGTAGCTGCCCTTAACTTTCAGGGTCATCCTCCATGTACAACTATGAACCATAGTGCAGATTCCATAAGACAGGGAAAGGACTATAATTTTGTTATCAGCAATGAGCATTTCCAAATGATGAATCAGACGACTGGATGGGACAAGTTCAGTGGTCACAGTGACACTGGATAGGTGTTCCAGAAGTGATTATATCATTCACTGGTGTAAATGTTGCTCAGACTCTATTGGGAGTTTTGAGACGCTCCTTTGTTGATAGCCATAAAAGAACAGGGATGGTGCCACACTGTTTTCATGTGACAGTAACACCACTTGCCATCAGTGAGAACAGCCCCATGCCCCACGCATCATGCCTCTGCCTAGACAGGGCAGTGGTCCAATGGCAACTGGTCTGCCAGCCAACTCCAGGGACCATCTCAGGATGTCTGTGATATATTCCCTTTGCCCCTTTCTGCTTTTCAAGTCTTGCTTGCATTCTTACTCTCCACACCGCCCCCACAACTCCCACCCCATCCCTCTACACTCCAACGTCACACACACCCACACGCACCCAGCCTCCTTCTCCTTCCTTCTACCTTTCTTTCTTCAATGGACCTGGCTTGTGAAGCCATCTTGGATATCATCTAGCCCTACTGGTTCATCTATCTAATGAGAAACATTCTTCAGGGGCCTTTTGCTTTGACCACATCCCGCAGTGAGTTCATGGTGAAGGATGGATGTCATCCTGGTCCTATTGTCTTTCTTGCATGTGCGCTGCTGGTAGTGGCTGCACATATAAGTAGAAATGGTGAATCGGAACTGATTTGTGAAACAAAACTGCGCATACACCCAGCAGGTGATGCTAAAGAAAGTTGTTGGGTGCCGGGATGTGGTCAGGAGACTTCCCATCCCTTTCTCCCTGAAGCTTAGAAAGCTGATCGAGCCACAGGCATGGGGTTCTGTGGAGCTTTCTCTGCAGGTTCTGGATGTGGTGGTGTGTCTGCTGGTTCCTTTCTCTGGGACATGCTGGCTCTATCATTCTGAGTTTGATTTTTCTCTGCTACATTGCCAGTCTGGGCTAGGGATGCTGGATAGAGTGTGCTATTTTTCCATTATTATTCCTGGCTTAATAACAGACCTCAGAGCTATGGTTGAAGCCCCATGTTTAAAGTTATCTGAACCAAAAGCAGACCAGGTTGGAGAGAACACCCAGCGGGAAAGCGCATGGCCCACACTGGGTAATGGAAGCTGTGACCTAAGCCACCATCTCTGATTTCAATTTCCCCCCATATCTGCTTCCGTGCTGTGCAGTCTCCTGACTGTGAGTCTGGTAGGATTTCCATTGACGGGCTCTGGCTTAATCCTGAAAAGATCGAAGACTGTCTACGATGGACTTAGAAAAGCAGGCTGTGCTTTGCATTTGAGCTGCTTTATTTCCTGGTGTTTTCTGTATGAATAACAATGCCAAGCCCTGGGTCCGGCACTCAGTGCATTCATAGTTGCTGGGTATGTAAAGGATTATTCTTTATACACCTCCCCTTAAGAGCCAAACAGGCTTCTGTCTTCCTCCCTTCCTCCAAGTCCCCAGTTCACTTAATATAAATGATAATTAGAATGGGGGTCCAATGTTCTTATTCTCTCTGGAGTTGGAAGAGCCACGAAGACAACCTTCCCAGCTGCGGAGGCTGGCTGATCTCAGGGTACCTATCCTCCTTGTTTTCCCACCCGCACATGTGGTGCAAGAGGTAGGAAGTGCTGCCCTTGGCAGTGGCAGAAGGACATTTCTTTGTTGCGCTCCTTTGTGCAATTTTGGCATTATCCCTTTAACAGCATCTTTTGGAGAAACAAAAATGTACAAGCACCAATTACTCCAGCTTCCCACAGTGGGTAGTCCTAAGTGGGACACTTGCCAATGGGCACCAAAACAATCATTAAACTGTCAGATGATAAAGAAGGTAAACTGAGAGAGAGAAAATAAACCTGGCATAGCAAAGAAAGGAAATGAAGGAGTCAGCAGCAGCTGAGGAAATGGAAGGTCTTCTCTGCTGGGCAGAATGCCTCAAGCCCCTCACCGACCCATCACAAATGCCTTTTGGTTCAAACCATGTCAGGAAAATGAAGCATTTTTCCACCTGAGATAGCTATTGAGCCAAAGAGTTAGAAAGGAATCCATTAACAAACACTCTTCCTGGGGCTTCTGTTGAGGTTTTCAACCCATGGATCTCATTAGTATGTAAGTACTTGAATTGTTATCAGTTATGGGGCAGTGCACGCCATCCATGAAGCTGGATGGGGATGAAGCACCATCTTGTCTACAAGTAGGCTATTGTTCAATGAAGCCCTGAAGCTGGATCAAGGAAATCTTGCTTTAAACATAGGGTTCTGCACTCAGGCAGATGACTCAATGGGCAATAATGTAAATCGAAGTTGAATAGCAGATCTGTGGGAGAAGCAGGAGCTCTGCAAGCTTGTTCTATAAGATGTGGATCGTGGATAGGTGTAGGCTAGGCAGGTAGGTGTCAAGACTGTACCAGCACCAGGTTTGAGGGAGGATTGGAATAGAAGTGTGGGGCAAGGATTCTTATATTGGTCAGACATACAAAATTAGTCTGAATGGACTCTGGCATCAAACTGGAGGACCCTAAATGCTAGGATAAAGCATTTTGACATTTACCTGACATCAATGGAGGAATACTGAAAGGCTTTTTGAGCAGAGGAAAGAAGTGATGAAAGTGGCATTTAAAAAAATTGATTCGGTGAACGTATATGCAATCGATTGGACTGGAGGTGGTAGGGTGGTGTGGGTCCTAATGCAAATACTGATGCGACATGGTAACACCTGAAGAAATAGAATAAAATGGAAGACCAGAGGAGAGAGACAGTCCAACCTCTACCCTTGTGCTTAAGTATGTAGAAAGGAGAGTGTGATGTACTGAGAGCAGTTCCCAAGGTTGAGCCCCAAAGAGGTGCATTATGAGCAAAAGGGTGTAAGTAAGGAGAGAGGGCTGGCTTTGGGGGATGAATTTGTTTGTTCTCAAACATGTTTAGGTGTGAATAACAGGGTACCCTGACGTTGGAAGGTAGAGAAACTCCATTAAAGCTGGGCTTTGAATGAAGCGTAGTTCTATACGGAACTATAATTCCTAGTTGCTGGATGTATTGTAGCATTTGCAACCATAGGCTCTATGCTGTGTGTGTGCATGAATTCAGTAATTACAGGATAAGTCCTCTGGCTTTTTGCCTCTTTGACTCCTCAGTGTGGAACCATATTGCTCTGGGACCAAGTGAACAATAGATCAAAGGAGAATCCTCTGAGGTAAGAAGAGAGGAAGAGAACAAGGAGGAAGATAAAATGTCCTTAATTCAAAAAGGACCAGGACCCAAACATACAAGATGGCCCTCTTTCTAGTCACAAGGACCTGGAGCTATGGATAGAATGGTACTGAAAAGAAAGGGGTAACTCCAAATTAGAGTGAGACTCAATTTAGTGATCAGCAGAAAAGAATTGAATTTCCTGTGTGGACCTATTATTACTTATTCATGCATCTGTGGTGTGGTCCTGGTTTTGAAGTTGGTCAAAAGTGGGTTCTGGAGATCCTGTTCCAGTGTCTGTCCACTGAGGAATACCATCACCTTCCAATACACACATACCTTTCTCTGGTCCCCTTCCACAACAGACCAAGGATGGCTTGATGATCAAAGTGATCGTGTGTGATCCTGGAGGCTAGGTCACAAAAGCCATTGTTGCCTTTTTCTCTTGTGTCATTTCTATTTTGGTGAACAGTTGGCATATTTATTTACATTTTCCATCTTTGTTTTTGAATACACATCAAGAAGCAACTTAAGGCAGAAAAGATTTATTTAGGATCATAGTTTGAAAATACAGCCTACCATTGAGAAGAAGGCATGCTAGCCTTTCAGGTATTGGGAGCTTATGACTGGGATGCCCTACATCTCAATGGTACAGGAAATAGAGCTCAGACAGGAGGCAGGAAAGGACTATTAAACTCAAGGCCTATCCTCCAGTGATCTACTTCTTCCAGGCAAGTCCCACATCCCAACAACTCCATAACCTTCCAAAACAGCATCACCAACCTGTGGCAAAATATTCAAACATATATACCTGGCTATCTTCCCAAGCTCCTTCAAGAACTAGCATTCACTCATTGGCTACAATGTGTGAACCACATCAGAAGTGTGTTAATCTAACTATAGTCAAACAGACAAATTTGGCCCCACCTGTATCTCACTTCAATCTATACATGGTCGTACACCAGAATGTTCCATTCAAACTACTCATATGTTCTTGACACACGGGGATAAGGAGTTATTATATTTTAAGCCACAAATATATGGGCTGATATATACTTGTCTTAGTTAGGGCTTTACTGCTGTGAACAGACACCATGACCAAGACAACTCTTATAAGGACAACACTTAATTGGGGCTGACTTTACAGGTTCAGAGGTTCAGTCCATTATCATCAAGGTGGGAACATGGCAGCATCCAGGCAGGCATGGTACAGGAGGAGCTGAGAGTTCTACATCTTCATCTAAAGGCTGCTAGCAGAATATTGACTTCCAGGCAGCTAGGACAAGGGTCTAAAAGCCCTCACCCACAGTGACACACCTGCTCCATCAAGGCCACATCCACTTCAACAGGGCCATACCTTCTAATCATGCCACTCCCTGAGTATATACAAACTATCACAATAAAAGAAGACAATAAAAGAAAAAATTGTATTCTCCTGAGCTTCCCAAATACCCTAGAAGTGTTCAGAATGCTCTTTACACAGCCGCTTCTGAAAGCTTTGTGGGAGACAGACTTGCTATGTAGCTTAGACAGGCCTGGAGCTAGCTCTGCACAATCGGCTGGTCTCCAACTTCTAATCTTCTTGAGTGAACCTTGGATTAGTGGCATCTGCCATGTGCCTAGTTCTTCACACTGTTTAACGTGGAGAACATTTTTAGCTGCTGGAATACATCATCAGCCTACTGAAATGGATGAGTAAAATGTTTTCAACCCTGAGTCTCTACAAAAGCATGCAAAGTTGCAGGGAGGGCAGCCGAGCTCAGGAAAAGAAATGGATCCGTAGGAAATGCCATGCATGTGCTTACTGAGCTCCATTGAATTGAAATTGCTGGCAGTTACAGATGAAACACTTTCTTTTTGGCACTTTGGATGTTTATCAAATACTCAACTATTGACAACAGTGATGCTTGCATGGTTACTTCAAACATGGCGGAACACAAGTTAACTCGCCACTCCCAATTGGAGATGAACAGGAGGGTGCCATCCACAGGAATATGCAGCTTTGCTCTGGCTACAGCTCTACACAGAACAGCTCAGGTTTCAATCCCCACAGACAACCTGCAGTAGCCAGGATGTCTCCTTCTCCTTCCACCCCTGCTGTGGAAGCCTGGATCTCTGACACTCGTGGAGTGCATTCTCATTCCTGTGATGGGTGGTCAGATCATCCCTGTGTGCTTCCACTCCCCAGGCTGAAATTCATGCCACTGGACCAGGCCTGCTTTAAGAGGCCAACTCGGTTATGTTCAAGGGCGGCTCTGCCCTGTTTTCCTTGCCTGATTTGGGATTGTGTTGTCTCCCCTACATTTTCCTACAGACCATCTTTCTTTTGTGGTGCCTTATCTCAGGAGAGAACATTGTGGGGAACCTCTCCCTAGTTGTGTGGTTGCTCTTTATCCTTGTAGCTCAGGGAACTCCTAAATACAGACAGGTGACACCTCAACCAGCCTACGTTTGTGTACAAAAGCCAGATCTTTTAATTGGTCCATAGCCTGGATCCCCACGTCAAGGTTTTGGGAATAGCGATTTTAATTATTCCAAACTCTCATGAGAGGATCTTTGTGTAGCCATTATTTTCTTCCAGCCACTCTAGTCAGGAGGCCTAACTACCATCCCCCCCACATCCTCTCCCTCTTCCCTTGGCACAGGGTCTTCCTCTCATCTCACACTGGTCCCAAAATGTCAGAAGGAGGAATTAACCCATGCTCGGAAGAATATTTTCAATTTAGTAATTTCACATTTACTAAAACCGTAGAACTTACAAAGGTTCAAAGATAATAGTGCTAAAATATTCATAATGACATCCTCCATCTACTGAGTGCCCACCATGCTATTCAGTGCTCATCGGCCACTGAGAGGTCACCTCCTCATTCTTAGGAATGAGGAACCCAGGCTCCCAGAAGTTATCAGCCCCAAACAACACAGCCCAGGGGAATCTGAGCTCTTGTATTTACTCGCAGGGTAGTGCTCTGCTGCATGCCAGTGTTGATTTGGTAACAGGGATGCAGAGGTGTCTGGGATTCATCTCCTCAGCTGTAGCATTGTACCCCTCCATGCCTCCCTTCATCTCTGTTCTCCCTTTTCCATGCTTCATGCCCTTCCTTCTGGACTTGGGCGGAAACTTCAGGTCCAAGTGTAATAAGGGAAATTAGTGTGCTCACTGACAGGTATCCAGGCATCGTGGGGACCTCGGATATGGGATGCTCTCCTGTGACCTCTCATTGAGAGCTCTTTCCCAGCAATGCAGAGAACAGAGGAAGCAGCCCTGGAGTGAACAAGGATTTTATTAAGGAGTTTTTGCAGTGAGACCAGTTCCCATTAGCACCCTGGCACTCGAGGATGCTGGTCGACCTGAAAGGTGTGGGAAGACAGAACCTCCCTTAAAGAAGTTCCTACATCAACTTGACCGGCCTACATTTTTTTTTTTTTGATTGCTCATTAGAGTGCCCAGTTCACCAAGGGTGGTTAACATCCCTAGTCGAGTGGGCTTTTGCTGTATAAGAAAGATCAAGTCATTTGCTGTGAACCTGGGAGTGCACCAGCAAACAACATTCCCCCTTGGTTTCCACCTTTAGTGCCCGCCTTAAGTCCCTCCTGCTTTGGGTTTCCTCCATGATGGACCACAGCCTTTAAGATGCAATAAACCCTTTCCTTTTAAAATTGCCTTTGGTAGTTGATGTTTTTTTAGCAAGGCAACAAGAAGGGAAACAAGAACAGAAAGCCATGAAAGGTCAGGAATCCTGCCCATGATTGAAGATGACCCATTCCCGGCAAAGTTTATTCTTAATGAGCACAGATTTGCATGGAGAAATAAACACAGTCCCCAAAATGGGTCACTTCTTTTACTCTTAAGTACTTATTTTACCCGGAGGGGACAAAGGGACTGACTTCCATCAGAAAGTGATAGGCTGGCTGGAGAAGGCAGAATGCTCCCAGGCCTGCCCTGGGAAGGACAATCATCCCAGAGGAGGCCCTGGGGCAGTGGTGTTGCTGGATTTGTCCTGGAGGCCAAGCCATTCCCTTGTGCTACATGGCCCAGTTTCCTGCAGCAAATTTGAGTGGGTTTTTCTCTGAGATTACCATTGCTTTGTCAGTTCTTATTCCATTGTCTTCTGAGCGACAGAACTGCAGGAATCTGTCTCAGGCCTCAGCACACATGAAGCTGTTGAAGTTACACACTGTCCACCAAGGCTATGAAAAGGGGGAAAGCCTGAGTTTCAAATGTGCATAGTTATAGGCCAGCCTCTGGATATGTTTCATAGGATGCACTCTGTCACTGTTCCTAGCTGTCCCTTCTCACATTTAACACCCCTTGTCTTGGACTACAGGGCTTCGCTTCCCATTCTATGCTTGTTTCTCCTCATCTGCTCTTTTAAGATGTGGTGAACACAATATCCTACAACCACTGTAGCTGGGTAGGAGATTCCAACTAGAATCTCCGCAGCCTAAATGGGTGGCAAGCAGACTTGTTTCGAGCCCAAGCATGATTCTTTGTGCTGATTAGATTTTTGTCAACTTGACACGAGCCAGAGTCGAACAGGGATGGGGAATGTCACTTGAGAAAATAACATTGGCCTGTGAACAAGTACTCAGAACAGTTTCCTGGTGATTGTTGAGGGATGGCCTGGCCCACTGTATCTTCCCTGAGCAGGTGATCCTTAGTTGCATAAGAAAGCAGACTGAGCAAGCCATGTGGGACAAACCAGTAAGGTGTGTTTGTTTGTCCATGGATTTTATTTCAGTTCCTGCCTCTAGGTCTCCGCCTTAAATTCCTGTCCTGACTCCTCTTGGTGATAGACAGTGACAGGGAATGTGTTGGTTGAAAGCCCTTTGCTTTCCAAGTTCCTTTTGGTCATGTGTGTATCACAGCCATAGAAAGCAGCTGAAACACTCCTGTAGCACACAGAGTTTGAAACCTGTGATTGAACCCTGAGAAACCTGGGTTCAAAGCTCTGTTCATCACTTTGAGTATTGGGCCCAGTCACTGTGTCTCCTGTGCCTCAGTTTCCACCTCAGCAATATAATTTCTTAGGTAGAAAAATGAGAGGTGTTTTTCACACTGTAGGCATATGTGTTGATATATCATACGTTTCCTCTATCTTTTATAAATGCTTTGACACAAAACATTATATTGCAAATGTCAGTTCCAGGGACTCGTTGGATACCTGTGGAACCAACCAGTGAGTGAAAAACCCACAGCTGGGGCAGAATTCAGTGGTACAGTGAAGACAGTTTCCATGGATCATACCCCCACTCTGGCCTAACTCCCTTCTCCCTGTCCGTGTTACCGCTGTGAGCCCTTTTGTCTTTGCCCAAGGCTGCATGTGGACAAACTGCTCCAAACAGAAAAAGGTTGAACTTTTGAGGGATACAGAGACAAGAAACATTTCCGAACCCTGATAAATAGAAAATGGACATACATCAAAGGCAGGCTCCACCCAGAACTGCCCAGAGGTAGAGATGAGTGGATCTGGGGAGTATGTCGGGGCAGGGGAGTGGACAATCACTGCCACCAATTTTCTAGGTGCATGGAACTTTACTCAGGACTAGGAAAATGTCTGCCAAAAACAGGTCATAGGCTAATGAAGACTGGCCACTAGGCGTGAGTATCATATGTGAAGGCTTCATCCTCACATGCCAGTAGGGAGCTCCTGATTTTAGACCAAGAGACAGATGTTGTCTTAGGGTTTTATTGCTGTGAACAGACACCATGACCAATGCAAGTCTTATAAAGAACAACATTTAATTGGGGCTGCTTACAGGTTCAGAGGTTCAGTCCATTATCATCAAGGTGGAAACATGGAAACATCCAGGCAGGCATGGTATAAGAGGAGCAGAAAGTTCTTCATCTGAAGGCTGCTAGCAGAAGACTAGCTTCCAGGCAGCTAGGACACCGGTATTAAAGCCCACACCCACAGTGACACATCTACTCCAACAGTGCCACACCTCCTAATAGTGCCGCTTCCTGAGCCAAGCATATACAAACCATCACCGATGGGATATATAAACAGTTCTTGTCCCCACCTTATCCCTCAGGTGACCAATGTATTTGATCAAAAAAGCTACATAGACAGACAGACAAAGAGAAAGACAGACAGACAGACAAACAGACACACACACACAGACAAAGAGGTAGAGATCTGGTTTGCTATTCCTCCAGTTGCTAATGAATGTGTCTTCTCCTTTTTGGGGGGCCCCTTCTCCTCTCTCTCTCTCTGGCATATCTCTACTTTATGGCAAATGGGTTTTGATCCTGAAGCAAATTGACCTTGAAATAAGTTTCAGGATCTGAGTTCTTACAACCCAGATGCGGGTTTTGGAATGCAGACTGCTCATTCAGCAGATAGCCGGAGTCAGGAGCGGGGGCAGCGTTTTGACAGTCTGCTGGGCCAGGTTAGAGTGGATGCTTGGAAGCTGCAGCAGAATTACAGCTGCAGAATCCTGGCTATGTGTTGCAAGCCAAGGTGCCCGCGTCTCCTTCTGAATTGTGTGTGTGTGTGTGTGTGTGTGTGTGTGTGTGTGTGTGTGTGTGTGTGTGTGTGTGTTGCCTTTGTAGCTAAGGCTATGCTTGTAGTTGGAAATTGCACAGTGGGTAGAGAAGATGAGGAGCTGCAGGAACCTAGAATTACATGGCTCCAAAGCTTTGTTCAGAAACCTGTCTTGTCACAGGGAAGCCAAGTACGTTTTCTGGAAAGAAACTGCGAGTAGTGTGGGTAAATATGTGTATACGTGGGAGCCAACTATTCCATCATGCCCATATTTAGAGGGTTATCTTTGTCTCAGTTTTGAGATCTCAACCCACACCAGTCTTTGCTTGCTATTTTCCATGGATAAGGTGTCAGGCTTATTTTACTGACATTGTCATTTAGAAATTTGGTTGTAACAGACTCAGTGACAGGAGATGTTTATGGAGCATGTCTGGCATTGGTACAACTGAATATAGGAGCCGGCGATGTCAAATAGGATGGCTGGTGCCCAGGAAGGAAATGGGTGTGTGCTGCCGGCTGGTGTCTGAGTGTTGAATGCAGGTGCTGGTTTCCTCTAAAGGCAAATTTACTTGTCTTAATGCATCCAAAGGTTGCCCTGCTCCTGGAGTAATAGGTGGAAGGAACATGAAGAGCAGGGGGGCCTGTACAGAGCAAAACGCCCTCTACCCACTTTCATCATCGGTGACACAAACAATTGTTGATACGAAGATCTTTCCCCTGGGGTTTTTGTTTTCATTGAGGCTAAAGCAATGACACCAAGTGCTACAAAGCTGACAAGGGGACTTTTCTAGCTTCCAGTTCCAAGGCAGTGCAAAGTGGCACACAGAGCCATGCAATGTCATTTGACTGGGAGCTAGAGAGTCAGGAAGCTGACCTGTAGGAGCTAAGTTGCTTTGTCAGGACCACGACACAGTTATGGCGATGAGAGCCCAGCTGAGTAAGGGACGGCGATGACACCAAAACCCCACTCCTAGAAAAGCTTCAGGCTTCTCATTTGCATGCTGCCCATATCTCTGCCAGTGAGGGAGACCTTTGGGAGGGATTTCTACTGAAGAAGCAGTTGGGTAAAACCCTGGAGGTGGCAGAGATCCAGCAGATCTGAGACCAAAAGGGTCTCAGAGGTTACAACCCTTATCCCCTCCCCATTAGGTCTGCACCTACAAGCATTCTAGAACAATGGTGTTTGGCTTAAAATATTTCTCTGGAAGGATAATTTCATAATTGCCCCAACGCTTTGCTACCAAAGTAAAGTCTAGCAGCAAAAGAACCAGATCTCCTCTGGTCCATGACCAAGCTCAATCCAAGATGTGTCTAGATAGAGAGCAGTCAGTTAGCCAGCAAATGTGCCAATAAACCCCTACTCTATGCCCTCTGGTGACATGACTTCTAAATTAAATTAGATCACTGCTGCCTGGGGCTCCCTTTTGACTGTGATTTACTTTGGTAGGAACAGCCTATTTTGCTACAAAGAAAAGAGGCGTGTATAAAGTTTGACTCCCAGTAACATTAGGATGTGTCTCTTTGTTATCTCCTTGTGTTGACATGGCACTGAAAGACTGAATGAAAACTAGTTTTAAGAATAACACGGTTTGCATGCATTTTCATAAACTCATAGCATAAGTGAGTGCAGAGGAAACAGTATAGTGTAGAAATAGAAATCTTAGAAGATGTCCTAGTATACAAAGAGTTTTGTCCTCAGAGGGCATAATCAGACTGGCAGAGACACAGCAGCACTGGATACTAAATAAGCACAAAAGGAAGGCACACAAGCACACATCAACCAGGACATGATGGGCGGTGACACGCAATACTCTGAAAAAATGAAATGGAAGTTATTAAGGGGAAACTAAATACCATGATTTAGAATGTTTCATTTATTTTTTGACAAAACATAATATAGGGGATGTATCTTTCAGGATTATCGCTGCAATAACAAGTACCTGAGAAGATTAACTTGCAAAGAGAAAGGGTTTCAGACATGATAGGTTGGCTCTATTGCTGTGGGCCTGAGGTAGCAAATCATGGTGGGTACACACATGATGGGACAAAATTATACTCCTTGAGACATGAAAGCAAATGAGAGACAAAGATGGAAAGAGTCCTGGGCTCCACAATTCCTCTGGGAGGCACATCCCCAAAGACTAAAAAACCTCCCAATAGGCCATGCCTTTAAAATATTCCCCGCCTTCCCACAGAACCATTCTAAAGACAAAGCCTGTTGTAACACAAATGACTGTAGGATGTTCTAGTTCCAACTTGACTCAGGAAAGCAGCCAAGACTCAACCCCTCACTCTCTCAGCTGCCCCCGACTCTGATTTCATATAAAATTGTGCACAGCTAGAAGAACCTGATGCAAACAGATAAATCTCCAATAAGACTGAAGTCTGGGACTCTTAGAGTCCAGATGCCAAACTCATCCTCTTCCACAGCTGATGGTCAGGAGGAAAAGCAGAAAGAAGAGAACAAAGTTGTTAAGCACCTCAAGGTATTTTGTCCTAAAATGGTTGTTCATGATACTAAGCTGGTGGCGATAAATAGAGTATACACATAAAGGAGAGAACAAGAAATACTTTGAGCTAGACAATTAAGAGGGTCAAAAGTAATAGTTTCAGGAAAGGGAGGAAAACTAGTGTGGAACTAGTATTAGCTCTTAGCAGATGTGACATAGACAGAAATGTCACAGATTAATTCACTAATAAAATAGCAGGGAGGGATGCAGAAGCAGTTTGTCTGCCCAAATAGCATATGCTAAAGACAGGATGAAGGCAGTTAGCAAAGGTGGCAGGAAACTTTATCAGGGCTGGGAAGATGGTGTGGTGGGTAAGTGTGCTTACTGTATGCTCTGACTACTTTTATGCATAAAAAGTATATGCACACACATATACTTTTATGGCTATATTTAAATTAGAATCCTCTGAAAAGAGGGAACCTCCATTGAGAAAATGCTTCCAAAATCTAGCCATAGGGCATTTTCTTAATTAGTGATTAATGAGGTGACCTGGTGGGTGGGGTCATCCCTGGGCTGGTGGTCTTCAGTCTCATAAGAGAGCTGGCTGACCAAGCCATGATGAGCAAGACAATAAGTAGCACTCCTCCATGGCCTTTGCATCAGGTCCTGTCTCCAGGGTCTTGTCCTGTTGAGTTCTTGTCCTGACTTCCTTCAATGATGAACAGTGATATGGAAGTATAAGCCACAATAAACCATTCCTCCCTAAATTGCTTTGGTCACGGTGTTTCATGATAGCAAAAGTAACTCTAACTGGACACTATGCAAGCATGAGAAGTCATGTTTGACCCCCAACACTCATGGAAAAAAGAAAAGGCCTGACATAGTTGTGTGTGCCTATTGCTCCACTGATGGGGACAGACACAGGCAGATTGCAGGACCTTACAGACTGTTGTCTCTAGCTGAAAGAGCCATCTTCAGGCTCAATAAGAGATCCTTTCTCATGAGAATAAAACAGAATTGTAGAGTAGGAAACACAATGTCCTTTTTAGAACTCTATAGGCACATACATATGTATACACTATATACACTATACTACACTACGCATGCGCTCATGCACACACACACACACACACACACACACACACACACACGATGGGCTTCCTCTTATTTCTTATAAAGCTCCTTCAATGTTATCTTTTTCATCAGACTCTAACTTGATTTTTCTTTTCTTGTTGTTGTTGTTGCTGCTGTTATTCTTCTTCCTCTTCTTCCTCTTCCTCCTCTTTCTCCTCCTCCTCCTCTCTTTTTTGTTTTTGTGTTTGCTTTTATTTGGAGATTTTTGTTGCTGTTGTTGTTGTTGTTGTTTGGGTTTGGTTTGTTTGTTTTAAACCCCGCCTACTTCTTATTGACGTGGCAAAGTCATTCTATTTTCAAGCTTTAACATATTTTATTGGAGTTATATAGAAATTTTAAGAACTGCTGCACCTTGGGGGTTTACACAGAATACTTTTGAGGGATGCTTCTGTAGAGGCACTTGGGGAATTTTTTAAAATATCCTTCAAATAAGTTCCCTCCTGGTATCTTCTCCCTTTATCTAGAAAGCAGCTCAAATGTCCACAGAGCCATCCCTGATTCAGGTGTCTTAAGCGCTTGTGCCTGCCCTGGTTCCCATGACCTTAGCACTTGCCACTCTTTCTGCTGAAATGCTCCTGACCTGTTTGTTTCCAAGGTTGCTCACAAACTTGCAGGCCTCCAGCAGGCCATGGTTTTTCCTTTATAGCACTTAATGGCTGTCTGACTTTGAATCCCGTGTTTGTTTAGTGCCTATTATCTCTCTCTTACACTAGGATGCAATTGCTATGACAGCAACATTTAGCCTGTTGGTCAACTAAGATATTCTCTGTGCTGAGAAGTGTATTTGGCACATGATAGATGTTCAATAACTATTTGCGAGATGAACTAATGAAAAATAACTAGAAATTATGCTAGCCAATGCAAAGTCACTTGCTAACAGTAATTAGGTGCTGCCAGGGTACAAAGCTCTGTAATTGCACGGTGTGAGAGCACGGGGCTTTTATGCTGCAACGTGTGAGGACGGGAGAAGAATTCAGAGCTCACACAGTCCCTGAAGTGTGTGTCTCAGGCTACATTCACATCTACAGAACTTTGGTTTCTACATTTACCAGACAGATGTGTGCCTGATGATCCACCAAGGCTTGTAGACATTAGCACTCTGTTTGAGAAGACCTGAGAATTAATTTAGCAGCTATGCAGAAACAACTCCAAAGAATCACTTAAATCCATTTATTTATTTACTCATTTGTTTTTGTTCAAATTCCATAGTAGGATATAAGAAGGGGAAATGAGAGATACTCCCAAGGCGAGCTTGGAAAGCTTCTTATGTGTGTTGTGCGAGGGAAAATACAGGCCGATAAATAGAAAGAAGAGTGTTGTCGCGCCCTAAATGCAGACCACATTTCTAAGTGTCACCATGTGGAAAAGAGCTGCAGAGAAAAGAAGAAAGCATTGTTTTCAGAGGGGATTCTAGGAGGCATGTGTCCCACATTTGGAGCCTAAATGTAAAGAACAATAGAGAGTCAAGAACAGAGGACCCTACCGATTTGTTCTTGGAAATGCCAGCTGAGAGAGCTGTACTTGTGAGAAAGGCATCCACTGCCTTGGTTAGAGTGGGTTCTGTGTTCCAGAGATTTGCATGCAGAACAGGAGAAGACCGTTCATAAAGGCTGAGACAAACCCAGGAGATGCCGCTTCTGGAGATTTCAGAATTATGTGATATAGTACAGAAGAATCAGAAAGGGTTATCGATTTAAGAAATAACATGAAACCAGGGACGCCCACAGGCTGGTGATGACTCAGGAAAAACACGTAGAAGGAAGAGTAGTAAACAGCTGTTTTATTTATGTGCTAGTTTGCGTGATCACAGGTAGACAACCATAGAAAGTTGGGATGAATCTTCCAAGCTTGCCCACACTCCGTCCTCAACCTCCTTGCTCAGGGACAGCCACTCATTTGTATGCTTAACACAGCCTGGTGTTCAACAACGTTTGGGGAGAGAATGAACAAATAATTTATTTCTTGCTTGAAAAGTTAATTCATTTATATTAATATTCCATTTATTGCCTCTAAGTTGACCAGATTATTAAATTAACCATTATTCGGTAACCAAAATTTTGCTGTAGAAACAGAATATAAACTGATTACATCTTTTCTGTGACCACACAGTTAAGGGAACACTGAAGTCAATAGGAAAAATAGGCTGAAAAATAGGCTTCTTATGTCTCTGGCCTCCTATATTCTGGCCCATTCTGTATTAGACAGGAAGTGATGGCTTTGCAGAATTTTGACTTCTCACCGCGAGTGCCCACACTTAAGCAACTCAGCTGTCGTTCCTGAGATCATAGCTTGAGACTCACCCTGACTCTCTTGGAAGCACCCTACAGTTGATATTTGTGTAACTGAATTGTGGGGCAGTTGTGTTTATCAGTAAGACACAGTTACTTGCTTTATAGATGTTTGTGTTGATTCCTAGGACTTCAACGTGGACTTTTCTATAATAAATTGGAGTCGGGGAAAAGCTCTGAAGAGTCACGTTACCTTTGGCATCTCAGGGGTTCCTTCTTAGAATGTACAGCGGTTGTCCTGGCCCCCAGTCCACACACTGCTTTGCAGTGGTATTGTACATGTGTATTCCTTCTATGTGAAGACGATCACCATGTGGAAGAAGCTCCCTTCAGTGATGATGTAAAGTTCCCAAACAGAATATTGAGGTTGTCTTGACAGTCCCATGTCACAGCTAGATGAACTTGAGATAGCCACTTTCCCTTCTGGGCCTCTGTACCTTCATGTGTACAGAGGTGGTAGCAGTGTGGTAGTAGTCCTAACTCTTTGGACCGTTTAAGCATCTAGTGGAAATCTGTATGTGATGGTTTTGTACACAGGAAAACCATTTATGAATACTGGGCCCCACTAAGACACGACCCATTGAGTAGTTCATTAACTAAAAGTCCTTGGCTAACATCCAGGACAGACACCATGCTGTACACAAAATTCCATTTTCTAGCACATCATGTGAGAGAGTCCTAAAGTCTTTCCGTTTTAAAATCCCATCTTCCGCTGCTTGCATATTTCAATGAAAATTCATTTGGATAGCAGCATGCTTGGAGCAAGACAGCAGTCACTAAATAAACAAATAATCAGCCGTGGATTAGGTTGTGATGGGGACAGGAATGGTTCCAACTTCTGTCTCCTGTGGAATAATTTCAGTGATGCCAGTATGTCTCCCTTTGGACCAGGTCCCATCTTAACTCCCGTAATAGAAAGTATACTGACCAACGATGTATCTAAGGGGACTGTAGAAAGTGACTGGGGACTAGTCAATGGTGTGTTTGTTTCTGAACATAGATAGCATTTGTTTGTGTTGTGGTTTTCCTCTGCTGTCTGCCAAGGATAAACCCCGTGACTGTCCTGCTTGGGCAGGATGGACAGAACATCTACCACTGCATCGACAACCATGTAACAAAGTAGTTGATTCACTCGTTTTTTATTTGTGTGTGAGTGAGAGGCACTGATGGAGTCACGTTAGGATGTTTCCGACCCAGTTATTTCTAATGGCATCCTGTTCTATATAGATCCTGTGCTCATCCTGTGATCAAGACAATAGCTGATGGCGGATCTTCAGCCATATTTGCTCAGCTCACAGGAGCAATTCCCTGGCAGAAACATAATGAGGTCCAATCTGTGTATCTGGTCCGATCACATTTTACCTTTTTAAAGAACCAACTTTCTCAATGTCTCTTTCAACAGCAATTAAAAAAGAGTAGCTTTATGGCTTTGGATGCCACCAGTCAGTTTTATGACATCAGGTCCAGAAGAGTGTCCTTTTCTATATAATAACTACAGTTCTAGGTATTAAAGGAGATGACACAAATACCGAGGTGTGGTCTACAGCCTTATAAAACACATTCATCACCCAGTTCGTCCCTTCCCCATTCTCTTCCCTGAGAACTACTTGAGAGCTTTCTATATAATTTGCAGTTTTACTAGTGCCTGTCTTGGAGGGATAGAATTGTGCCCATGCATAGCTTCGTGTCACTGGCGGCACTTAATATTTTACTGAGCATAGAATGGACATTTAACAAGTGCTTGGTTTGTTAGCACAAGTCTATTTTGCATTGTGAAGAAGGGATATAGTAAATCTCACGTGCACACCCATACTAATCAAGTACTAGACGGCCTATGCAGAAAGTGAGCCGCTTTGTCTCTGAGTCATGCTTCAGATTTCAGACTCATTCATTTATTCTTCCATTAGCATACCGCGAACACCTACTGGGTGTTGGAATCCAGGAAGTGGTGTGGGGTGAGACAACTTAAGTACCTGTCTACAGAACATACAGCCGCGTGGGCCACAGCCATGATTAACTATAAGTATGTTTGCTGATTGAAAAAAGAAATTATCGATGATTCCAGGTACTTAGAGATCATCGTAACCAGAGAAGCTTGGTGCTATGCAAATAGTAACCTGCAGGTTTTTTATGCTTTTCCGGCACTGAGCTGGAAACGGTCACCAGATGTCCCTACTCTGTCTGTGAGGCTTATTTTGCCTTTTATAAAGAAATCAACCATGTGAAGGAAACCGCATCACTGGCAAAGCACCCCTGGTCTATTTTAAGTGTGTGTGTGCCAATCACGTTCTCTGAATACGAATGTGTTTGTCAAGCGCACCTGATTCCTGGGAGGCGTGGATGCAGATGTAACTAACCACCCTAGTGACATCCTGCCCTGGTAGGCTGTAAGGAGCTGCTGGGCAAGGGCCACTTTCTCAGCAGGGGAAGGCACAGGTCAGAGTTGTGGCACAGGCACAGGTTTAGGAGTCAGAGTTGACCAAATGCAGAGAAGGAAATTCAGTAACTTGGAATTAACTGAGCTCACACTCAGCTTCCCTGAACGAAGAAGATAGCAGGAACAGAGAAAGGGGAGGATTCCAAAATCTTCTTTTTCTTCTTCCTCTACCTATTCCCTCCTCTTCAACCTCTCCATCCTCCTCTTCAACTTGGAACTATTTCCTTGAAAATGACATATGGCCAAGTATACAGAATGTTATTTCGGTGACCAGCCACAAACTGAGCACCCCTACACAGTCAGCACACACAGATTAGGCAACAGCATAGTAAGCCAGATTGCCCAAGATCTCCTACAGCCCTGACTGTCTTCCACCAGCTGACTTCAGTCATGTTGCCTAGCATGTTGGGTAAATGTGTGACTTTTCAGCTCACATGTACATAGAATGATGAAGAATATCCTTGCTGCTTCACTCAGTACTGTTCATATTGTACCTGCATGTATAGTGACCATTCTACTATGTCCTTTTTACTGTGTGGATATGCGCAATATTATTCAAACACCCACTTAAAGGACATTTTCCTACGCCCCAGTTTTTATCTAGGATACACTGCTGCTTACATTTTGTATATACTTCCTAATCAATGCATGACCTTACTATACTTATTATTTGTTTGTTTGGGTTTTTCAAAACAAGGTATTTCTGAGTAGCCTTGGCTTTCCTGGAACTCACTCTGTAGAACAGGCTGGTCTTGAACTCATAGAAATCTGCCTACCTTTGCTTCCCAAGTTCTGGGACTAAACGCATGTGTCACTACCTATCTGACATCCTATTTTTAATAGGAGGTAAAAAAAAAATACATTTCCATTTCAAGAATTCAAGAAACTTTACAAAGTCTGGGACAATTATATCAATCATTCAGGAGAAAAGGGGTTGAAAAGTATAAAATTTATGTTGAGAAAAACATTTATTAATAGCATGGAGAGAGAAATATCTAATGTACTAAGGTACTCAGATTTCTGCAAATGTCAACACAATAATCCATTACTATTTCTGAGCTAATACTTAGTAATGCTGCCAGTACATATAGATACTGACTAGTGTAGTGCTCATGTTGGGGGTTATTGGTAAAAAAAATTGATTTTTGTCACCAAAATGTGTGCAAAATTAGTACTTGAGTAGCATCCACCAAAAGGAATGAATGAATCAATCAATAAATGATTCCTCCACATGATAGTCACTGTCTCTGACCAGAGATAACATCTCATGGATCCTAGCTTTTATCCCTGTGAAAAGATAATGAGATTCAGGGCTTGGTGCTTTGACAAGCTGGTCCCTGCAGCAGGAGAGTTGAGAGACCTAGGGACTTGGGCTGGGAGATTAATTAATGCTAAAAGACACCGTTTGATGTGGCAATGAAATTGCGATTATAATAATCTCTAATTATCTTGTACCACAAGCCCTGACTCTCCCAGGTATTTCTTCTTGGTGAGAAATTGCTGTGTGTGCATGCACAGAAGCAAGCCACATTGTGTTTTGAGGGAGGTATGAGTAGAAACAGATACAGGGGTAACTGCTGCCCTGCTTGGAAGCCAGGAAGTGTCGGGATTGCTTCTTTAAGGAAAGGGGAGCATTTAAGGAAAGAAAAGTATATATCATTTAATAGCCAGTGTAATCACTGAGAAAGGAAAGAAAATGTGATTTTAAACTAAAAAAAAAAAAAAAACAAAAAACAAAAACCAAAAAACCCTAAATTCCTTACCCCATGTTACCCATGTTTACACAGATCTTCTTGGCTAGTTCTGTCTCCTCTGTGACTCCTGAAGAACAAGGAGCACCTCTTTAAGATGAAATTAAGCCTCACCTTGTCTTCTGCTAAGAGGAGATTTTTTTTTCATATGGCAGATTTCCTCTCCGAAGTAAATAACCAGTTCTTGTTCACTCACAGAGGGTATATTACCACTGAGACATAGCAAGGGCTTCCCACTTCCCACCACATCCAGGTCATATCCTGCCCCATGGTCTTTGAAGCCCAAGACCCGGTGACAGTGGCCATGTTCACAAGGCAAATGTTCGATATTCAAGGAAGAGGAACTCACTTGGACTCTTGTTTCCAGACTAGTCTGAAACCTGGAGGAACCATGCCACAGTATGGGGATTGATAGGCCTGCTGGAAGAACAATCAGAGGGGCGAGAGGAGAACAAGATCTTCTATGCTCCATATGCAGTGGGGAACTTGGCAAAAACCAGCAGAAGCAACACAAACACTCACAACTTCTCCTCAAGGGAGCCTCCCGCCCAGTGAGCTCCAGTTCAGGGAGTCAGCAACAAGGCTGGCATTACCCAGAGAAGGACTGGATAGGAATGAATATCTTGAGTCTGGTGTGGGTTTTTATTGTTGTTGTTGTTATTGTTGTTGCTTTTCTTTCATTTGCACGGTGTAAAGTAAGCTTTTAATTCACAATGACTATCTTAATATGGTAATGTGTTTGGCGTATGCAAGTGTCTGATAAACATGATTCCTGCTATGGTGTTCTTAATCATTTCTCTCAGGTCCTTGTTCTCAAAATCAATTGTCCTGCTCTCTGAGAAAATGGCTGCCTTCATCTGAGCTGTTATCAGACAGCTAGCAATCCAACTAGCCAGATGAATGCATGGAAGAGACTTTTGTATAAGACATTTAAGCCTACAGGATAGGACTGCTGTAGTAGTCAAACCTGAAGAAATAATTCTGAGGGGGCCCTGAGGAATTGTTGCACGCTGGGGGCAGAGGTGGGTATCTGAATAGTGTGATGATCCACGAATCCACAAGCCATGGATGTGGGCAAGGGACAAGAGAGGTGATGAATAAGTTGGACCCTGGTTCTGTACTGAATCCCTTTGTCATATATCTGGAGGTTATGTGATGTGCAGTACATGCATGTCGGGATAAAGGCAGAGCATGGACCATGATGAAGGCCTTATCTCTAGGCACAGTGTGTTATCAGCTCTGTTTTAGGCTTGTCAAGTGGGAATAGAGAGATCCTGGATGTTGCCCCTGTGAAGCCAGTGACTGAGGGTTGGCAGAATTTCCCTGTCATCTCTTTAAATGAAAACGACAGAGGTCTTCCTGGGGACTTAATAACAGACTCAATGGAGAGTAAAGCTGTGTGGCTGCAAATGCCTTACAGAATGTTTTTTAATCTGTAGAACCAGGACAGAATGCCTAAGTGTTTCCTTGCAAGACTTCTTAGTCTGATCATTTCTAGTGGGGCTGGGATGAAGCTGGCATCAGCCTTAGGCTTAGAGAAGTTGTATTGCTTCTATCTACGGCAACAGACCAAGCGTGCTTGACTGCCCAGCCTCTGGAGGGTTCTGACCATTAGAAATCTTACATCCTCATGTGAGTACAGAGCTCTGTCCATGGGCACCAGCTATACGGCAAGGCGTATCCAGCCACAGGCATCCATACGTCGATTAACTGGCTGCCTCTTGTTCACACTTATTTCCTTAAAATTGCTTCTACTGATGGATGCCCCAGGAAGAAGGAGGCCCACTTACCAAGAATGACCCCAGGGTGTGCATGGCTACACGCACAGGACTGCAAAAGCAAATGTTTACATTTGCCTGGCTCAGCTGAACAGAAGATCAAACCTCATTTGTTTCCCATTGTATTTGCAATCTGTGTTCAAGAATAAGGGCTTGGAGCTGGCAACATGGAAATGCACATACCATGGAGCCCAGTAACCCAAATTTAGTCCTCAGGACCCGAAGAAACCTGTATAATATGGATTAAATAATTTTCAAATGCTTTCATGTTCAAAATTTGTCTATAGAGTGTTCAGGGCTGACAGGGGATCTCTAGTTGCGTAGGACCAGCATTTTTTTTAATACTCTATGTCTCTAGTGTGACACTTGGCCTCACGATCTCAGCTGGAGCATCACCCACCACAGGATTCTCCTTCCAGGATGTTCTCAATGAGGAAGAAGGGTCAAATGCCATGAACTAATTGAGCTTTAGGAAAATTCTAGACATCTCCCATACTACTACCCCCGTGAAACCTAGCACTTGATCACATGACTTACACCAAGTACGAAGGAGGTTACACCAGAGAGTTCTCTAAAGACTGGCAAGTCTGTGAAAGGGAGAATGGAGGCTGAAATGGGAAGTTACCATGTCTGCTTCGGATCAAAGAAATTTATTGCATTTAATATCCAAAGATCTGGTATCCTGAGGAGTCGATGCTTTTCAAATGCATTTTCTCTCTGCTGAATCGCAGCTTGCTCTCCTGTGATTAATCCCAGCTTCAAAGGCTTGTGGAGAGCCTTTTAGATGGAATCTAGGGAAAACTTTGGAAGCATCCTGGTCTGCATCTGTCTCTCATTGTTCCCTGCAAATTCTGTTAAAGCTGAATAATAGTCTGTGTGCAGAAGCTCTCTGCACTGATTGATGGTTAGGACCACAAGGTGGACCATTATTTTTCCCATTGATCTTCTCTTATTTGGGGATCCAAGGCAAAGCCTTGAGAGAGCAGTGATAGAGCCCCTTGAGTTCCTTGATGAAGGGTCCCGGGTGTCCTCAGGGAGCCTATCACAGTCCATATAGCCCAGTAATGGACTTACAGTAGAGAACATATCAGAGAGCCAGCAAGTTGGCTTATCAGGTAAAGGACTAGATGAGAAGACTGATAACTCCATTTAAGTCCCAGGACCAACATGATAGAAGGAAAGACAATTCCCCAAAGTTGCCCTTGGAGATACACCACACCACACACACACACACACACACACACACACACACACACACAAACATACACACACACACATACACACAGTCAGTCTCTCTCTCTCTCTCTCTCTCTCTCTCTCTCTCTCTCTCTCTCTCTCTCTTTCTCTCTCTTCCTAAAGCACTGTCCAGACAAGGTTCAATAGAGGCCTTCAGAACGTATAGCTCCTCTTTGCCATGTCTCTCCCAGGTCAGCTCATGATGACAGAAGTCTGCCCCAGAGTCTGTGGAGCTAATTAGTGATTTGGACTGCAGAGTCTCTGTAACGAATCTGATCTTTCCTGATCTCGGGTATAGTTCAGGGATTTCAACCAGGCTTTCTAAGGTTTTAGCATGCTTTTCCTACAAAACTTAATTTTTAATTGTATCTCTCTCTCTTTTTTTTGTTCTACATGGAGAGGTTTAATGAGAGAAGGGGAGAGGAGAGAAAAGAAGGCTGGCCATGGGCACGTGTGGGGAAGGAGGAATGGGAAGAGAAGGGACAGAGGAGGGAAAAGAAGAGAACAAAGAGAGAGCAAGAGAGCAAGAGAGCAAGCAAGAGCTTAATTGTATCTTTTTACTATTATTCTTCAGAATTAGGAAACCAATTTGTATTAAATTATGGTCAAGGAAAACTGTGCTGTCATCAACAGAAACATTTTGATTTTAAATGTCTTCTCTGTACCATAATGGCCAGCTTGCATTTCATTTCCTCCTGGCAAAACCTGATGAGTTAATTGATAGGAGTGAAATCAAATCAAATAATTATGGAACTGTCACATGGCAGCTAGGTACTAGGGTATGGATTCAGAAAAGCATAAATTGAGTAAGCTCTGGCCTACATTGGAGGTTTAAATAAAGTCCCTGACTTTGGGATTTCAATTTCAAATGGTAATTATATCTAGAGTAGAAGTATTGTGAAAATATTATGCACAGTTTAGAGAAAACTCTTCTATTATTAAAAACACAATTAAAGTTCTCTGTCTCTGTCTGCCTCTGTCTCTGTGTCTCTGTCTCTCTCTGTGTCTCTTTCTGTGTGTGTGTGTGTGTGTGTGTGTGTGTGTGTGTGTGTGTGTGTGTGTAGGTGTTTAAGGTGTTTAGCTATCTGTGTTCCAGAGAAAGCCAATCACAGAAAGTAACTGAACCAACATTTTTTTGTTACCCTAACTTCCCAACTTCTGATTCTGTTCCCTGTCTATATAATTCCTAAAATTAATCAAAGTCAGGATATATTTTAAATCACTACATATATTGTTGGTTGTTTTCTGAAAGTTTCCTCTAATATCAGAATAGACATTGAAGACATTCAGAGACAAAGTGCTTTACACGCTATGTTTTCCAACGCAGCTGATAGCACTTGACTCAGGACAGAAAGACTAGCAATGAACGTTGTTAGGACTTTCTCCTATGGTCCTGTTAATTGTTTCCCATTTCCCATTGCTGCTCATTTTTGCTACAGTTTTCATAATTGTTTAGTCTTAAGTCGATATTTTCATGCATCAATATTTTATAAGCAAAGATCCTTTGGCTGCTTCTCTTCCACTTTGATTGGTCGAATGTCTGACCATGTCTGACAACACGTTTAAGAGAGCTCAGTACCACAGTATTTTGGGTTCACATTTTATTTTCCTTGTAGATTCTGCTCTAACATTTTCTAGTAAGGAATGCCGCTCTGGGAAAGTCAGCCTTTGCCTTTATTTATTTATGTTATTTCTTCTTGGTGACTTGTCTTTACCTTTTTTCTCTAGGTGCCCAAGAATTCTTACTTTGTCCTCAATGTTATATGCTAGGGTGAAGTATGCCATCACTGCCACTTAAATTTCCTTCTTAAACCTAACAGGAGTCCAACCGTTAGCCTTTGTAAGCCAAGCACTTCTCTTTATTTCTAGTTCATCCTTTGTGCTATGTGTGCAAGGCAGACTCGGCTCTCGATGCCGTCTTGGTCATGCATGGACATCTTTTTGCAGACCCTCTATGACTTTGCTCTCATCTTGACTTTCCACTGGGTACCGAAGCTTTGCAGAGACCCAGGAGTCTTTAACTTCAGTCTGATCTGCCATAGTCAAATGGTACAGATAGGAGAGGTGAGTTGTTCTGATCTGAAGTAGTTCAATGTCTAGACTTTCTCTGAGGTTGTAAAAGGGGCTAGCCTAATTACCACAGTATTTCCTCTTTCCACCTCAGAGTGTCTAAGACTACAAGTCAGTCAAACTTCCTCAAGAATTTGTTCTCTTTTACTTTAACCTGTTTTGCCAATCTTCCCTGTCCCCTAAACCCCAAACAGAATTTAATGTCTGGTGCACTGAATTAAAAGTCAGTTTCTATTAAAGGAATTTCTATGGATCAATTCAAATATCTATAAATGTATTAATATCATCATGTCTCCCAAAGTTTTAAAGGAGCTTAAATTTAAATTTGCTGCATATCATTCTTATGATTTCTGTACCATCTCTTTATCATTGTATCAGTCACAACCCACCCACCCCCCCACACACACACAGAGACAGAGACAGAGAGAGAGAGAGAGAGAGAGAGATGAGCACACACCACACAGAAATGCACACATGCACTGACAGCTGTGGTATCTATAAGAGCAGACAGCTGGACATAAAACCTGTTTTGGTCTTCCTAATGAATCAGAACTCCTGCCATGGAGAGCGATTTCAGATTCATATAGGGAGGGTTCGGTTTCTCTCAGTATGTTACCAGCTAGTGCATAACAGAGCATAGGGAGAAGGGTGAAAATGAGAGAGCCCAAAGTCATGAATATCCAACGCATCCAAATCTATCTCTTCCAGGCTATGTCAGACCCCAACCCCCTCTAGAGCTGTTCTGAGTTTCAGATCCATTTGCAAATGAGCTCAGAGCACTCTGGGTAACGGGATAGTTGGGAAATTCTCTTCCACTTCACTAGTGAGCTGAGAAAGCATTGGATAATATGTTATGAGTTGTAGATCTGTTTGATTGCATTGTTGCAAAGTGGGAATTGTTTTGCAACATAGATTCTTAATCACTGAGGCATCTATGATTGAATGCGTCGAAAATTGGCTGAAATTGAAAGTTAACTATACTACAGACGGCTTATTCTGGTGTATAATTGAAAATAAATTCTAATAACTCTTCTTCAAAGAGCTGCTTGGAGGAAAATTCAAGCCCCCGGAACCAAAAAAATAAAAATAAAAAAATTCTTTCTTGAAGAGTATTTTACTCTGCATAATGCTGTCATGGAAATATAGCTCTCTTCCAACCAAAGTCAGTTTGATCTCTGAATGGAATGACCAAATCTTGTCAATATTGAGCACTTACGTACTAATTTTATAGTCACTCGCCCAGCCTTTATGCTGGAGAGATCTTGCCGTTTCCTTTTGAAGCCACTTTGGTATTGGCTTACACAAGGACAGCCCAGCAGAAAGAGAGAGAGAGAGAGAGAGAGAGAGAGAGAGAGAGAGAGACAGAGAGACAGAGAGACAGAGACAGAGACACAGAGACAGAAACACAAAGACAGAGAGAAGAGACAGAGAGACATACATAGAGAAGCAGAAAGAAGGAAGCATGAGCTTTATTAAGTTTGAAACCTTCCTCCAGTCTTAACCGATTTGCTAACTTGAGCAGTTTTTCTCTTAGTTTCAGTTCCCAGCTCTGTAAATGATAATACGATTTAATTTTTCTAGTTTTGTGCATTTGTTAATGTTATAAGCAATGTCAGTATTATAGATATGCTCTTACTATTCATTGCTTTGGAAATGTAGAAATCATGGGGTCTGGCTTAGTGAGTGACACATTCACATAGAAGCATGAGGGTATGAGTGTGACTCCCCCATCCCTACACGAAGCCTAGGCTGGTAGCAACTGCAATCCCAGGGTTCCCAGAATGAGATAAGAGGCAGAGACAAGTGATTCCTGGAACTGGAGGGCTGGCTAGTTCAGTGGGCGTGGTATCAAATGGCATGTGAAGGACAGGACAGGAAATCAGAAGTTCAGAAGTATAATGCTCTATAATCTGTATAGTCCCAGCCCTTAATATAATTCTCTATAGTCTCAGAGGTGTGTGTATGTGTGTGTGTGTGTGTGTGTGTGTGTGTGTGTGAGAGAGAGAGAGAGAGAGAGAGAGAGAGAGAGAGAAAGATTCCACCACCATCTGCAGACAACTATCATAATTCTTTCCGTGGTTCCCAAGCTGAGTTCCCAGGGTTCTCTATGTTCTTGTTTTCCCCATTTGTTCCAGTGTCTAGACTATGGTCTCCAAATAGACTCTCTAGTGATTATATATGCTCTAAATATATAGGGCCAGCTCTCTATCTTTTTTATTCAAAGCTGTTGACCTGCAACTGGGCTCTCTTGCCTTATGGAGGAAGGTAGATGTTATGGTCTCCTAATCTTGCCCTCTGACCTCCTCTGCCATCATCTACCTTCTTCAAAACTCTCCTGCTCAAACCAAAGGCAGCAGTATCACCATGCTGTCTGTCCTCGAGCCAACAATTAGTAGACCTTTTCATACACCAAAACCAAGCCAGCTCCCAGATCTGGCCATGTAGGGAAGGTGTCTTGCCAAGATCTGGAAAAGATTCATCAAAAGCTAAAATATTCAAAATCAATATATTTTCTTGTTTCCTAAACTATCATCTTCATCTCTTCTCTCAGATTCTCTCTGGATAAAGAGAGGATAGAATGTTCTATAAGGGTCCGGGGGAAGGATGCCTCAGTAGGCCTATGTTGAGACATCCCTTCCCATGAAGGACAGTATAGTATAGAATACAGTCAATTCTGGGAATGGGGAGGGGAGTTAAGAGGGGAGAAGGGCAGAGAAAGATAGAAGTAGAGAAATAGAAGAGTAGAGGATGAGAGGAGGAGAGGATTAGAGGCTGGCCATGAGCACATGGAGAGAAGGGGGAAGGGGAATAGGGAGAGAAGGGACAAAGAGAAGAGGGTGAGAGTGAGAGAGAACAAGAGGAGCAAGAAAGAGAGGAGGGGGCAAGCAGCCCATTTTATAGTGTCCGGCATACTTGGCTGTTGCCAGGTAACTGTGGGTTGGAGCATACCTGACTGTTGTCAGGTACCTGTGGGGGTGGAGCTTAGACAAAATGCTATCAACCTATATACCCTGACAATTCTACCTAATATGTGGCACACAAGCCTCGGGGGCAGAGTGAATCACTGTAGGTACACACCATGTTTGCCTGATCTGACTCATTAGCTGTTCTCAAAGAAAGAGAGAGAATACATGTATATTAGTTCTTGGGGTATACTGCTGCAGGAAAACTGAGTCCTACAGATAATATCCAGAGTGCTGTGTTTATAACCAATTCATACAGCTTCAATTTTAAATTTAAGTAACTTAGAAACACTTTATTAAAAATACAATATCTGCCTGGCAATGGTGGCACAGGTCTTTAATCCCAGCACTTGGGAGTCAGAGGCAGGTGGTCTCTGAGTGCAAGGCCAGCTTGATCTACAGAGTGAGTTCTATAACAGCCAAGACTGCACATTATAAAAAATGCTGCTTCAAAACAATCAATCAAACAAACCAACCAACCAACCAACCAACCAACCAACACTTCCGGACCCAAAGAGTACTTGCCAAAGACGTGTGTTCCATTCCCAGCACCCATATCGGGAGGCTCACAAGTGCTAGTAACTCCAGCCCTAGGGGACCTGGAACCTCTTCTGGATTCTCTGGGCAATTGCACTCCTGTGCACATACCCCACTCCCATACATATAATTAACAATCAACCAAATCTTTAAAATATATATCTGTACTGGGCTATAGCTCATTGATAGCTTGCCCAGCATGTTTGAAGGTTCAATCACTAACAACATATAACCCAAGTATACACTCTGTGCCTGATAACAAAGGTCTTGGTTTAGAACTGTTCTGGCTAAAAGAAAATGGGTTAACTTTAAGGTCTGTCTGTCTAGGCATTCTGTCCTCCCTCTTTCTGTTGAAGGTCAAGGTTAGGGATCACCTTCTACAAACCTAGATCGTCGACCAGGCTTGGATGCTAACTAGCTAGGCTGCAGTTTTGAACAGTCTTTTTGAAATCTCTTTTCGTGTCATAAAAAAAAAAATCTTCCTGGAAATGGCTGCATGAACAAGGCTGTAATGCCTGTGATATCCTTGGACATGATCGTGGGGAAGAGAAAATTTTACAGAGTCCCACCCCTAGACAAAGAACTACAGACAATTAATAACTGCAGAGAGGAGAATTAACTTCTCCCAGGAAAGAAGCTCCTTTATTGATTGTTCAATACAGAATGGTCAGCCTTGAAATTGTATTCATATAAGTAACAAAAACAAGCTCAGAATATTGTATTTGTGTACATACATACAGAAAGAGAGAGAGAGAGAGAGAGAGGGAGAGAGAGAGGCAGACACGTGTAAGTATCAATAATAAAAAAAGGTTATCAATTTGAGAGTGGAGGGAGATGGGGAGATTTGAGGGAAGGGAGCTGGGAGGGTAGAGAGGGGAAAGATAATTCTATTTCACTTAAAAACATCAAAATATTTATTTAAAGACAAAAACAATTTATTGAAGAAGGAGGATTGCTGGGAGTTGGAGGATCCGGGACTACATAGTGAGTTCCAGACAAAAGTGGATTAAAATATGAGGCGCGCTCTCGCTCTCAAAAAGAAAGGTAAAACTCATAATAATGAAAAAAACAACAACGACATCATCAGTAGCTTAGACTGTCTACCATCCCAGCATCCAGAGAAAGACAGTGCCTGCTCCTATGCTACAGAGAAGTTGCATCATTTCCGGAGATCATCTTCCTGGAAAGTGGCAGAGCTACGCTAAGCCAGAGGAGCATCTCTACTCTTATCTTGTATTGCCTCTCTCGTTAACATTAGAAACTCCTAACCATTGCAGAAGATGTAGAGGAATCTGGAATGTTTAAATGCTTGTTGACACAGGACGAATGACTAACATACCCTCCACAATGCAAAATGAGCCTATTGTCATCTCGCCCTTCTCTTTGTCCGTTGGGGGAATTTACTAGGAAGTTGCTGTCTAGTGCTGATACTCTTTACTGGTAACGTTTTTTCCTGCCAAGAAAATTGTATTGTATCACACAAGGATTTGATAGTTTAAATGGAAATGCTTCCTGCTTAGAAGTTACAAAGGAAGAAAAAAAAACGAAAAACAAAAAAACAAGCACTGCTTTTCATGTAACACCACAGACATCCTAGACATTCTACCTAGCGGGTCAGACAGTTCTCGCAGAGCTGGGAATCGCAGGGACCACTTCTCTATTAAACTAAGAAAGACAGTAAGAAGAGTAGTCTTTGTGCTCCCGGTCTTTGCCCCAGCTCCTGCTGGGCTGGGAGTTCTCTGGCATCCCTGGGGAGGAATTGGTAATTTCCCCAGGCAGGAGGCTCTGCTCTCCCTCCAGCTCTTTTGGGCAGGGGGTAGACTTCAGCCTCAACCAAGAGGAGGCCAGCAATCCGAAGACTGATGGATTGTATTTCTGTATTCTTTCTTCTGTGATCTCCTGCTGCTCCTAACCTGCTCGTAGGCTGCTGGGGAAGAATATAATCTTCAAAAGGCTTCCTTAAGCCTGGGAAGAGGAGGAAGCCAAATGGAGGGAGAGCTTTCCGATGCTTGGAGGATAAACACACACACACACACACACAAACACACACACACACACACACACACACACACACACACACACACCACACAAACACCTTAGTCTTGTGACAATAAGACAAAGCTGAAATGCAGACATGGGTTTTGGGGAGATTTCCATCTGCCTATTTGAAAACAGCAAGTTTCCTTCTTATCCTTTGAAGGCCAAGTTCAGCGAGGAAATTATCCTTCCCAGTAGACGATCTGGACAGACTCTGATAAGCCATGTTTTGGTACTGCACGAGACATGGGGCTGACCTAATTTGCCATTTCTTTTTGTCTTGTTAATGAGGCTAACTGCCCCACTGCTTTGGAAAAGATATCCTGTTACCAGCATGGTGACACTATGCATCCAGAGGCCACATTTGCATTATGCCACTCCATGGGTGACTTCAATTAAGCTCTGTGTCTTTGATAGTCTCCTCGCCTCCTCAATATGGAAATTACCTGTGATGGTGCTTAAAATACTGGACACCCCCTCATTGCAAAACTACAAAATCAGAACCTCTAGGAGGGAGCAGGACACTGGATTGTTTAAAATCTGTGTAAGAGGAGAATGTGGCTATGGAAAACTGGTTTAAGAGGGACTTTTGTTCACAGTTACTGCTGTGTCTACCTTCTCTTTGGCTGGCTGTCAGAGTATGAAGTACATTCCTTGCCCTTTCCAGATTAGCAATTCAGTACCCCAGAACTGTGTTCCCTGTATCCAAGGAATCACCAGAATGTGTTGCACAAGACTTGAAATTGTCTTTACATAAGAAAAATGAACTAAGACAATTGTTTGGCTGGTGTGGGATGGATTCTGGCCCAAGGGAGGTAGAGGCAATCTTACCTCCAGTTAAAGGCCATTCTGGGCAGGCAAGAGAAAGAATCAGAAAGAGAATGGAGGTGTCTGCCTGGTTCTACCAGGTGTCTACTGCTTTAGAACAATTGGCCTCTCAGCTCTGGTTCAATAGCTTTCATCCAACATGCTGTGGAGCAGACATATTCAAGATGTCCGATTTTGGAGTATCTGCATATGTCAGAGCTGTTTTAAGGATAGGACCCATGTCTAATTGCAGTCTTGTTTATAGTTCACATGCTCCTTTATACCTAGCCTGAGGCACTTGTTTTCATTTTGGTGGAGTGTTGATTGCAACACTTGCCATACCTTCTCTAGGGTCAACACTTGCCATACCTTCTCTAGGGTCAGCTGTGGGATTTTTCCACTTGTGCCACCAACATTAGAGATGCTTTGCATTGTTAAGCATTTAACATCTCAAAGATTGGAGGCTTTCTCTGTTTGGCTTTCCCTCTGTATGATGATAATGCCTGGCGACAGTGACCTTGGCCATGGAAATGTGTGCTACTGGTCTTTCAACCCTAGAACTCTATGAAAGTGTACACCTAACTTTAGCTAGAGGGTCAGAGTTGCTATCCCTCCATGGTGTTCTGCTTACCCATGACTTCACAGAGTCTTGGAATATTTGACTTTTTTTATTTGTTGTTTGTTTGTTTTCATTCATAAAAAATGAAAGCATGAAGAAAATTGAAGATCAAAGCTCTTTCTCAGGGAAACACTTTAAAAATAAATCAGACATAAAGAAATCGCTCTGTCTGTCTCTGTCTGTCTCTGTCTCTCTGTCTGTCTCTGTCTCTGTCTCTCTGTCGGTCTGTCTCTCTCTCTCTTTCTCTCTCTCTCTCTCTGCTTGAAGGGTGGTAGGGTGGTAAAGATAGAGTTGGTGACACCTCTGAGTGGTGTACCACTTGTACATTCATGCCATAGGGTTGTTAGCATGGCTCTTCAATGAATCAGAGCCTCGGCTTCTCACAATTCTTTCCAGCAGGAACGTTTAAAGGTGTACCCTCTAACCATTTTTGGAACTGTCCAGGTTGAATGGCTAGTGATGAATGTTCAAGTGAGCCTCACAAATGGGGAGGGCTGGAAAGAGAGACTAGGTGGTAGACCTCACTGGGAGCTGCCTGAAGTAATGCAGCTATTCAAGCAGTTAGTCATCGAGTCAGAGTCCCTGTCCAGAAACCAGAGAAAGTATTAGTCTGCTTGTCAAAAATATGATAATAAAAGTTTGAGGCAGAGGAGACCCTACTCTGAAACAGATGAAACAGTATAAAAATGCCAATAAACTCAGGTATCACTCAGGAATTAATGGAGGACAAATAAGATCTGTTGTTAACTTAAACACCCATCTGCTCACATCCCCAGAGCCCATAAATTTGTGGGGCTAATTAGCCATTGCTATCCCTATAGCTGCGGGGGGCTAACTGCATTCCCTGGAGTATTGATACATGCACAGCATGCATTTTTCTTTCTATTCAGACACCTGGGCTGAAGAGGAAAGGCTAGCAATGGAGGTGGCTCATCCTGGGGACACCAAAAGAGTTTGGAAGCTGTAACAATTGCTATCTCTCCATTCTAACCTTTCAGAAAGATAGAGTTGAGAAACCTCCAAATCGGTTAAATTTTCCTCTAATATTTTTCTTCAACAAATATTGCTGTATCGCTGGCTACCCAATTATTACCCCATCCTCCCCCTCATTCCTCCCTCTGCTTCCTGACTCTACTTCTCCAATAACAATTCTGTTTGCACCGGCAACATGAAGCAAGCGTTAATACAGGCCCTTCAACATAATCACTTCTTAATTAAGTCAAGCCGTGGCTTCGTTTCCAGAATCCTTTCCAGAGGGCTTAATCTTGTTTCTGCTGAAAATTAATACTTTAAGTTTTCTATTTAAAAGACACAAGAAAGACCAGAAAGGAATGCAAGAAGGGAAGGAGAGCAGGATTGAGGGGAAACAGCAGAATTCAGCTCCTGTCAGTCATTCAGACCTTTACAGGTATTGTCAGCAGCTAATGCTTAGTCTGTGGCATTCACTTTAGCAAAACAAAGCATGGATCAAGATAATTAAATGGCATAGCTCAGAATGAATTAACGGATGTTATACCAACATGAACACATGCTGATATCACACTTTCCATGGCCCTGTCTGGCCCTGGGAGCTACAGGAAGCCTCCCAATATCTCTGTGGATCTGAGTGTGCATGTGACTGGTGCCATCTGAACTCTGTGTCTACACCAGAAAAATGGAAGACACAGGGGATCCATGCTGGTAATGACATAGGGTCTTCTGTAAGGATCTGTCTTTTCCAACTCCACATAGTCCCTGGTATTTCATCTACACTGTGTTCTGTAGAAGCTTTAGGGCACAAGCCACCTCGATAATAGTGAGCCTGTCCTGCCAAAACTAGGCTCAATACCTAGCCCCTTCGTTTGCTTTGGCTGTTATCCTGGGCATGCACTCACTTTCTATCATCATGTTGTTCAAATACAGAAGCAAACTATAGTAGGAACTAAACAGATGCTGCTAGGCCAGCCTAATTCTGAGCATGTACAGGGGATATGTTTCTCAATCCAGGGGCCCTCAGACCTGTGATCATGGCAGTATCCTGAAGATGTACTATACCCAATATGGGAACATGTATGTGATCTTGCAGTTGCCCATACTCTCGTGGACTCAGATATTCTTTCTCTGACAATGATTTTTAAATTTTTATTACACACCATTCATTCATTCATTCATTCATTCAGTGGCAGAAGGTTTGTGTGCATGCCATGAGAGAAGGTCAGGGGACAAATTGTGGCAGTTGTTTCTCTCCTACCATTTGGGTCCCAGGGATCAAATTCAAGTTGTCAGGCTCAGCTACACGTGCCTTTAATGACTGAGCCATCTCAGTGGTCCTCGATCATGATATAGTAAGATGTCATTGCACCGTCTCTCAAGAGGGCACAGAGTTGGTGGAGAAATCTTCTGAGAGGCAAAGGAACTAGAAAGTTGGTGCTATGGCTTTGGCCAATATCTAGGAAGTTGCATATAATCCCAGTTGGAAGTTTCTCCTTTGTATTCTTGGCCTCCAAGAAGAACCATAGGAGGTTGATATGCTCAGAGACATGTGCTAGCCTGAGTCCTTTACCACTTATCTATTCATACATAACACTTGAATATACACAATCATAATCAAGCTGAAAACATAGTAAGTAGACTCACTCCTGAATATACAGCACAAGTGATTATGACTTACTGTGTAATATGTGTATGTCCATATCTAACACATAGTATGTTTGATCAAGTCTGACCTTGTGGTACATGTAACCAATCACATGTGAACATGTGGAACATGAAATCATACCCAAACATGTTATATCTGATTACATCTGAATATGTAGTGATCATACCTGTTAGAGTAGAATATGTGGCCATACCTGAGCATGTGGCACAGGAACTACTCTTAAGATGTGGTCCAGTTGGTCATACTGAACTTGAGGCTTAAGCAAGATGGAGCTAATACAGTCCCAGGACATCTTCTGTTCTTTCTTTTCATCAGTAATTCGTTGTCTCCTCGAGCTTTAGCTTCACAATTAACAAATGGTGTAATGGGTTTCCACCATTAAACCTGTCCTGAGAGTTCAAGGGGACCCGAGTATAGAATTTCCCTTCTTCTTTCCCTCAGTACTTTATCAACACGATGAAGCTGTTTTCAAATTAGATGGTATATTTTCCTTTCAATTCTGATACAGAGGAAGATAGATGTCGAATGACTGTATGCCTGTATGTTCAGATCTTGTGATGAAGAGGAAATTCAGTTTGCTTCCTCTTGTCCTGGGTGCCATCTCAAACTACCAAAGCTGCTTCTAAAGTGGATAGACTTGCACAGTCACCAATTTGCACTGTACCAGCTTTGTTGAGGTGGTGGTTGGGGTGGGGTAAGTCATACTCTAGATCCATACAATATAATACCATGAAATAGACCTGACTATGCTCCAGGTCCTATTTTTAGTACATTATTCACAGAAAGTGACCCACACAATATTCTCATAAAGTTGAGGCCATTATTAACAATGCTGTCAGTAGAAAAATTAAAGTACAGAGAAGTGAAGTGGCTACTCGAAGGTTATAGATGAGTATACAGTTTGTTCTCTATGGCAAAGTCAGGTGCTTCAGAGCTGCTCAGTGGCTGCTGCTAATTTGCTAGACCTCCCCTCCCCTAGACTGGTACCATGTTCTCTTCTCTAAAGCACAATCCCCTCCAGCCCCAGCTTTGTCTGGAGAGAGGGCAGCACCAGGGAAGGAGAGAAACATTCTCCATCAGGATCACCCATCCCAGTGTGAGACCTAACTAGTGACCTCAGAGAGAGGTTCTGGCCATGAAACAAACCATGTGATGTTTTTTCTTCTTTCCCTTCAAGCCAGTACATCTTCCCATAGACGCTCAGTTTAGAATACATTTGTGCTTCTATCCAATCAAGCAATTTGTATTGTGCTTTTGGGTATGCACTCTGGCTGTACAAGTACACAGAGGGGGGGAGGGGAGAGAGAGAGAGAGAGAGAGAGAGAGAGAGAGAGAGAGAGAGAGAGAGAGAGAGAGAAACTTCTACATAATGGATAGATAGTGTCTTATAAAATATGTGTCACAGTGTACTCCTCTTCAATTTCCAGGGAATGTGTTCTATGACCTTCCTTGGAAGGCACAATGCCTCTCTTTCATTACCCTTCTTTTAACTGAATCTAGAAACCCAGACACTGAGTTGTATGATCATGTTGAATGAATAACTGAGATTGCGGGTTGGATCATGATCTCAACATCATCTCCTACATCAAAGATGTCTGTGATGCTTGGGCTTTGCCATGAGCAACACAAAGACTTGGATCGTAACTATGAAACTTGAGCGTGAAACCCCAGACCCATCCCCACTCCTGACACACGTTTAAAGTAGCACAGATGTGAAAGGTTTTGAAAGTGCACTGTTCAGTTGGTATAGAGAATATGATAAAAAAAGAGTTAAGTCTATTTCCCGAGCATCCTTCAAAGGAGAGTATACAGTTGATCATCTGAGACAGGGATCAGAAAACCGTGTCTTGTGGGCCAAATCTGGGCCATCATTTGTCCTTGGAAGCATAGTTTTATGGGAGCACAGCTATACTCATTCTCTTACCCGGAGCCTATGACTGCTTTCATGCTGTACCAGATGTCAGTCAGCTTTTCATCACTGTGATAAAATACCAGAGCAAATCAACTTAAAGAATAAGACCGTTATTTTTGTCTCATGGTTTCAAAGGTTTCGATCTTTGGCCAGCTGGCTTTATTGCTTTAAGGCTATTGTGTGACAAAATATCATAGCAGGGAGTATGTCTGCATGTGTTGGAACAAACCAGGAAGAAGAGAACGAAAAAGAAAGGAGCCGGGGAAGAGGCAAGGGGCAAGCTAGTCTGTTCTAGGACAGATCTTCTGTCACATTCTTCTGCCAACTGCTTCTCATTCCCATTATCCATACCATGCATTGCAACGCCTTCACTGGATTCAGCCACCCGAGGCCAGAGTCCTGGGTGAAATCACCTTCTCTAAGCCTGTCAGCTGACCGCCAAACCTTCAACCTAGGGACCTTCAGAGGATGCTTGAGATCAATGCAGAGCTCCAGGAGAACAGCTATGAAAACAGGATTGGGAAACCCACCAGTCCGAGCAGATACTATCTGACCCCTCTCTCTTCTTCTATTTTTGACACATAGAATTTTCTCAATTTAACATTTCTAAAACTTTTACACATATCCCCACATTCCCCTGCCTAGGACCTTAACCCACTTTCCCCCAAACATTTCTTACATGCATCAATCTGAGAAGAGGTGTTCTGAACACATTTCTAGAAATGTCCCATTTCTAGAAATGTGGTTTTTTCTAGAATACTATTTGCCATGATTTACTTGTTGGTAGATTTTAGACTAAACTGCAGACTTCGTGTTGAACTTTATCCTCTTGGTCTGCATTTTCACATCCTTTGGGCATGGTACCTCACTTCGAATGCCTTTGCCATGTCCCATGTTTGGCCAGAAATTGCTGAGGAGATGTGACAACCATCTGACAGTCCCCGACACCTCCAAACAGAAACGTATAGTGGGAAATTGAAAAGAAATGGACTCTAGAGGGGGTTTCCATGTAAGCTTTTTCGATGTGTGGAGTCGTATTTCAGTTTTAACCTACTGTTCCCACTAAAATACATTTCCTGCTTTTCAGTATTGATTTTTACATTATAGGAGAAATACGAGGGTGTACTCTGTGGCCTGGCTCCATGCACACTGTAATGTGCTTGTTTGCCAAGGAGTGTGGAAACCCCAAAGTCCAGAGCATGTCAAGCAGGAGTGTAACTGGTATGCTGCCTTTCAGGGGCTCCCAAGCCTTAGGCTGTGATGCAGTCTCCGGTTATCAAATCTTAGCAGAACTTTATGACTACTTTGGGGGGGGGGGGGTCACTCATCTTAAATCCTACACACTTGAGCAGTGGGATTACATTCCCCACCAACTTCCCTTCACTAAAGGTCAAGTGGATCATGGGAAAGATTCCAGAAATAGCAAGGCACTTCCGTAAGATTCAGAGGCATTTGATGATCCAGGGATCACGTGAGCTCTAAATAAACAATGGAATTCAGAGTTTACTTCACACTTAGGAGCCTCGCCATTATGGATTTTCCTAAGTACATGGCAGACATCGACAGGCCATTAAAGTGTGGTAGAGATTGCACGGTGCGGCTCTCCTGAGAACTTTACCACAAAGAACAACCACACACAATGCAGATTGCTGGAAAGCTGTCTTTTCAGGGTGCCTCTGCCTTCAAATATAAGGTAGGGTAAGCTCTGAAAAACAGTTTGAGGTGTCAGCAATCAGAAATATGGACCCCATGCTGTGATAGGGATGTTTTACACTCGATCTATTTGTTTATTGCCAGATTTTAGATTTATGTAAGTCACACTTACTTAGTGATAAAATTAGGCCTTAACAGAATTAAAGTATTTCTATAGATTCATATAATATATAAATGACAGAATTGGGGCATAGATTCATACCTAATTTACATTGTTGTCCCATGCTCTTTCAGGCAATAATTCTTGGGGGAAAATAGCCTAGGTATACCTTATAAAAAAGAAGATTTTATCTAGTGGAAATGGTAATTAAAGAACCTTTTATTTATATACCTACTTATTTTATTTTTGAACAGTGATCTCCTATAACCCAGGCTGACCACAATCTTGCCGTGCAGCCAAGGAGGGCTTTAAACTCTGGCTTCTCCTGCCTCAGGCTTCCACGGGCTAGCATGACAGGTGTGTGTTAGCACATTCAGGTGAGCAATGGCAATGGCGATTTAAGGCTCCACTTTAGATAATTTCATGTAGACATGTATAATATCCTAAGTAGAGCTTTGGCTCAAGATGACATATACATATTTTTGCCAAATGCAAAATCCCTCTTGGAATGACAAATGACATCAGTTATTTTCTCTATGAGATTAACTGTGTGAGGAAAGTGGAGAGAAGAGGAGGGTGAATGGAGACTATCACCACACTTATTTCTTCATTGAACTATGACATTTCGTCATGTGTGTGGGTATTTTACCTGCATGTATGTCTGTGTACCACATGTTCTCAGAGGGATTTTGATCTCCTGGAACTAGAATTAAAGTTGCTTGTGAGCTGCCGTGTAGATACTAGGAATTAAACCTGAAAGTTAGTCTGAAAGACTAACAAGTGCTTTTAACCACTGGGCCTTCTCTCTAGGCCCCCTTTCATGCCCTTTTAAGGATGACTCATGAGCTGAATTTTGTGGTGAATTCAGAAAGAGTACAAGGTGAAATAAAAATCACTTTGTGCCACGTAAACTCAAATGTAAAATATGGAACTTACCATGTAACACAGTATGAGCCTGAGAGAAGATGGGCCCACAGGATCCCCTGATGTGCCAAGGACTGTGCACAGTGTCTCCACCTAAAGGCCATACCTCAGCCACCTGTGCTAAGCTAAGCACTAGAGCCCGAGCTGCAATGCTCATAGATGATGGGCAATCGAGATTCCTTTCTTTACATCTTAAGTAATAATCTTAGTAATTACAACACAGTGCATGGCACCAGGGAATGATAAGCAGAGGATTTACTTACATCAATTAAATCTAAAGGTCATTGCATTGATAGCCATACCCAAGCAGAAACTAGAGGGGTCATGTGAGGATCTCAGAAAGAATGCATTGTCTGCTGATCTATATGGTATGAGAGAGTGGCAAGAAGAACCAACTAGCATAAGGAATAGAGAGAACACGGCCAGGCCTCTTTCATACCTGGGGAATGATACTCCATCATCCATAATCTAGAAATGCATGGATTCATAATTGCCTTAATCGCTAGAGGAACATACCTGGAAATAAGCCATAAAACTCATTACAAGATAACAAGATTGTATATCTTCTCTGAGGTTACACTAGAGCCCCAGAAGGTCAAAAAGTTAATCACCTTCTTCGGTAGAAACTCTGTCAATAGGAAACTGTGTGCATAAGAGTGGGGCAAATCTTTGTGGTTCCCATCACAAGGGCGGCCATGTGGTAGAGGGAGGTTGATGAGAGTCTGTGAATAGTCAAGCATTGTGTGCTTTCCTTTCCGTGAATTCCCGAGTACTTCTGGGGTATGGCTAATTGTTAAACACCTTGCATTGTAAAGTTAGCATCCCCCAAGCAGATCCCCCACTTTATGATGGATGGGCTTCTGATAACCTTGACAAGGGGCCAGCCATGGCAGGGACTCTGGCTCTAAGGAGACAACCTTTTCTCCATTGGCTCAATGCAGTGAACCACTGTTAGACAGGAAGTGATCTTAGGCCTTACAATTCCTATCTCTTCATGCTTGCCAATGTAGGAACGAGGTTCAGGGGGCTGTCCCTCTATGTAAACAGTAGTTCTCAACCTTTCTAATGCTGTGACCATTTAATGCATTTCTTCATGGAATAGTGACCCCAAGTATAAAATTATTTTTGTTGCTCCTTCATAACTGTAATTTTGCAACTGTTAGGAATTATAATGTAAATACCTGTGTTTTTGATGGTCTTAGATGACCCCTGTGAAAGCATGATTTCTCTCTCTCTCTCTCTCTCTCTCTCTCTCTCTCTCTCTCTCTCTCTCTCTCTCTCACACACACACACACACACACACACACACACACACACACACACACACAAGACCCAGAGGTTGAGAACTGATGGTCTAAGGTCATCCATGCTATCAAGATGCAGCAAGAACTACAAGGTATTTCCAGGAATCATTTCATCAAGAATTGACATTCAGAGGCAAAGGCAAAGAGGAAATTTTGGATTCCTCTTTACGTTGAGGGTCACATCTTTGCAGTCACTAGTTAGTATGTCCAGCTTTGAGTTGGGTGGTCTGATCCTGGCCCACACACCATTGTGACCTCTCTATCTCCATCCTTATTTTATGCCGGTGGTCCACAATGGTCTTCTCTCCAGATTTCAGGACCAACCCTGCTTCATAGCTTCTAAGAATCCAGTCTTGCCTGTAGCTCTAGACCCCTCCCCCAGATTCTCAACAGAGACAGAAAATATAAGAGAAGCGCTCCTGCAATTTGTGAAATTGAGGCAGCAGAATCATCTGAGCCCAGAGATTCAAACTCAGCCTAAGCACCATTGCAAAACCCTCTCTGAGAACTAACAAACAAGACAATACAGCAGCACAGTAAGACTAGAGAAAGGATGCTTATGAGAGTAAAAGTGAGCATGTATGCCCAGCTCACTGACTGTTCTCAAGTCTAGAGATAATCACCACCACTACCACCATCACCACCACCACCAGCATCATCGTTATCATCATCATCATCATCATCATCATCATCATCATCATCATCATCATCATCATCACTGCTACCACCACTACCATCATCACCACCAGAACTATGTTGACAAGAACAAGGGAAAGCAACACTGGATATTTTCTTCCATTGCTACGGTCCCTCTGGAGGAAATAAACACAAACAAACAAACAAACAAACAAATAGAACAAAAAATTATTTTCTAAAAAACAAAAAGTACAGGGAAATTCAGATATTAAATCCAAGGAAATGCGCCAACTTCCCCACCCCTGTAGCCTTCTTTCTTTGGATGATAAGCAAGTTATTGTTTGGAGACAGAGTAACTCTAGTGCCAATCTGAGCTATTTGAAGACACTTAAATGCTTTTAATCGTCAGTGAAGTAAATGTAAGTACAAACTACTGATCAGGATTCCTGCTTTTTCTTTTATTGATCTTATTGTTTCTTGGTATATGGGGGTCCACAAATTCATGGATGAGAAGGCACAGGAATGGTATCATTTTGTTAGTTGATGGAGCAAGAAGTCCTAGTTTCTGGCTTTTCCTATTGCCAACTCCTGCAGGAAGTATTTTCTTTAAGTTGGCTTTACAGAAACAATTTAAATAAAGCTTTCGACATTCACATTTGTGGAGGATTTGCTTTCATAGACACTGTGTAGGTGGTTATTGCAGAATTAATGCCCAATAAATATGTTTTTAATAATCATTCGGTTTTCATTTAACACACGGCGACGAACATATAAATTCCAATCATGTATAGTTAGCTGAAAAACAAGTTGAATAAATATCAGCCCATTATTAAAAACACTTACAGAGAATTAACTACTCGTTACTATGTTCGCTCAAATCAATTGGACATAGTAAAACAGTGGATTTAAGCGTGTGCTCCTGGCAGATGCTGTGAAATAAAGCTTATTTAGTGGTGTTGGAAGGATTCTTGGGTATATATTCATCTTGGGACCAGTAAATTTAAATTTTTGCTTCCTAAGCTGGGAATAAATAAAGAGAACATAAAAAGGGAAATGAAGTCCACCAGGATAGGACGTGTAGGTCAGCTCGCCAGCTGTGCTGCGCTGAGAAAGTTCGAGAGTGGTTGGATCCATGCCCAGAGCGGCTGGGAGTGGCCTCCATAAGGGCAGAATAGGTACCTTCCATCAGAATCCTTAGAGTGTGGGACAGAGAATTGTCGATCCCCGAGTTCTGTGAATGAGCTGTGATCATCAGCAAATGACAGCCTCCCTAACACCCGTGTCCCCTGTAAACCAGGACTGTGAAAGAACATTGCCCTTGTAAGGCTTCTGTAAGTGTCTGGTACAATAAGAATAGACATGAAAGGAAGGACTCCATACGGTGCAGCACATGAATAGAGATGTTAGTATTGTGACTTTCTTCTATAGGAAAGCTTCCAATGCTACCCATGCTTTCCCATGAGGTCTTCTTGACAGCCAAGTACATTTATTGAGAACTTTGCAATACAAAGAATATGCAGATTTCTGGTGGCCAGACAAACCAAAATGGCGCTCAGGGTCACAGCTCTTAGAGAAGGACAACAGGCTCACGGGAGTCCAGGATTCACCTCCCCAAGTCCTCAGCCCCCAATCTTTGTGGAAGCTGTTTCCTGGAAGCATCATCAAATACACAGCATGTACCCCAGACAGGAGAACAGCTGGCCCAGCCTCACTCAGCAAAAAGAGAGAAAGGTTTCTGAGCCAAAGGCTTGAAGAACATCCTTCAAATGTCCCTGAAGACTAAGACTCCATGGAATCAGAAGTCTGGGGCTAGATGGTCTGAAACGTGGCTTGGTCCAGCATGCCCTGCTTGGGGTGCTGCATAACCTGAAGAGGATGGAAAGAGATCTACTTCCTCAACAAAAATTAGCAACCAGGGAACATGGCTCTCAGAGCTTGTTTTTCCCATAGTAAGGCAGTGATGTGAGGGTGAAGGGGCTCCAGCTCCTTAGATCACACAATAAGCCTCGCTGCACTGGCACTGAGAAGCAGTCATTCACCTTCAGTCATTGAGATTCGATCTTCTGTAAGGTTTTATCTTTGGCTGAAGAGTTGGATTGCTTAGAAGAACATCCTTGCTAACATCTCATGAGCATCCTCATTCAACCCACATCATGGACCCCAGTCGTGCCATCCAACACCAAGCCCTGCAACGACTTGCTAGAATCATTTGTCAGGCATTGGAGAACAATGACCTCAGCCACCAGGTGCAGTCTATATGCAGCCAGAGCCAACTGGGTCTAGAAAGAAGAAGGCAGGGAAAACAATTCCCCGAACAGTCAGGCTGTGTTCTTCCTTCTCTGGACCTTTTCTGGAAGGTGTTCTCTTCTTCTTCCTCTCCCTTTGTTCTGTCTCCCTTTGCCTACCGTCACTCTTACCCTCAAAAAGCCACTGTGAGACATTCGACAACTTCATAGTTGTTCCTGCTCTCCCCAGAGGACAGGCGCTAGCCAGTGGACCCAGGGGGAAGGGCAAAGCTAGCTGGCTGACTGCAGGTATGGGAGGTCTCTGATGAATTTCAAAACCTGCCTTTGCTTCAACTATGATCAACAGGCACAGCGGGACCTCTGTGTTTTACTGTGTGAACAAGCTCTGAGGGAGGGAGGAAAACCAGGCTCCCAGCTCCTTCCTTCCCTTGCCACAGCCACGTGGCTGCATGCCTTTTAATCAGCACACAGCCGGCTTTAGCTGCTCCCAGTGCAGAGCTGCACACGTAGAAGTTTAGTTTAGGCTGTGGAAAGATGTAGCCTGTGTCTCCTGCTTGAGGGTCCTGGGAAAAGAGCCCAGAGCAGTCACTCACACACTTGTGTGGAGTCCAGCAAGGTTCCAGAGAGAGAATACACAGAGAAGCCGCACCCATTTAGGTTTGGTAGAGGAGATGACCAAGATGTTTGGTTGACAAGATGTTTGCTGAAAGGGGCCCTATAAGTAATTGCAGGTTGTTACCAGCTCTAGGTAGGTAGATGGGTGTTCAAGGGAGGTATTCATTAAGTGTTTAGTAATTAGGTATACAATGCCTTGCTCTCTATTAGAAGTAATATGACATTCTTTGGCTCCCTGCCTGTCAAGTGGCCCAGTAGCTCACTGATTGATTCTCATTCACTGATTGATTCAACAGACAGACAGCCCTTGCATGCTGAAGCCTGTGTGATTCCTGTCTTCAGGAAGAAGGCTGGTGAGATCAAGGGATTTTCATACAAAGATGAGTCTTTTGGCAACAGGAGAGGGAGGAATGGAGAAAGCTAAAGCTATTCTCCTTTAAATGTGACTGTAAACTTGACCCTCTGAGAGTTGGGAAAATGAGATGACGTCCCTTCTCCTTGGCAAGGTTGGTGTCCTTGACCTGTGCCAGTTAAGACCAGGAAGAGGTCGGGATCCTCCTAGCCATAAGAACTGAAGGTGTGACAGCGAATGACAGACTCTTAGACCTTGGACTATTATTCTTTTCAGAATTGTTTAAACTGTCCAATATGGGATTTCTCCAAGTCGAATCCCCAATAACCACCAGCAGCAGCAGCCAGCAATACTAAAACCTCAGGCCATACTTCAAGCCCTCCTGTCCCGTAGCCAGCCCTCTGCTAGCTGGCTCATCAGCTCCAGGACACTGCTGCCCAGAACTGGTCACCTGGGCACAATCACCTATGGCAGCTTTTCTGCTCCTAGGCATCTTGATTAGGCTGGAGTAATTGATAGCTATAATATAGGGTTTTTCATATCCTAAGAAGAGCGCAATGTGCAGCAAGTGATGGGGTCCCCTCAGTCTGGCACTCTAATGGCTATTGAGGAAAGAGGCCCTGTGGTCCTCAAACTCTCCCAAGGCTTTGGTTACTATCCTTTCCATTTCCTGTGTTTTAAAAATAATTTTCACACATTTTCCAAGCCATTAAGGTGCAAACATTAGGGGACTCTAATATGGCACCTTCACTTTTTCTGTAGACACGCCACAGAAAACTGGGTATAGGAAGCCAGTAAGGTCAGCACTCCAGGGGCTTCTAATAATGTGGGAGCTTGCTAGTTTCATGGGCTCTATGCAGATGGCTGGTTTTGGACACTTCACTGTCAGGTTTGGGAAGGTGTTCTACAGACTGCAAGCAGATGTTGGGGGAGGGCTGCAGTCCCAACTCAGATGAGACCTCTTCTAGCCCCTGACTCAGGAGCAGTTGACAAAGAAAAGAGGAACTTGGAAGTAGGGACACTGGACTCACCTTACTCAGATATTTAGTATAGTGTTCTTGTGAGATGCAAATGTCAATAAATATATTTAGTGGGACAAAATGCAAAACCTGGGCACAGCAATGAAAAGAGAGGAAGAGATTCACAGAGGAGTCTAGTTTCCACTACGAAACTTCTTCTCCTATGTTGGGATGTGGCCTGTGGCTCCTCTTGGCTTCTACCCCATCCCACCATCACATATGTAGCCTGAGTTCACTGAAGACCACTTCTACTACCCCGGGATGAACACAAACACCCAGAAAGAAGGAAATAGGACTTCTCTGTGTTCTTCAGCTTCCAGTCTATCCCTCCTCGAGCCTCCATTTCCCTACCTCCTGAGGGACAGGGCCAGATCTCTCTCCAGATCACAGAGGAGATGTAGGCTGGAAAGGTAGATAACTGCGCACACACCACGCCTTACATAAAGTAGGAGAATGTATAGAGAGTGTGAAGAGTTTCATTCCTTATGACCCCAGCAGGAGGCTAGCAGAAGAACAGATTTGAAATCTACCCCACCATCTTTTAATGCAATTGCCTAAAAATACCTTCCATCTAGATGGGTCAGCATCATTTTTTCCACCCACATGGACCCAGGAGCCATTGCTCACTTCTTTTCCTCTTGGCAACACCCAGCATGGGGCCTTGATTGCTCTATCTCTGAGTCAAGTGAATGACTACATATTCTGTAAAGCCGGTCGCCTGACAGCGTGAATAGATGTGGGTGTTGATAATTGATAGATACTAATGAGAGAGAGAGAGAAAAAAAAAACATGGAGACTCTCAGCCACTGCAGCCTGTCGCAGAGTTGCTTCTGTTGATCACAGCAATGGGGACATACAGGCAGACCTCACGCTGGGAGGTTTTCAGGTTCCCGGTTTGAACAGAAAAGAAGAAGCATGAAGCAGGACATAAAGAGGAAGAAATGCCACCTGGCCCTAGCCGTGGGTTCATCTTTCTTTTCCTTAAGGTTCAAAGTTCCTAGGCGACAGTGTTGTGAAGAGCTAGTATTGGTTCAAGTAATAATAAGCACGTGGCTATCAGACTATGATCAGGTCCACAGAAAGCACTTGAACTGCACCTAGAATCTGTCTGAGTCCTTTGTGCTTTGCAGCCATTGTAGATGTCACCATCATTTCACAGCCCTCAGGAGCTGAAGAGCATCCATCTATGGCTGTGGAGTGGAGGGGGCCAATTGTGTCATCTTTGGTACTCAACCTTAGGGTGTTGAAGGGGGCATTGGAGGAAAAACCTTTCAGTGGAAGGTGATTTCTAAGGCTGTTATCAGTGTGTGTGGTTTTCAGCCACCTAGTAAGAAGTCCTTAAGACCTCACTGCAGCAGTGGGCCTTATGGTTTGCTACGTGAGAGTGAAAGGTCATGTTTCACTGAGCCGCATCTGCAGAGCTAACACTCCCCTCCAGGGTTCTGATTCTCCCAGAGAACAGAGCATCTGAGTCCAGCCTTAGATTTGGGGTCAGGTCAGTGGGGAATTCCAGTGTAGAATGACTGTACTCAAAGGAGATAAAAAAAAAAAACCTTTGCTGAGGAAGATTGGAGGCCCGGTGGTGGTCAGCAGAATTTTTTTTAATGCCGAATTCCAATGGGGAGCTATTCACAAAGGGCTAGCCTTTATGCGAACATTCCCTGGTGTTTTGTGCAAAATCTCAATGTTTTTATTCTTCACATTGATCAGAGCACCCAAATAGAAGCTGTTTGCTCTGTGTTCTTTCCTAGCCTATGCCTCCCCTCACCCCTTGTCCATAGGATACTGTGTTATAACTCAGCATCTCCCCACACTCTCTCTATGGGAGGGAAGAAGGCGGGGACCATATCATTCATCTGCGTGGCAGCCCCGGTGCTATCAGAGAATGCATAGATACATAATCCCTTATCTCCAGTGCCAAATTCACAAAGGTCTAAAAACCCAAAGCTTTATCATAATTCATTTTGCAATAAAACCTGGGCTAGATGTTGTCGAGGTTGCAAAGTGGAAATGTAGTCGCAGAGTGGCCACAGCCATCTCTAATAGGTGTCAGGAGAGAAGGGGGGCAAAGGGCAATGGGAGCCGTGGGCTTCATGTCGGGCACGCCGTTAGTTAGCATCGTGTCACCTGACAAGGGTACTGTCAAGTAAAGAACATCTTATTTAGGTTCACAGATCCAGATATTCAAGCCCAAGGCCCAGTGGCCCTATTAGTTTTGGCCTATGGTAAGAATATCCATTGTGATGGGAACACATCAGTCAGGGTGCATGCTTGTAACAGGAGCCCACGAATATTAGAGAAGCAGAGCCCAGGCTCCCACAATCCCAACTGAAGGACTTCCCACAGGTGCTTGAAGGGACATAGAACAAGACCCTGAACACAGACATTTAAACATGGGCCTTTGCATGACATTCCAAACTAAACAGGAATGAAGGAGAGAACAAGATATGAGAGAGTCCTGTTCATTCTCCTCAGACAGACCACAAGGGTCTGAAATTGCAGAGTGGTTCCTAAGGGGTAATAGGTAGACAGCAATAAACTGGACATACCTAAGACTCTCTGAGGAAGGCTTCTTCATGTTCTCTCAGGGCTTGGAGCTTTGTTCCATCTCATTCTCTCCTTTGTATTGCACACCAAACCCACTCTTCTCCCCAAATCCTAGAATTTTGCCAGAGATGATTCCATACACAGCATAATTGAGATTAGGGAAATTTTCTTGAGTGGGTGAGAAAAACATTTAACAGGTTTCGTTTTTAAGAGCAGTTTTATGTTCTGGTAATTCTAAGAGGATACAGCACAGCCTAGCATAGGACTCTTGTCCCCAAACTCACACAGATGGTGCCATGGGCACCCGCAGCAGGGCGGTGCCCTCTTACAGTGAGTTTGAATTGCCTGGGTATTCCTTTGATGTCCATTTGCTCTTTGGTCATCTCTGGTTTAAGGGCAGGGATAGAGGGAAGGCAGTGTTGTGTCCCTAGCTCTGCCCACCAGCCTCTTTCAATTCTTCCCTGATTCAGCCGCCTAACAAAGCTTCCCAGTTGTGAAACTACAGAGCAAATGTTCAGCAGGATCATAGACTTTTAAGGGTGCAAATGCTGTGCAAACGATGATCAGGCCTCTGGGAGTGAGATTTTGTAAGCAAAGATACTAAAGATGGAAAGGGACCAAGGAAGCCCATGTTCTGCCCCAGGGTCCAAGGAGGGGAAGTAGTTTGGGACAGGCACTCCAGGTGTCTAGGTGCCTGAGGGCTAAGCCTGTCCTTCACGAGTGACTCTGTGGTTGCAGAAGGACAGTGTTTCATTTTGGGGAAGCACGGTCCTAAGATTAGCAGTTTTCCTCAGACTAGGCCATTCAAAGGACCTTCTCTGGGCAGTGTGATCAATATATTGCAAAGACCACTCAGCCTCGGATCCCAGGGGGTGATGTATGGTATGTGGGCTCCCTCCTCCTCACAGATGTGGGAGCTACAGGGAGTGAGTGAAGTGACAACTTTTCATATCGCGTATGATGTGGGGTGAATTCTTGTCTCAGCTTGGATGAGTTCATAGCCCATGTTTCCCCCACAGAACACAAGAGCGGCCATCACTTTAGTGCGATCTAGCCAAAGGCAGCCTTCTAGAAGACCAGATTAGGTTATTTTAAAATGTAATAGCCAGAGCGAGAACAGCAAAGACTGCTGTTCTTCTGAGGCAGAGTGTTTTAATTTGTGGCTAGGAGGAAATAGTTCTGAGCCAAATACTCATACTTGGGTTTGACTGCCTGCCACAGGATTTACAAGTCACTAACTCAGTGACTTGGCCACAAGTATCACAGAGAAGGAAGCACTTCCTAAATACACTTGCGCATGGCTGCAGGTTTATAGCATATCCTGAGTGGGAAATGGGGATGCTGACTCAGCGCCGGGCAAGGAGGCTGTGCTGAGCTTTCTGCCCAGCGCTCAACTCTGGGGTATTGTCTGCAGAGGGCCTCAGAGAAAAGATGGAAGGTTAAAAATATCTATAAAAAAAAAAGAGCAAAAGCAACTGTGGTGTCTGGACGTATGAGGAAGATACCGGCAGGCCATTGAAAACTGCTTTGATATTTTTGGGAGCTCCTCTGCTGTGGTGACTTGGTCATTTATGAAAACAGCTTCTCTCGAGGCTCAATGAGATAATCTTGGGTCACTGGGAACGTGACACATGAACAAGAAGCACCTTGGGGACCAGGAGCTGGGCAAGATGTCCTAGTAGCGTCTAAACCCCCCCCCCCAAAAAAAAAACTTTAGGATTGGAGTGGGTCTGTTGGATCTTATTTTGAGGCAGGAGACCGGTCAGTGTGAATCACACAATAATGAGTGCCTTCATTCCAATCAGCTCTGAGCAGGGAGCAGTTATAGATGGTCCTGGAGAGGGGGGTAAGAGAATTCATTCAAAGACGAACCACTCAGAGTGAAATAGAAAGGTAGGAACAGTGCCGAGAGCCAAAGCTATTTTAAAAAGTGCCAAAGCTACTGGGTGGAAGGTCATTCTGCCTGTGGGGAATTGAACCCTCCTGTTCCAAGCAGCTAGGTTGGCCCTGATCCTTGGTCCCCATCACTTCCATCACCTGTGACAAAAGCATACTCGTGGCATTTGGTGACCTCCATGCCATCTGTGTCTGAGGGCCTCTGTGGTCTGTGCCTCTCACCCCTATTCCCTCCGTGCAGAGAAGGGCAGGCAGGTTGAGGGAAGAGTTGGGAAGAGGGCATCAAGCTACACCGAAACAAAAGAAAATGTCGAAGGGAGGCTGGGCCCCCGGGACCGGCTTCCTGCGAGATCCCGAGTTTCATTAAATATAGAAAGGTGGAATGAAAAAATAATATTCCCTCATTGTTACAGTTTCAAAGTCAGAAGCCAGCCTTGATTTCAAAGAGCTCGTGTGTAATGTGATGCATGACTTTTCTCCCATCTCTCTTTTTATAGGTAAGTGACATTTCATTCTGCTCATCCCCAAGGCAAAGCTGGATGTTTTAAAAGTGGAAAAAAAAAAGTGTGTGGCAAAAGAAACGGGGAAGGTGGGAAGAGGTTGAAGTCGAGGGTCAGCCCAGGTAGGTGCCTGCTTCGTTCTTCATTTTTCCACACAGAAGTCAGGGCTGTCTCCCCAGGACAGTGTGGAGAAGTCGCTCTCCAGGACAGAAGGTCTGGGTCCTGGCTTTGAGCTGGGCCTGAGTTTGATCTCTGAAATGAGTAGGAACTGTAACTTGCTGGCTGCCCTACCCGCAGGGGCTGCGTTCCTGGAGAGGTTCCACGTAGAAAATGGCTTAGGACTGTGTGCTCTGAGGCTGGGCACCAGCTACTCCAGGTGGACAGGAGCTTGAGGACTGAAGGAGTTTGATGCTTGCTTCTGGAAGGAGGTTTAAGGTATGCTTAAGGAAGAAAACTTAGGAACTGGAGAACTCCCGCCCCAAGAGGATTGTAAATGGGATAGAAAAGAAGTTTGTGTGGAAGCTGAAATCTGGAACATTAAGAGTCATTTACTTAATTTTAAGGGCAATTTCATTACTGCTGCTGTATTTTCCCATTCCTGCATGATCGGCCAGACTGAAACACTACTTATTTCCCCTTGAATGTAAAGCAGAGCGATGTCTGAATCTGGACACTGATTGGGCTTTGTCATAGCGATTGCACTCTTCCAGTCACTTGTGGAAGGCACTGAGTTCCCAGCCAGCATGACCTTACCAGTGCAGCTGCTTCCTTGAGATTACTGTGGACATGCATCTTGGTCCTCTCCTCGCAACTTGTCAGGGATCTGTTGATATAATTGAGTGATGGTCCCATCCCACATGGATTTGTTACCGTCCTTGAGAGAGAGAAAGGGAGAGAAATGTAAAGCATCCTCTTTAGCAGTCTATAAATCTCAATTGTGAGCATAAGATGTAGTTGGTGAGATATCTAAAAGATTCAGTCCCTTCCAATGTCCAGTTAAAGGAGAAAAACAGAGCGGTGTGGAGAACGCACTGACAGCTACAGTAAAGGAGGGAAAGATCTGGGGCTAAAAAAGGGGTGCTTCAGGGTAAACCCAGCGCCTCACTTATGACTAAAAACACTCTGACATTGGGCCATGCCTTCAGCCCAAGAGTTTGAGATTAAAAGTATTTAATTACTTTTTAAAAATGTAAACATATAGGCATCCCTCAAGTCTTTCCCTGGTTGAGAGAGAGAGAGAGAGAGAGAGAGAGAGAGAGAGAGAGAGAGAGAGAGAGAGAGACTTTATGCCAAATTGCTTTCCCCAAACAAGGCAACGTATCATTGTAGAAAAGTGTGACCCTTTTCTTTGCAAGCTGTTACATCTCAACCCTAAGTTCTTCCTGTATTTCCTCTGATGATGCTGTGGGCCCCCCCCCCCATTACATTCTCCTGGCTGTGGAAACCTCTGGGAATAGTTTTGGCATCTGAGTAGAGATTTAAGCTGCCATCTCTCTGGATCTAAGCCCAAGCTGAGGCTCTGCCCACCCCAACCTGGCAGTCACAGACCACCCTTGGCATCGTGCCTGATAAAACAATTAAATGATAAGGTTTGGGGCCTCAGAGGTGTCTGTTGCCTCCTTGCCACAATCACAGTTGATTGAGCTGTCGACTTAGTAGGATAATTCATAGTTTTAATACATTCGTACCCAGAATGAGGCCGCTCTTACTTCTTGGAATGCTCTGCTATTTGTTGTGCGGAGGGAGAGGTGCTTGGATGGGGAGGGATTGGCAACCACGCAGGGCTTCTCCTCTGGACATTGTCCTGTCATTCAGAGACAGGAGCGTTGGGAGATTCAGTTTATTATGATAGATGAAGTCCATGCCTCAGCATTTCCTATTAATATGGGATAATGGAGCACATGTCAATGTTACAGGAAAACCTTCCACGGAGCATAAAAAACACGGGAGATATTTGAACAGTTTTTATCTGCTGTGATTCTCGGAACCATGAGAATAGAATCCTATTTGCACCTACGTCTTGAACAACACTTTCCTCAGCACCAGTGTGCCCTTGCAGGAGAGGACAGGGGTAGCGTTCACATACACATCCCCCAAAGCACACACTTCGCTTATTTTTAGACACGTAGTCAAAGAGCTATGGTTTTGTCTTTGAAAAGTGACAAGCAGAGAGGATATTTCCCAGAATCACACCTATGCCCTTACCATGAGTTCCTGAGACACGGGTAAACTGGCTTATCATGTCCACCTCTGTATACACCCTGCTCAGTCACTGAGTGCAGCTTAATAGCCCCAGTGCCAGATGCCCCAGCTTCTTCCTACCCTGACTCTCTAACCTGGCCATCTTCCCGGCTGCAGAGACCTGGGTTAGCACAGTGAATCAGTACTGGCCCAGCACTTACCTTTCTCCAGTCTTTGTACTTGCGTTCTGTGGTCTTCCTGATGTCTGCTTGCAGCAGTCCCTGCCTGAAATAAAGACCAGCATGCTGGACGGAGTTTGAGCACGTTATGCTCTTGAATCTCTGGGATCTGGTGGCAGCAGTGGGGCTTGAAGTGGACAGACTATGAGGCAAGGTCTTTCCGTTAGAAAGGTCGCTGCAGAGCCTGTTTCTTGCCACCCACCTTGGTCAATTTTGTTACATTTATTTAAAGCCAACCTGTACGGTTTACACACATACAGTTTCATAAAGCACAATGCTGGGACATCACATTTTTCAAACACACAGATACACATATTACAAATACTGCCATAGCATGTTTATCACCTTCTTAAAGAGAAGAAAATCAAAATTTAGAGATTAACTATCTTCCCAATGTCGCCCGACCTTGAAGCCTGAGTTTGAAGTTCAGAGTATCTGAGCTGTTTATCTAGAATACATGGCCCCAGGAGCACAGGAAAGAAAAATCTAAACTACTCTGGTCTCCCTCTTGAATTTCTTTTTGGAATTAATTAGCCACACTCCCAGGACCCAGTCTTCTCTTTTACAGCTACGTACAATAGGTGACCTTGACCTCAGTCATTCTCAGGACGGGGATCTGAAGGACCCAATATTGACAGGTAAAATATCTGTGGACCCCGGTTGACATCTTCATCAGGCATTAATTTATTCTGTGCCCTTAAGTCTTTTCGTTCTCTGTGTCCCTTAGATGATGACAAAGGAAGCACACTATGCCTAGCATTTTATAAGCTCACTTGGGGACCACATAAGACGACAACACTCCCGAAAGGATGCTGAAAGATGCATCACCATGGTCACCACCTGGAAAATTCCTGCAAACTCCGGCCTCCCATATCCCAAGTCGAGTTCTTGATTTTCCTGATGAAATCTAGAATTTTTTGCCAAAGCATGGAGCAGTTCTTGGCAGCTCTGTGATTTTTCACTTCCTTTCAATACCAGGTCTAGTGGAGAGCAAAATTAGCCTGCCAGTCACTCAGCAACGTATGGGCCGAAGGAAATTAAATTCCCCCTCTCTGTGGCTGTCTACTCCCAAGTGCCAGGTATCAAAACATTACACTTGCCTCACTTTTCTGGTCCCATGTCCCTTTCCCTCTACATTAATTGGATAATTTTAGCCAAACGAATGAGTACATTTGAGATGTAGTTTCACTTTTCTTCAAGTTAAAAGTTCCAGAGTACAGGTAGTATGATGGTTGTAGCTCTCTCTTCCATCCATTGGGTTCCAACATTCCTTCCCCACCCCTGACAGTCACCCTCAGACATCTGTGACCATCCTTTGAAGTCTCACAGAAAGATGAGGAAGCTGTGGCCCCAAGAAGTTAATAAAAGAGACCAGGATCATTCAGCTCATTCTCCTGTGTAGATGACCTTAAACACCCAAAATCAATGGGCTTAATGTCTCGGCTGGGCCCTAGGACAGAAATGTCTCGGCTGGGCCCTAGGACAGAACCCATGTAACACCACTTCTTGCAGCCTGGGTCTAGGTACTGGACCCGCTGTAACAAAATCGCTCTAAATGCTTCCCGTGTTTGCCAGTGGCATTCACCCTTTCCCTTCTGTCCCTCGGGGAAATTAAGAAGGGTTTTTGCTGCAGATTGACAGCTGGAGGCAGCTGCCTCGTCTTACCTGTCCTTTCCCTACCCCATCTCTGGAGTGAGTTGTCTTAATCCTGACATTTGCCCAGCCTTTTAGAGAGAAAATCTTTTTGTACAGCTCAGTAGAAAGATTTTTGGGTACATAGTGGGAGCGCTGATGTGAACAGCCAAGGAAACTCCATGGCAAGTGAGAGATCAAGAGCTTTAACCAAACTCCTAGGCCCCAGTCAGGCAGCTCTCCAAACTGTGTGTTGACAGGCCTGGCCACTTGAAGGATGGAGACAGAGCTCTTCAGGAAGTCTTTAATGAGGGCAGATGACACATGGCTGGGGGCAAATACCTTGGAAGTGAATAGGACAGAGACAAAAAACAGGGAAGTCAGAGACTGGAGATGTGCATGGCTTGGCTGTTAAGGGCAAACTCTGCTCATACAGAGGATGTAAGTGAGGTCTCTAGCAGGTGCCTCACGACTGCCTATAACTGTAGCTCTTGGAGGTCTGACCACCTCTTCCGGCCTCTGCAGTCATCTGCGCTCACATGCACACACACAATACTGACTCGTAAAACGAAAATAAAATCTTTGACAAAAAACCCAAACAAACAAAAACTTTTAGACAGGAAAGGTGGTGTGGATACAAGGGGAAGCCAGGCAGGGACAAGCACTGAGAAGTATGCCTAGATCCTGGGCTTCCTGACTTTCAGATTTGTGAATCTTATTTTTGTGTTGTTTGTGCTTCCGGTCTCTGGCATGTTATGTGAGAGTTCTAGAAAAACTAATGTGGTTATGAGGGAGGTTCGAGACTCAGCCTGAGCATTTGGGAAGCAACAAAAGCTCCCCCCACTCCCCTGTCCCTCCCCTGAGCCCTGGAAGGGAGGCAGCCATGCAAGTTCAATTCCGGCTCTCCATTGTTTGTTTGACTTAAGCAACCCACCATTTTAATTCTCTGTCTCCTTCCTATGCAATGGCTAGAAACCACCTCTACCCCTGCTGTGAAAACTCAAAGCATGGGTCATAAGCAGTCCAGAACATACCTCACTGGATAACTGGTTCGTTGTTTACATTTTTTATTTGACAGAGGTCCATGTAGCTCAGGCTGGTCTTCAAGTCTGGCTTCAACATACCCGGCCCTGGGATTACAGGTGCGAGCTATCAGACCTGTTTTATTTGGTACCATGGATAAAATCCAATAATTCATGCATACTAGGCAAGTACTTGACAACCATGTTACATCCTCAGCTCAATATCCGTTGTGATTTCTTAACAGTGAATGTAATAAATATTAATAGTAAAGTGGTGTCCTAATAGGTGGTATAGGCTAGGTCTGACACTAAAGTTCACCAAGGTCATTTGGCTGGATCTGGCATTTTCTGTTGATAAAGATAACACAGCAGCTCTTCTCCCTCAGGACTACTGACTTCCTTAAGCAAGGGTTCCAGGGTCCTAGAGAGAATGTTGCACCCTCTGTCGCCTCCCTGTTGGTGTTCACCAATTGTTGGCCCCATTCCCTTGGGAGGGGAACTATCTTGGATTTAGGGCAATTCATAAAGCCACGTGCATTCCACCCTGGCTCTGTCTCCTCCTTCCCATTCCCAGAACAGTCTTTCATTAAAGAGAAGCAGGAGTTACAGACACCTGAAACCAAACTGCTCAGGAAGTACTGCTACTGATCATAAATAACGCGTCTCCTACGAATGCATAAGACATCAAAAGGGTAGGGGTCACCTGCGCTGGCCTCTTCCTGTCCCTCTCCAGTGCACAGCGCTGGCCTGTGGCTATGGGTATCCTCCCTGGAATCACTAATATCGGGAAGGAGAAAAGCACCCAGCACACACATTTGATCCTAACATCTGTGGATGAAAGAAACCTGGATCTCTAGCAATGAGCTAATTAAAAGCCAAAAGTCTCTGGTGGCATTCCCATTGTGTGTTCAAGAGCAAGGGGTACACTCTCCATCCACCATGTGATGCTTACGAACAAAGATGCATTGAGAGAGAAGAGAAGAATGTCCTAGCACCAGTAGGAATCATTTGCCACGGAGTTTGACATCCCCTGTCCAGTGTGGGATTGAAGCAACATTACTGTTCGTTTCCCTGGTAGGTAAACATCTAGAGCAGGTGTTATTCCAAGATATTTTCTTCCCTCAACACATCTGAAAGATTAGGCCTCATCTACTGGGGTCTAGAGATAGCAAGCTTTTACAGGGACTATGGGGACCTGAGGAAACCATTGAGGAGGAGGAGCCCTGTGTTTTGCCCTGCAGCCTTGACGTTCAGTCACGGTGTTGTAAAGTGGACAGGCGTTCTGAATGACCCAAAAGATACTGTCATCTATTTCTCTGTCCTTAAACCGCCTCGCCTTTGCTTGAAGAAAAGGACCCAGATCCTTTGTGGAGACTCCAAGTACTTCCTGACTTGTACTTCATCTCCTTTCTGAGCTGTCCCCACTCCAGCCACACAAACTCAGCATTAGCCTTTGGTTTGTCTGTCTAGAAACTACTTCTGTTCCCGTTGCACCAAGTGACCCTTAGGGAGACTCTGTCACATGACCGTGTGCTTGTGACTATCTCAAAGCATGTGCATATGCGTGTGCTAAGTTCGTCCTTCTCATATCTTGCTCTGTTTTGAGGCTGGAAAAGGTTGTTTTCGGAGAGTCCTATAGTCTCATCAGTGTTTAACGGCCCCATCCCTCAGCACGGTAGCCCTGGGGATTCAGTCTCAGCTCTGGAACTTAGGTGACACATTCAAGCTGTAGCATAATATCAACTGACAGTTGAAGATTAGAGAAAAATTAAAAAGTCGATTATATGTTACAAGTCTCTAAGTCCCCAGGCTGTGTCCCTTAACCCACTCAACTTTGAGTTAAGAAAGGGCAACGGCCGGGCGGCCTCCCGGAGGAGCTCTGCCGGCTCTTTCCTGACTGACCAGGGGTGAGGTGGGAAACATAATGAGTCTGAAGCTAGGATTTAGGAGGAAGAAACTTTCCCTCTTCTAATCCCCAATTTCGGACAAACATGGGCCTAGAAGTGAGTGAGCGAATTAAATTAACGAACACAATTTCTTCCTGTCATTGAACTCTGACTAATGAGTCTATTTCTGGGTAATAAGAAGGAGCAGGAAGTGACAAGGCAGCGTAATGAATTAGTGGCCCAGAACCTCGTTAGTCAGAATAATCTCTCCACGAAAGATAAATGATGCAAACATTAATTATAAAGCCAGGATGGAAATGCATCCCATTATTTGGCTCCCTAAGAAATCTATCCCAGTTATTATGAGGCATCTCAGACATCAACAACATTGATAAAGTAAGGGATTGATACCAACTCTAGCCTGGGTTGTCTGGAGGACAGCACTCCACCGGTGGGAGGGCAGAGGATTGGCCCCGCCTTTTAAAGGGATGGTTGTAGGGATCACCAGCTGTGGCCTCTCATTTTTGCACTAGGAAACTGGCGGCTTTCCCTCCAGTTAGCTCGTTCACAGCCTAGCAGTCTGGTCTGTTAGAGCCAAAGAGAAGTCACTCTTCCTTGAGACGCCCATATCCTTGTCTGGGTGTGTCTTACTCCTTTCCTCTTTATTTCTCTTTCTGCTGAGCCTCATGCTTAAGATACACATTTAAAAAACTTTCCTAACAAACCAACTCTCAGAGAATCCTCTCTGGAAAGCCACTCCTTACTGAAAATTCTGAAAGATATTAAAATAGCTTTAGTAAAACCCAACTCTTCCTTTTCTAAAAAAAAAGACCCAAAGGTTGTTTTTTTAATTAACTAATTGATTAATTAATTAATTAATTTGAGGCAAAAGTTTCAAAAACAAAACACAAAACAAAAGCATCTAATAACAAAAGTATCAACAAGGCTGAGGGATTTGTTAGAAATCCTAACTCTGTTTTAAAATGCAATTCTTGGGCCATGGAGATGACTCAGTGTGTTAAGCCATTGCTGTCAAAGCATCTCCTAGGCTCCTCCAAAGCCAGACGCAAGGCAGCACATGTTTGTAATTCCAGTCCTATTACAGTGAGGTGGGGAGATGGGAGGCAGAGACAGGAGGATCTCTCCAGAATCATGTGTGCACAACAGTAAACAAGAACTCCTAGAAAGCAAAGTGGAAGATGAGAGCAGAGCTTACACCCAAGGTTGTCCTCTGACCTCTGTGTGCCCATGGTGTGACAGAGAGAGAGAGAGACAGAGAAAGAGAAAGAGAGAGAGAGAGAGAGAGAGAGAGAGAGAGAGAGAGACAGAGACTGACACGGACACGGACACGGACCCGGACACGGACACGGACCCGGACACAGGCACAGGCACAGGCACAGGCACAGGCACAGGCACAGGCACAGGCACAGGCACAGGCACAGGCACAGGCACAGGCACAGGCACAGGCACAGGCACAGAAAGACAAAGACAGATAGAAATAGACAGAGAGGGAGGTGGATATAAGGGGTAGGGGTGCTTCAAAAACCATAATGGTATAAAGGAAATAACAGCCAGGATTCCCACATTGGTTCTGTGTGCCTGGGAAAGTCCCTGGCCTTCACTGAGAATTATTAGATCACTAATGTCTGGCAGCAGGCTCTCTGGCTAAGAAGGTGGTTTGGAGCATTAAGTGGGTTGTACTCAGAAGACACCCGGCATCAACTCAGTGCTCCATGCATGCCACTCCCACCCCTACCCCCACTGTGATGCCCTTTGCAGCACAGGTGAGAGAAGAACCCACTGTATAAAACTGGCACACAACGCCCTGGATACTCTTCAGGAGCAGGCCTTGTAAGCAGAGCCCGTGGGTAGCTAGGTTGAAGATTGAGTAACATTGTGTCAGCTCCTGGTGTCTTTTACTGGCCAGAAGAAAGCCAATAAGGAAGTTCACAGAGAGGAGGAGGAGAACTTGACCCTGAAGCTAGTGGAAAAGGCTGAATCAGTAGAAAGAAATGGGGCTGCAGAGACAGTAGAATAAGTAATAGGGATTTACAGCTATCGTCCTATCCAGCGCCATGATAATAAGTTTGTCCGTGAGTTCACAGTTTAGAGGGTCTTCCTCCCCACATCAGGCGGGGAGGAGCGGAGTTTGAGGCAAGGCTGCCGGTTCTCTGACCAGCCTCCTTCTAGGGGAACTCCCGGCTGAAGTGGAGGCTGAGGTCTGCTTTGGCTTTTAAGGCCCACTTATCCGGCTGGCAATGCTTGGTAATGAGAAAAGAAGAAACAATTAATTGAAAGTGAATTTTAATTGTCTCTGGCTTCTTGTTTGTAGGCTATTAAAATGAGTTTCTTATTAAGCTATCACATCAGGCTGCCTGCCTGCAAGATGGCCCCATCATGCCCTTCACTCCCCTTCTGGCCTCTGCTTCAGTCTCCTCTGCCTTGGCAAAAATCAAGATCTTGGATTTCAGTAGAATACAACAAAAGGGAAAAAATAGGGGGAAAAAACCCATCTTGCTGTCAAAATCTCTATTTTTTTTAAAAACAACTAAAGCTCACATGCCTTATTAATAATTCTTTGGCCTCCTATTTATTACACATCTGCAAGCCCAGAGGAAGGCTGGTCAGAAAGGAGCACAACCTGGCCTGGGCATTGTTGCCAAGTGGTCACTGAGTCCCTGCATCAGAGGCTCAAGGGGGAAATGGACAGGGCAGAGAGGGAAGACAGTGTAGGCTTGAAGAAGGACAGCTAGGCCATCTGTCCCTCTCCTCTCCATCTTATCTATCCCTGTTGCCCCAGTGGTGTGGTAAGGTTCCCTGTCCAGCCATCTAAGACGGCAGAAGCAGGTTGAAGGCTTCCAGGGGGTCCTTAGCTAGGACTCAACACTCAGCCTTCAGGTTGGAGGCTTTGACTCCATGGTTGTTGAAAGCCTCTCCTCACCCCCAGGCATCATATAGCAAAGACCAATTGAACTGGAAGCCCCTTCGACTTGGACTCCAACCCTCCCCTCAGCATCTTCTCTCTACCATCTTGCCTTCTCCGGTATCTACACTGCAGTGCCAAGGTTTAACCATAGCACCTCGTCCCCAAAATTTGCTGGTTGGCTTTTGGCCTCTTGCCTTTGGGCAACTTCCCTCTCAGCAACTTTCTACTGTGGAAGAAGCATTTGCTCTCCCTCAGGCAAGCAGACAAATAATCAGCCTGCAAGGCTGGTTCCACCCCTCAGCTCCCTTGGGCACTATCTGGCCTTTTCTTTCTAGCCCCAAGGCTGCATGGTTTATTTATGGGGGGCCAGGGACATCTGTCTCTTTCCATCTCGATTACTTGGAAAATTGGGGGTGGGGGATTGTCCTCAGTCCCTGCCGGCCTTGGCCTCTTTCACTGTGGGCTGAAGAGAGCTCGGTTGGACGGATGCTGACTCCAGGCTGAGTCCTGACTTTCCTCCAGAGGAGACCATGCAGGGTTGGGTTCATCTTTGACTTGGCAGAGTGGGCACGTGGCTCAGAGCCCTGCAAGAACAGCCAAGAGTCAGCAGTATCTGAAGCCGAGGCCTTGAGAAGATCTGCAGGTCGCCAGGGTTCGACAAAATTGCCAGGCAACAGGAGTTGATCGAAGAAATTGTGTCCAAAGTGGCAGGAGTGTGGCACCTGAGGGCATTGTGGATGGATGAAATGTCCTGGGTGGGGATTGGAGCCCCTTCGAAAGTCACATAAAGGTTGAAGGTTCCCAAGATTTCCCTGTGATAGCAGTAGATAGTCCACAAAGGAGTAAAGAGATCCATCTTCTTGACCTAACCCCAGAGTACTGAGCTAGCCTCGTCATCTGCACTATAGCAGTGGATAGCCTGATATACTGGTGATCCTTTACTGTGCTTTGCTCAATTGCTGGCCCGCTTTGTGTCCTCTCTTGCTTCCTAAATATATTGGTGGATCTGAAGCAGGCTGTGGGTCCTAGCCAATGAGTTTTCTTGACAGAGGCAGGGGGGTGGGGTGAGGTGGGGTGAGGTGGGGGAAATAGGTCTGAGTATAGCAGCCACAGGACCGTGAGCTCCTCTTCCCCAGGAACACTTCAGAAGCACGGAAGACAGCAAGAACCTGGAATGTCGAGGCCTTGCAGCAGGGCTCAGGCATTCCCATGCCATGCAGGCAACCAAGCCACTCCTCTAATGGCAGCTACAGTTGCAGCATACCTGAGCCTACACAGCAAACACCCTCCAGGCCGCAACTGAGCCCATTTCCACATGACCTCGAAAGGTGGGAGATACCCAGCAGCTCAGACAGCTGTCCCACTGACAGTCCCACCATGTCACTATTCCTGTCAAAGTCTGACTCAAGATGACCATTATCATTGTCTCTGACTACAATGACTTGACTACCAAGGACAGGGCAGGGAATTGTATCTCCTGAGCCATCAAACTACAGATAAAGCCATTTGAGAGGGCCTTGATCAGGTGTTTTGTAGAACTTTTGATATATGCAAGGGGCCTAGTGAAGGTTTCTAGAATGAAAACATTAACAGCTTTGCAGTGCTGGGCTACTGGGAGAACCTGTGGGGCTGGGGCTAGCCAGGGCTCCTGAGTGGGTGGAGCCCATTCTTGGCCTGGTACTCAGCTCTAAGATGGCATGGCGGTACCCTTCTCTGAGTTGACATCATAGCCTCCTTGAAAGGAGGCCCATCTGCCTGACACCTCCTTGAGTTTCTGCAGTCCCCAGGGAAATGCTTTCTGAGAAGTGTTAATCATTTCCACCTGTCAGTCTTTGAGCCTGTCCAGGTGAGTGTCTTTCTCCCTGTCCCCTTATGGTAATCCAAGTCATCCACCTCTCTGTGCAAATGGACAAAGCCTCCATTGAAACTCGAGAACCTATATCAGCAGGATTTTGAGTGGCTTTGAACGCTGCCAACGCAATTGTTTCCTACAGGGTTGTCCCTCTATATTATTTGTTCTTGCTAGGGGGAACCTGTGTGTGCCTCCAGGTCTCTGGTCTCACCAGGAGCCCTTACAGTCAACATTGAATCCCTGCATCCTCAGTGCTTCCTGTGAGGCAGGAGAGCAGAGCTGTTACATAGAAGCACAGCCTTTTAAAAGTAAAATGCCAGAAAGGGAACTTGACATCCCCAGTTAAGGAGAAAGAGGTTCTTTTGAGGGCCCTTCCTTGTGCCCAGTCTGTTGGTGACAGACACTGATGGGTTGAAACAGCACAGAGGAAAGGGGAGGGGGGAAATAGCATCTAGGAAAGATAATTGACTTTGGAAATGCTACATCTGAGATGGAAGAAAAAACAAGTGAAAAATATGTTATTTTACAACCTTGCTACTCCTGACCTCATTGAAAATAAATATACACACAGCAGGTACAGAGTAGAAGTCTAGCGTGGGGTACTGGCGCCCTCTTGTGGCCATAAGAAATAATTCTCGCTCGTGTTCTCTCTCTCTCTCTCTCTCTCTCTCTCTCTCTCTCTCTCTCCCTCCCTCCTTCTCTCCCCCCTCTCTCCTTCCCTTTCTCACTTCCCCACCCCATGAGTGTGTGTGTGTGTGTGTGTGTGTGTGTGTGTGTGTGTGTGTGTGTGTCCACGCACGTGTGCACACTCTCCCCTGGGTACCGATAAGGAAGGTACATTGCAGAAAGGCATGTCTGGGCATCCTTTCAAACTCGAATGTTCTGAGAACTAACTGGAGTTTCCTGTCGTCTCAGGGCATTTTCATACCACCATAGCTGGTGTTCTAGACGGGGAGATGCTGTCATTGAAGACAGGAAGCTCATTCTTAAGGATTAGTTTGGCTTTTGTGTGAGGTGGCACAGCTTTTGTGGTCTCTCAGCCTCACCACTGGTAAAATGACAAATTTGAACGGGGAGGTACTTCTCTTTCCTCCTGGCTGTGACACCATGCCCTTGAGGAAAAGCCAGGCTCCAGGAAAGCTGCCACACCATGACAAGGAGCTAGGAATGGACCTCCTTGTATTGGAATTGCTGTGGCCTCTCTGGCCGGTGAATCTAGTGCTTCCCATCACAGGGACAACAACCTTTTGTTCCCATTCAGTGATGCAAAATAGTGTCATGTTAACATGCAAGCCCAAGTCCCTTGCCTGCTTCCCTGCAAAGCTCCCTCTCTGAAATTCTCAGAAGGGAGGATACTTAGGGGCACGCCCACGGCAGGATGGGCGGTCACAGAAGGTTAGAGAGCAGGCATCACCCTGAGTTCCAGATTAGGGATTAAAACACGGGCTAACTGTTCTTGGGATTTGGTCTTTTATCTTCCCTTTCATTTGCAACTTAACCCAACACACTCACCAGTGAAATGGAAGCTCTCTGGTATGCCAGGCACGCCACAAGGTATCGCTTTCCTTATTAATCTCTCTGTATGTGGAGTCTTTTGTCTTTTCGGACGTTTAGCCTGTGTGCAGACCTCTGCCTTCGGTGGCTCTCCCACCTCTTGGGTCTGCCTGGGTTTTCCATCTCCGGATCTATCTTTGTGTTTATTGTAGTGTGAGAGCAAAGGATCCTTGCTGTGGAAACCCCTGGGATACAACTGTTCAGCAAGACAGCGATTTCCTGCGGCTGCACTGTCTGATTAAGTGTGTTAAATAGCCAAGCAGCTCATCTGTCGGTCACCGTTTGTTCACTGGTTATCTTGGCTGTCTCCCAATATATCAGGGGTTGTTTTCCCAACACATTCAAAAAGTCTTATTACTGCCTGCGATGTGACTTCACCGATGTTGTTATTATAATTCATTTGTACCTTGCACAGGCTACAATGCCGACCAGGCCTTTGCCAAACACTTCATCATAACTGTTTGAAATGGTGGCCATGCTAATAAGCAATTATTGGCCGGGTGTGGTGGCACACACCTTTAACCGTAGCACTCTGGAGGCATAGAAAGATACATCTCTGTGAGTTCAAAGCCAGCTTGTTCGAGATGGTGGGTTCCAGGCCAGCCAGAGAAACATGGTGAGACCCCGTCTTTAGGGGAAAAAAATGTAAAAACCAATTGTTATTTGTTGAGTGCCAATTATGGGAGAGAAACTTTAGTTTCAGAATCTTCTGTTTGTCATGGATGCTCTGGCATCCAGGTAGCCTGCTAACTGATTTTACTGGGTGAAGACCTCAAGGCTTAGCAAACTGAATGGTTTCCTCGGGCTGTCAAAGCTGCTGAATTCTAGAGGAGACAGACAGCTGCCTACTTTTAAGTTCAAAGGCTTGAGTCTGTTCACGGTTACCTTTCTCCCTCTGGCCACCTCCCTGACCTTTCTCTGTTTGGCGCCTTGATTCAGAAGATTTACTGGCCATGTTGTCTCTGAAATACAGGAGCCTTTAGGAAGGTGTTGTTTTAATTATGTAAATGCTACTGATTGGGAAAGGAATGGGGTATTTTCTTTTAATTGCATACGGCAGAACCACAACATTGGGCAAAAGTGATTTCGAAACAATTAGCTCCATATAGAATAAATGTGCCCTGTCTGAGGTACCACAAGACAGGCTCATCTGAGTTTTCACACCGGAAGTATGCATGAGTGAACATATCATTGCACATGTGCCTGTGCATGCACATGTGTGAACCTGTATGCAAGCACGCGTGTCTGTGCATGCCTGTGGATGCGTGAGTATGAAGCTGCCAGTGTGCACTCATGCACACAGGGAAAGGAGCCAGAAGGAGATCAAGGAGTTAGCAGGTAACACATATGGGGCTGTCTCTGGGACTTCTAAGGTCACTCCTACAAGGTACTGCCATCCGTCCTTGGAGATACAGATTGGCGTGATTTGGTAGGCTTTCGCTTTCTTACTCCATACCAACCCTTTGAAAAATGCAGCCAGAGCAGCACACTGAAGTATCCACCTTCACCACTCATCTTCTAAGAAGCAGGTATCTTACCCAAGCGTAGCACACTGAATGCCATGGGAGTCCATTGCTGTTGGCTTGTGTGCCACAGAAGTCTACTGCTGTAGTCTCGTGTGCAGTGCACTTCCAGATGAGCCTGTTAGCTTTGCGCCTGAACACTGACCCATCCACTTAGCTGCATTCAGTTGTCACGTCCTTTCTGGTTCTTTTAGTGAGGAACTGCACTGCAGCCTTTGTCTTTTCCCGCGTTGACAGTCTCGACAGTGACGGACAGACTGTCCGGCGGCTCTGTGTGCTTTTCGAATGTTGGGCCAATCAGCAACCAACAGTTCTGAGTTTAGCACACAGTGGAGACTGACTTCCTGTAGGTGGGATGAGAGGGACACTATGGACAGTGGCCTGGACCCTCCACCCTACCCCCTTGCTTGGAGAATATCCATCCCGCGGGAGTTTGTAGGTGCCAAGGGTTAGATGAAGCAGGTTTAAGCGCCCCTCTGCCCCTTGGGGCTGCTTGAATTTATATCAGCTGCCCCCCTCCCATGAATACCTACTTTCTCATCTCTGCAGTCAAGACTCTCTCAGCACTAATGAGAATTAATTGGAATGTTATAAGTGAAAAGTCTTTAGTAAACTATAGCAAAGTGCCAGACAGACGCAATATATTATTATTTATTATTAATACGCCAGCAAGGCAGCCTGAAGCTACGACAGCAGAGTGAAATTGAAATTTTTTAAAAAATCTACAGAGAGCGTGGCTATCCAGACAGGAGTGCTGAGCACGCAGCCCAAGCCGGGGCCTCCACCAGGGCCCCTCCCACGCCACCTCCAGAAGCCTCCAATGCTCTGTCATACTGACATCTTTGAGGGCCCACCCTGCTCTGAGAAACAACCCACATCCTCTTGACCTTCCTGAGCACTGTGCTGTCACTAGGGAGGGACAGAGATTGCTTCAGGGAGAGAAGGTTAGTCACACAGAGTTACACAGTCAGGATGGGTTAGAGCCAAGAAGCGCGTTTGCAGTGTCTTTCTAGAGGCAGAGGTGGGCTGGAGCTGTCTCAGTCCGCAATTCCCAAGCCACCCTTGGTGCACAGTGACATACAAAGGCCTGACATAGAGCTGGTCAGCAGGTCCTATTCTACTGTAACAGTTCTTCAAATGTGTAAACTATCCACTCTTCTCAGACAGGCCCTCAGTTGTTCATTGGTATGCAGATGCATGCTAATAGGCTTTGGGGCTACACTTGATGACCTCAGTTTTATTTATTTATTGACTTGGACTGAAGAACTCTCTAAGGAATTCACAAGCAACAACTTTCTCTGGGGACTCTGGGGACAAGCTCCCTCCACTTGCCTTGCTCTCAGGCCAGGATTGGGGTTATCTGAGAGCCCCCGGATGCCTTCATCCTGGTCTGACTGAGCCCTTTGGACATCTGTCTTTGGAGTATACAATCCTCATCCAGTTTCTACAGGTCTGAACAGATGGTCGGGTCTTTCTGGGGGTGGATGGCTATGCCCTCTAGTTGTGTAAACCTTCTGAGTGGAATCTTCCAGTCGGCCAACCTCTGGCGCCCCCTTGCTACCCTTCCAGCCTAGAAGGAGCCAGAGGCAAATAGGATTTAGGAGGAAAGACCTGCATCTCCTTAATGCAACACACAGGGAGGAACGTGCTCTGCCAGTGGTCCCCTCAGTGCTGAATATGGATCCCAGGGCCCAGTAAGCACTGGCAGAGACCTGGATCACTATATGGACTTCAGAGTTTTCAGGAGTGGCTTTGTCCAGAGCCTCCTTCTCTTAAGACATCCACCCTACCTTTCATCTGTCACACCCTCTTTCCCCCTCTTCGTTTTCTGTTTTTTTTTTTT